>NC_072794.1:142783814-143092877 GCF_028583425.1 Eublepharis macularius | reverse complement strand
CCAAGATACCCGGGGCTTTCTTTGCAAACCAACATGCCTTTGTGCTTCTGTCTCTCTGTTACTTTGGAGCATTCAGACAATTTCTTTGGCTCAAAAGCAGAGCTAAACCCGAATGGGAAGCTGCTTTATTCAGAAAAACTCCACACTGTAAAATAAGGTCTTGGCTTTCCCAGACCTCCTGAGGTACCAATCAGAGCCAGTGCTATTCACAAGATTTGGGGGGAGGTCTATCTCAAATGATCGTGTTGTTTAAAAAAGATTCATGAGACCAGAACTCGAGGCCTGTGTGTTTTTAATGGAAATAAGGCACCAACACTTGCTTTTGACTGCAGAGGTGTCTGAGAAAACCATTTGCATAATATGCTGATATGGGGGCAGCTGTTCATATGTCAGTTTAAGATTAAGAAGTTGGGCCAGTCTTTTGTTTTTGGTAAATGACCAGTGCCCTTCTCCCATCACAGAACCGCTGATCCAGAGGCACAGTGACCCGGCACACTTGGACATCCCATTAAACCCCATTTTCCACAAAGCTTACTGAACCAATATTGACATATCTGCAGGGTGGTTCCAGATCTCACTCTTATTAAGCATATTAAATGGCGGCTATTAATCTTCATCAAAATCTAAACATCTGCAATAGCAGTCCTCATAGGATCCAGATGTAGATTGCATGCCACACAAAGGGGTTGCTCGGGATTGAATTTGACTGGCTGCTATCCACTTTGTTTGCCAAATTGTTCTTCAGCAAGGAGTATGAAGTGCATTTTTAACCACTCTGAGTGTACAAGGACTGGCACGGCACAAATGTGACATTCTGGTTGATGGCCGTATACTGGACAGAGCCCAAGGTGCCAGGCGCAATTTAAACATAATAATGCTGGTGCTTATATACTACTCTTCTAGACAATTAGTGCCCCACTCAGAGCGGTGAACAAGGTCAGTGTTGCTATTATCTCCACAAATATAGCTGGGGCTGAGCAACCAACTTTTAAGATCCCACTGATTTGAGAACCACTGGATAGGATACCCCAAGCCATATACTAATTCCTTATGGAGGGATGGGGGTGGGGCAAGAGAGTCACAAGACAGCCGGTGTGGTTCAGTGGTTTGTACTGTACAAGGAGACCCAAGCTGGAATCCCCACGCTGCCATGGAAGCTCACCAGGTGCCTTTGGGCTAGTTATACATTCTCAGCATAATCTCACAGGGTTGTTGTGAAGATAAAATGGAGAATTATGTATACCTCTTTGGTTGCCCACTGGGGAGAAAAATAGGGTACATATGAAGTAAATATAGCTGAAGATGGTGGGTAACTAAAAAGTAGGTTGGCAGGTAGGTGAGAAAGAAAGAAGTAGGAAAGGGGGAGAGGCTATTGGGGATGCACCAGGGCAAGGAGAGGAAAAATAGGCCGGGGGGGGGAGTCGAAAATGAGATGCCTCTGGAAGTCTGTGCTGCACGGATGCTTGTACCGGGTTTTAGGCCCGCTACATTTCAATATTTTTATCAATGATCTGGATGAAGGGGTAAACAGGCTACTCATTAAATTTGCTGATGATACCAAATTGGGAGGAGTGGCAAACACCTAAGAAGATAAAGTTAAAATTCAACAAGACCTGAACACTCTGGAGAAGTGGGCGGTTGTGAACAGGATGCAATTCAACATAGATAAGTGCACAGTATTATATCTGGGCCACAAAAATGTGAAGCACAAATACAGGATGGGGGATACACTTCTGGGTAGTAGTGTATGCGAAAGATCTTGGGGTAAGTGGACTGTAAACTAAATATGAGCAGTCAGTGTGATGCGGTGGCAAAAAAGGCAAACTCAGTCTTGGGTTGTATCAAAAGGGCCATGGCATCGAAATCGCAGGAGGTCATAGTCCCTCTCTATACTGCCTTGGTCAGGCCGCACCTGGAGTACTGCGTGCAGTTCTGGAGGCCTCACTTCAAAAAGGATGTGGACAAAATCGAGGGTGCAGAGGAGAGCGATGAGGATGATCAGGGGTCTGGAGACTGAGCCCTACGAGAAAAGGCTGAGGGCCTTGGGAATGTTTAGTTTGGAGAAGAGGAGGTTGAGGGGGGACATGATTGCTCTCTTTAAATATTTGAAAGGCTGTCATTTGGAGGAGGGCAAGGAGCTGTTCCAGTTGGCAGCAGAGGGTAGGACCCAAAGCAATGGGCTTAAATTACATGCACAAAGGTACCGGCTGGATATAAGGAAAAACTTTTTCACGGTCAGAGTAGTTCAAAAGTGGAATCAGCTGCCTAAGGAGGTGGTGAGCTCCCCCTCACTGGCAGTTTTCAAGAAGAGGCTGGATGAATACTTGTCAGAGATGCTTTAGACTCATTCCTGCATTGGGCAGGGGGTTGGAGTAGAAGGTCTGTATGGCCCCTTCCAACTCTGTGATTCTGTAAGTTTCTCTAAGAACCATCCCATATACCAGCGAATGTGATGTTTCTCTTACAGGCACCTCAGTCTCAGCTTCCCTTGTCAAATTCAGCATAGGCATTTTATGGGCACAAGAATGGGGCTGTCTCTGGGCTACTACAAGGGTAGAGTTTTTAGGACCTTCTTTATTGATATAGGGTGGCAATTCCATCCACCCACCCTATTATTCAGTAGTGGAGTTTAAATTAGTCCAAACAGAAACCAGTTTTAGAAAGTACCAGTTTATTTTATCAAATCAGTGACTGTGAAAACAAAGAGCAAATATACAGGAAATTTCATCCGAGCAACCGGAGGCAGATATAGGATTCCTGTTTTCCAAGTGTTCAATATATTATTCCTCCACCAAACCACTGGACTGTTCCAGAAGCTAAGCTTTAAAAATCTGTGCTTATGCCAAAGTAGGGTCCTTCACACAATTTTCACTCCTCACCCCATTTTTCCTAGCAGGCTTACAAAAAGCAGATCGAGTCATGGTACAACTTTACTGAGACTAAAATGAGCATGCTTCTAGGGTAATATTGGTAAAGAGCTTTTATAGACTCCTTTAAGTAAAAACACAAGGGCAACGAAGCTATACAATGTCAACTTTTAAAAAGCTTCATCTCAAGGGAGGGTGCCATAAGAGAAATTCAAGACTAGGTCAGGATCTGTGTGGTTAAAGTTTCTCGTGCAATGCAAGGCTTGGTTTGTTTAACTCAGAGTTCACACCTCCTGTTGTATGGTCATGCCCTATTTAAAAAAAAAAGTTGGGGGGGAACATGAGAGGATTCAGCAGTGTCAAGTTGGACCCTCAAAGGGAAGTTCGGAAGTGACTAATATTTCCTAGGATACTCAACTGTAACTGCATCACACACACACACACACCCCATATGATCCTGTGAATCACTGCACTGACACAGCAGTTGCCATGATGCAATGTAAAGGTCACAACTGAAGCACCAAGCTGCATTCCCTACATCCCAGCCCAGGACATTAAATCTTCTCTGATGTAGCAACAGTAAGCTGACCCCTGCATAATACAAGCATGCCGTCCAAAGGCTTCCATACCGTTCTGACACGGGCAAGTAAATTGAAACTATGGAGGCAATGTGAACATGCACCAGCCATAGCCAATGAGGAATCATGATTCCCTCCAATGTGCACAAGCACCATCAGCAGGGTGGGTTTTTTTTTTTTAAAAAAAGAGAACCCTACTTGTTCCCAGAGCCTTTCTGTACAACATGCCATTTTGAACTATGAAAGCCAATGTCTCAACTAATTCTAAAAAGTAAGCAAGAAGCATAAATACAGTATCGATTCTTTTTTTAAGTTAATGCTCAGAGTACCGTAACATTTCATTGCAGGTGCTTCCAAGTTTGTTTTCTTGTCATCGCCTCTTGAGCTGGCTCAGATACGTGGAAAATAATAACCATGGCACATGGCCCAGCTGTACCCAAGCTCCAAACAAGGGAATTAATCCTGCCCATGAAGCAAGCACAGGTACAAGGACTAGACCTCATCCTTAAACCCAATCTAGTGGAATTGCTCAGCTGCCATTAATTAGCATTAATTAACATATATACTGTGATGACTACATAATGAACAGGAAGACATTAGAAAAAAAGTCCAGAGATCAGAGACAGAATATCCATTACCCATGCACAAAACCCATTCTGATATTTACTTTTATAAAAATTGTGTACTTTTTACTGAAAAAATATAATTCTATAGCACTGATAATATATTACAAAGCTAAAAAATGAACCCCCCAATTATTTTAGTCGTGTTCAGAGAAAATCTGATTTTGCATATAAACATTAATTCTAGCAGAGGTTATTGCCTTCGGAGTATAATACACAGAATAAAGCTTAAATAGTTTTCACAATCATTAGGAGTCTCATTATATTAGTGTTTTACATATTAAAAAAAAGAAGGTACCAAAAAACAGAGCAGCCATCTTAGAAACTATAAATAGTTCTATAAAAAATTAACACACACATCTTTGCTTTTATTCTGGAAAAAAATATAAATATTTTCTTCGCAACTGCCTAGGGTAACCAGTGATTGGAGCTTAGAAACCTGTAACAAACTGCAGTTGCTACTCGAGTTCTGGCAATGAGCAATATAAAATACACTATTTATCTAGAGATATCTCCAGCGAGAAGAAATAAGGGATCAAAAATCAAGGTTTTATGAAAATTACAAAAAAAGAATATTTTGTTTAAGAATGTTTTCTACAACCTTGTATAGGCAAGCTATTATTCTTAATGAAACCCTCCATTTAAAAAAGTTCTTCAGCTAGAGAGTGGGTTACAATTTGCCTCCCCTTCCCAGCCAGCCAAAGAATGTTCTGCTTTAGCGGGCTCCTCCTGGGCCCGGCTCCCAATCAAAGAAGGGTCTGCTTCCTCCCGCACAGCCATCCCTTCCAATTAAACCCTGATGCTATGTAGAGAGATGTTCAACTCGGCTCTCTACCAGGACAAAGTTACACTGTAGTGTAGGAGATTGCACAAATAAATTCTTTACAAAAAATGCCTTGCACAACCAGCCCGCTGCAAGACCGCCTTAAAAAAAAAAAAACAGTCAAACTGAATTTATAACTTTTACAAAGCAAGGCAAGTTGGATCACAGCAACCAGATGCAATCAGTTTCGTGCTATCTGTTTCCTACTTCCAGCTGGCTCCAGCCAACCAAATATAACTATCTGGCCAATTTGCTTTGCATTTTAAGAACACATATGTACCACCGACCCTTCATGCGGTTCTCTTTTTATATACTGCCTTTTTGCTTTGCTTCCTCATTAGTTAGTGGGATGGGAAGGGCCACAAAAGAGAGATTTTTTTTTAAAAAAATCACTTTGACATTACATCCAAGGAGAGGCATTTGTTCAGAGCTTCTTGTCTGTGGTCCAAAAGCTTTTTACAAAGTCTGTCTCTGTCTCCCAAGTGGGCATGTGGCATTGGCAAGCCTTAGGCGTAGAATTCATTTGTGGGCGCTTTCTTGTAGATTGGCTTCTTGCCAAGGTCGTAACTGCCCTCATCCTTTTTCTTCATGCGATAGACCAGGAGAAGGACCAGGAAGACAGCAAACAATAACCCGACTGCCCCACCTGCAATAAGAGCTGTGGCGAGAGAGGGGGGGGGGTTGAAATAGAGTTAATTCAAGGAGAGCCTTTTTACTCATACTTCAAAAAAGACCTATACCACTTAACGTCCACATCTTAACTTCTGAATAGTTTTGAGCCTCCTGCTGTTGACTTGCTGACAACTGCTGGGCCTAGAAGCAATTTTCCATCCTGCTTTGTTCTGTTCTTTATCTGATTTTATATTGCTGGACAGTATTTAACACAGTCCCTACCAATTAAGGCAGGGAGAGATGTTCCCTGATTATTTCTATAATGCTTCCAACTGAAGTGGACAAAACCCAGCTGTTCAGTTCTAAAGGGAGTCAGCGTTGGAAAGCCTCAAGATAAATAAGAAATTAATAAGCAATGCTTATTTTTTTAAAAAAAAATCCTAATATTTGGTAGTACAAAACAGAATGGATTAGCATTCCTACTATAGATGGGCATTAGCACCAAAATCCAGATTTGGAATTCAGATGCTTCAGATTCAGAATTTAGAAAATCTGGAATTTCCCAAACGCCATTAAAACCAGTAAGAATTGCCATTTTCCATTTTTAAAAACAGGTTTTTAAAAGGTTTCCCTCAGCCTGCAGACACTTTCCCAGTGCCTGTGCCAACCCCAAAGAGTTCAGATGTGGCAAGTGCGTGCAGCAACAGCCACTACTGCTGGTCAGCAGAGCCAGACATCAGAAAATCAATCCAAGCACAAACCCCAAACAGTGCAAATGCCACCAGTGAGACAGGCGTGCCCTCAAAAAGCAAGCTCTTCTGACTGTACTGTACTGTACTGTACTCCCTCAGCCCACTAGGCTTTGAATATCGCTGCCCACAAGTAGAATCAGCAGGGTCAAGGAGTTGCAAGGTCATAACCAGAGAACGATCCCAGCACAGCAAGGCACAGGTGTTCTCTTTGTATACCGAGGTTCAAGGCACAAACTGCACATTCAGGGTCTTCTCTCACAGGCCAACAGGGAAACTTTCAGACTAAAATGCAGAAGTCAGTGGTGTACAGGGTCCATTGACACAAGTACAGCCCTCTTTCAACACACACCTGAACTACTGCACAGGTCTTTAAAATAACACCCTTCTCCAACTTTGTATGTGTGGTGATGAAGAAACGTAAACTGTAGTAATCTAACGGAGGCAGATTTAGAACGAAGCAGCTGCTCATATTCTTATTTTTTAATCATAGGACATCAAGTTCTGTAGCGGTGTTCCTATCCTGCTTTCCTTATGACAATTTTGGCCAGGTTTAAGATGGCGTAAGTGTGCCAGTTGCTGCTTAGAGGTGCTTTTAGCAGGACCCTCCCTCCCCTCTGCATCTTCCTCAAATAAGAGTTCTCGTGTAACACTCATCTTTGACCCAACTCCAGTGACCTTCACATTCTTGAAGAAAGTTTCTCCTTACACGGCCATTCATCCCATTTTGTGGCCACACCATTTTAGGGAGCACGAAGGGTTTAGGGTGTTTACCTGCAAGAACTTCAGTTCTCTCGAAGACGCTGCCGGTGGCTGTGCTGGCCATCGATATCTTGTTGGAAACGTCTCCTTCAGAGTTTACAGCTTTGTTGGGAATTATTTCATTTTCCACTACAGATGGTTCACCATTATCCTTGCTCTCTTCCTTCATATCAGGGATATAATTGTCCATAGAGTCCTGAATAAAAGGGAAAAGGAGAATTGGCCTTTTTAGTATGCAGCCGAGGGCAGCATGCCAAAGTAGAAAGAAAGAAGATGGAGCTGTTGGGCCCATTTAGGAGTCAGTGGATATTCCCGCTTGCACTGAAGTGGTGACTGTTGGCAGCTTCTACAGGCACTGTGGCAAAACAGACCTGCAGTTGCAGACTTGGCTGAAGGGCAACTCTACGTTTGAATGAGTGGACAGATTTCTATGGCACATCAGCATCTACACCATATCCACCAAGTACATATGGGGTCAGAGACTAACAGGTTTCCCAGTGCCTCTTGTCCAGTTTCCCTCCTTGCTGAAGCACCTGCCTCGCATGCCTTTTGCCCTCTCAGGTCCCTTGATCCTCAACATTGCCCTTTTAGTGGTCAAAAGGGATGTCTGCCTGCTTTGCCAATGGAAAACAGAGAATTCACTCTATGGTGCGCTGGAAAATGGAGAGTGCTTAAATGCTCCTAAACGGTACTGCTGGATGGCATACCATTTCTCTTCATTTTGTGGAATACAACTAAAAAACAGCCCAAAACGTGACCTAGGGGTCTTTGACATGTATCACTTGTTCATCCCAAGAATTAGATACTGCGTATAAATTTAACCACAACTTCATTTCCAGTTTTCAAAGTTGTATAGAGATCTGATAACACGTTTTGGTTGGTATAACTTCTAGCCTCTTGAGTCAAGAAACTATAAAAACATACTGTCTAGATGTATACAGATAGACTTGTTTGCTATGGCAGGTGTGGCCAAAAGACCAGTCACTCTCTGTCTTTTGCCCACACCTACAGAGGAGGAAGGGTGGTAGCTCCTCCTCCTTTATAGCAGCATCCCTCCTCCGGTGCTGCTATAATCACTTTGTTAACCTCCCCTTTAAAGCTACTGCAACAACTCTTCTTTTTCCTCTTATGTGAGAAAGAAGGAGACGCGTGCATATGCCTTTGCTTTCAATAGGAAAATGAAAGCGCCCGCACCCTTTCCCATCTGCCTCTCCTCCTCCAGGTGCATACACATGCACACTTGCTGTGGACAGGAAAGGAGAATGCTACTGACTCTTTCTCCCTTCAATCAAAGCTGCTATTTGCCTCTTCTAGGGAAAACATACAGGTAACTGTATATTCTTCCCCTGCAGGGCAAGATACAATTTGGGGTAGTGGTGGTTTGCGCTGGAAAAAATACTAGAGTTTCTGCACCCAAGCACTGCAGACCAGCTCGGAAACGCCACAGTTTTTGTACAAGCTGCCACTTTATGACTGGCTCAACCTATCAAGCTACCATTTTGTAGCTCCCAAGTCTCTTTAAAAAAATTGCTACCAGCAACCAAGTTTTACTTTCTCTGTTCTGCAGTAATTTATGACACTTCACTGATGCTGATTTACCATGTCAAATGCAACTGTAAGTACTTACATCAGGATGGGCAGGGACTGAAGGCAAGGCATCCTCTGTATCTGTGTAACCAATAGAAAAAGCAATATTAGACCAAAATGAGTATGAAATGCAGCATTTAACACCAACGTTAGCTTGATTTACTGTATTTCTATGGATTTTTTTTGGCCAGGTTACGTCAAACTGCACAAACTGCACGCAAGCTCCTTCCCCCACTCCAACCTACTGGAGGTTGCACCCAGCAGCTGGTAACAAGGACCTGCACTGCAAGTCTATACTGAGTGCAGTTTTACTTGCTTTTAAGAGGAGCTGCCCTCTTTTCAAACACCCATACCTTGGGGGTAATTGGCTCATAAAAAACCACCAGATCTGCCTCAACTTGTTGTGTGCTAGTTTCAGAGCTTGTTTCCCGCCCCCACTTGAGAACATGATGTGCAAGAGGGCAACAAGTGGCTGAATGAGCCTTTGCTAGAATAATACAAAAAACCCCAGAGTGCATAATGTTGACTATCCTAGAATGAAGAATACGAGGAGGAGGGGAGCAGAATAGAGCTTTGGGTAAGATACATCAACCTGAAAGTTCACCACTGAATACCACCCTGAAATATCGGATTTCTTAATAGGGGTAGGGGTTTCTGTCTTTCAGTTCTTGACAACTTGCTGTTAAATTTTCAGGCCCATGTCCAGTTTCTCCAGTTAACTAAAAATGCGTGTCCTAAGGCTAGTTGCTTCAGACCTGCTTGAGGCATATTCCCCAGTGCTAGGATTATGTAGAAGAGGAGCACTTGCTTTCCTTTAAGGCACACATGCGAATCAGAAAGTTCTGTGTGTCACTTCTCCACTAACCCAACAACCACTCCCACCCACATCCCCCTAGCTAAAGAGCTATTCTTCTCACCACACACCCACCACAAAACTAGAACTCTTGCTCTTATGCCCTGAACTTAGAGTTGACCTGATAATGTTCAGCAAGATATTCAATAGGAAAAACAAACATTGTGAATGAGAGAGGTATTCATCTCAGATGTATCAGCTGTGGTCTACTACAAGTTCAGGCAAGATCATCACAGACTGGTAACATATAAAAAAAGGCTGCTTGGCTTGAATTAGCAAGTTAAGAAACAAAGGAGCCCCTTTCTTAATGTACCTTCCTCATCTCCTGAACCCGATAATTCATCGCCTCCTTCGTCAATTATGAAGTCAGGCCAAGAGTCTTCATCATCTGGCAAGTCACCCGATGAAAATTCCTCTAGATAAGGGTGCGGGTCCATCGTCTCCGTTTCTCTCACCTGAGAAAGAAAAAGCAGAGTCAGAGATTACCAGATCTGAGTGATCAGAGGGCAGGCACTTTGTTCCCAAGCAAAAAGAGGCAAGAGATTCAGGGTTGCAGCCGCCATAGCCATAGCCATGCATGACCCAGTGTCACTGTATCTGTTGCTTCTTGTGTGACTGCAGCAGAACAGAGTCAGGGGAGCTGCAATTATCCAATAGATACTGGGGGGTGGCCAAGCAAATAATTGGTAGTGCACATTGTTCTGCTCTTGCAGATAATTAAGATTTGATTGCCAGATTATCATCTGAAGGTAGCACCTGCCTTTCCAGGAGCCAACAGGCAGCTGGAGAGAACAACACAGATGCTTCCTGTGAGACCTTGCATGAGACCAGGGTACTACAGCAGGCAGCAGGAGAAGGTGGGTTAAGGGCAACAACTGGAAGAGGAAGGGAATGACAGGGGTTCTGTCTTTTCCACTCTATGCAGACTTTTATTATGCCCACACTGTCCATGAATTGGGTCAATCGTTCCCACCCTGCTGATGCTTCAAGCCAGCCATGTTTAAAGTGGCATTGTTTGCTTCACTAAGGCCTTTGAATTCAAATACCATCATTATACAAAGGCTCAAACTGATAGATTTGTTTGCTTCCCCATCTGAAAATTCTGCTGACAGAGGATCAAAGGGTTTGGGGGGGGGTAATAAACACTAACTCACTTGAATTAAGTGCTCCATCAAGAACATACAATTTAAAAAGCAAACTCAGCAGCTGCTCTTTGGAAATAAAAAACCCTCAGTGCTGGGGCCCAATACAACCACAGATATGGGCATTAGTTACACCACCAGCGGCAACAGATAAGCTGCTCTATAGTACATAAAAGCCAAAGTGACTTTGCTGTGGGTCAGATGTCAGACTGCATGATTTCATCAGAGCACGTTTACCCCAAGCCTTCAAAGAACCAGAGCTTAAATCCAAGATCCAGACGGCTCCCCATTTCAGTTCAGTACATCTAGGTATATGCTCACCATTCCAGAACCACTAAGCTGCTTGCTAATTTAGGGACTTGGTTCTAACCAGCAACACAAGGCTGAGGAACTATCATAACACACTGACTGAATAGCAGCAGCCAATTAATTAGAGCTTGCTGAGAACACAGAGTAAAGCTGCACAAGCCAATTTTGTGCACGAAGAGCTGGGGGACCAGTGTGGCTTGCCTGAATCTCAAAAGGTTGGGTTGCCTGAATCAGAGTGGTACTAGTAAGGAAGGAGTTACACAGGGAACCTGGGAGGGGAAGTCAGAAAAGCTTCAGGTACTCCTGCAGTCTTATTACGTAGCTCTAAAAGATGAGAGGCAATGCAAGTTCTGCACTAATTTCAGAAGGTCTGAAGCAGATCAGACAATAGTAATTGGCTGGAGTAAGGTGCCCAAACCCCCAGTTCCTGCCCATGCTCCCCAGAGGCTTCTTTGCTTTGGCCGGTCCTCTTTACAGCCTTGACAAAAGATTCCAGATTTGTCAACCATGCCTGTGCAGCAAGTTCTAGAGACCTGATGCAGAACTCTTGTGGAAAACTCTTGCAAGCCGGATAAAAGTCAAAGAAAACAGGTGTTGGATTGAGAGCGGAGAAAAGAGAACGGGATATGAGTCCACATACTGCGGTTGTCTTTTGTTCTCTTTTATAGAGCAAACTAAAACAAATGGGTTGACTGCTGAGACACACCTACATGCCAGCTCAGACTGCATTCACTGCAATGAATCACAGATAACTACTTTCCTTTGTGCCCGTGCTGTCCAACAACAGGACTGAGAGACCAAGCGGGAGGGCTAGTAAACGGCGGAAAAGGAATGGGTGGCATGCATTATCAGATCAGAGGATGAGCAAGACAAGAGGCAGCCATGCAGAGTCACTCTCTTGCTTGCTTTCATGAGCTATTGTAGGAGTACAGTCATCAGAACATAGAGGTACTTTTATGGCTGAATGCTGTATCAACAAAAGGTTTTGCCGGGGTGGGGGTGGGGGGGTGCTAATATACTTAGTCATTAACAAGTGAAGAATCAGTGTCCTCTTTGAGAACCTGGTTCTCCTAGATACACTCAAATCAAATCACTCTCAGCTTTCCTGTTCCCCCATCTGCACTTTTTAGCTATTAAGACTGAATTTTAATAGATGGAGGCTACAATGAGCGCTGCAGAGAACATGCAGAAATGCCACTCAACTGTTAGGGCTCATCTGAGAAATCACCAATGGGAAAATAAGGCAGTCTGAAAGGACTCAAGGATTAACCGTGATAGGAAACAAGATCACTGCGTACCATTCACAAGCCAGGAGTTCATTCTGAATCTCTCCCCTAGCTGGGGCCTCAACCACAGCTCCCAAGGAAAGAAAGCCTTGCCATGCCCTCAGGGTGGGGCAAGTCTAGCCTTGCAGAGGAGCCTGCTTTCCTTGCTCACTCAAGGCACAGCCTGCTCTTTAATGCAGGCTCGCTTCCAGAGAGTGCTTCTTCACTAGGTTAAGCTGTCCTGCAATGGGTTCATGCGTAGTTCTTTCAAGTGCAGCTGCAGATCTGGCTCATTACTGTAGACCCAGTCAATGAAACTATTGGAGAGTTTATTTCATACAAATGTGCTCCGATGCGCACTAACGCTTTGTGCGAGACGACCCATGTTCCTCCGTGAGCAGGTATGGCTTACAAAAAAAGGCTGTAAACAGGCAATTTCCATCCCATGCCCAAGTAGACTTTTAGTCCCTGCTGCCTCCCCACCCCCCCACCAAGAACTGTCTCTCCCTGCCCTAAATACAGCCCTAATTATGTTATCATTTGAAGACAGATGTGTACACATACACACACACAAACACTTGATACAATGTAAATTTCACAGGGATCTGGACCTAGGCAAGGAATTGGAGGGGGGGCAGTGATTTGCATGGTAGAGGGGCTGAGCAGCTGCAGGGCCTGCTGGCCATGATCGAGTTCATCTTTAAAGCTCAGTTTCAGGCTACTGTATCAAGGACGCCAACTTCTAAGTTTTACTTTTCCCTGCATTATTCCCACACTTTAGTTGAACCAGAATAGGTCGAAAATCCT
The DNA here is from genome assembly GCF_028583425.1 of Eublepharis macularius. Lineage (NCBI taxonomy): Eukaryota > Metazoa > Chordata > Lepidosauria > Squamata > Eublepharidae > Eublepharis > Eublepharis macularius. The sequence continues at coordinate 143,079,900 of NC_072794.1, read as the reverse complement.
TCATATCCTGGACAGATTTTTGACCATGAAATTATGGCAGTGTACACAAGCCCTGCTATTAATATGCTCTCTTTGGCAGAATCCTTTAACTACAGGAGCCTGTCACTTTGACATTTAATCCATTTGTAGTGTGTTTTCTGAGTGCTAAGCAGCTTTTTATCCAGAATAAGTGTCAAGAGGGATTTTTTTTAAAAAATCATTAGGAGGAAAAGGAAGTGGGAGAAGCATCTTTTCTAGTCTGCAAATTGCTGAAAGGTTTGACTTCTCGGCTGCTGGTCACAGAGAGTACACAAGCACACACACACACACCTGTGGCACTGCTAGCCTGATGCACTATTGCAGCAAGCTGCTCAAGTATTTTGAATAGTGTGGCAGTTAGCACGAAAACATGCCAAGACATTGGCAGGGATTGCTAGCAAAAACTACATCTGGCAGGGAAAAAAATCCAGCAGAATGAACAACTGGTTCCTTTAACATTGGCAGCCAACCATTTGTTGCTTTTCAGAGTGAGCTTTTCACCTAGCCCAACAAACACACCTGCACAGTCCACAGCAGACAACCAGATGAATTTACTTTTAGCCCTAACCAGAGTCACGTGGTCCTGAGCTGGATAGCCCAGGCAAGCCTGATCTCGGAAGCTAGGCAGGGTTGACCAGGGTTAGTAACTGGATGAGAGATGTTCAAGGAAGACAAGGGTTGCTATGCAGAGGCAGGCAATGGTGAACCAACTCTATTAGTCTCTTGCCTTGAAAACCCCAGCAGGGGATCACCATAAGCCAGCTGTGACTTGACATCACGTTCTACCACCAGGGTCATGTAATCAGCTTTTACTGTAAGCTACCACTGCAGATGCAAGTCCCATAGCCTAAATTCCTTCCAGACTTCTCCAAGACCAGCGGGCTTTGGTCTTTGCTATTCATGCAGACTGACAGGGTTTCTTATGGGAGTTCAGCATAACTTGCCCTTGGCATAATATACATGAAGTATTGGGAGTCCACAGCCACAGCAGCCAAACTGGTTATCTTCAAGGTGAGAGAAACAGAGATGATGGACCCGCACCTCTGTCCAGAGGAACTTAGTCCAAGATGACTGGTGGCAGAAATGGTGGTCCAACATTTGCACCCTATATAGGGACAAACGAAAAGGATCCCTTTCACACTGAATCCCTCAAGGGGGATACTATGAGTCTCAGAAGACAGCAGCCTATAAACAGTCTTCTCAAGAAGTCTACCCTAAACATATGGCAAGTATGCATGCCAGATCAACACATCCTTCACCTTGGAGTGAAATCCATATTCAGGAGGCGTATTTTTTTGTGCTCAGTGAGAAACTGGCATAATTGCCATTGCAGTCTGGCCTTGGGCCCTGCTTTATATGGCAGGAGTGACCCAAATGTGCAAGCAACTCCAAAGGGGCATGGAAAATGTTCGGCCAATTTTCTGTGGGACCAAGCCGCTTTAAGGGCCATTCAGTAAAGAATATTGATTTTAATGGCTTTATGACTTTTGCCAGACTCAATCTTCTGCATGCTTGTTCTTGTCTCTTTTCTGACTCATACAGAAGGGTGTCTGGAAAGGAGGAGCGGCACCTATTGGCTTCCAAGTCAACACCCCTGGCTTCTCCCAAGAACTGCCCCATGATACATGCACCCTTCATTTGACTAGTTCTCAAGTGTACAAAATCTTTGCAAAAATTCTAGTAGCCAGTAGCCAAGACTAGTAGCCAATACTCCTGCTAGCCTGTGCTGCTTACACCCAATACTGCATCCTAACCTAGTATGATTTGGCTGGGGAGTTATCTTAGTGCTAAAACAAGTGTATGTTCCTGTGCTGCGCTGGGGCCAATTTTGGTCCCAAATGGGCCAGAATTAGTTCCATGTAAAGCACAGGAGCAAGCCTGTGGTCAGTGTGATGACATCACTTCAGGAAGTGACATCATCATGCAAGCACTGGTAGAACATGAATGCGAAAAGAAGCAGGCACCAGGCACAAGTTAAGTGCCAGGTGTCCCTCCCCACCGCCAGGAGGGTATAGGGACGTGGCAACCCTAAGAGACCTGCTTGGAATTCCTCTCAATAATGACCAATTAGAGAAAGATTCACATTTTCACACAGTTATCATGCTAAAGTGACAAGAAAAAATTATTATTTCTTGTAGGCTAGAGAACAGTTCTCTTTCAATTTGTGGTAATGCTACTTGAGTTAATTTTCACATTGTTTTATACCACTGGAGTTAGTTAATAGGGGTGTGTGCACTGAGAAGATTTCTGTTTCAGAGCTGGGATTTCTGAATAAGCTATGTACCATTGTTGGTTTTCTCTGGGTGAGGTGCTGCTGGTTCAGATCTAATCTGTTTGGTTTTCCCGTTATCATGAGTTTCAACCCTGTTCTTTGCAAGGAGACCTTTGAGGCTCTTTGGGGCAGCTGTTTTTGCAGTTAACAGCACCAAAATTGCACAGAACACAGATCCCCCACTGAGTTTGAGCACACAGACAGAACAATGGGGCTCAGTGTTCACAGACCCCGAAGAATGCTTGGGGAAGGCATCAAGTTGAGTGTTAACTGCAGAGTGTTCTCTTCATGGAGGGGGTTGAGAAAAAGAGGATCTGGGGCAGCTGTTTTCACACTTAGCCAAAAACTGCATCCACGGTTAGTCCTCCTCCCTCTAAAGCATTGATCCATCAAATTTAATTTGACTCAGAAAAAGAGAGAGCCCTGAAAGACTATGGAAGCAATCCTATACAGGTCTACGCACATGTAAATTCTATGTTATTCAATAGCGCTTACTCCTAGGGAAGCATCTTTAGGATTGCAGCCTATAACTGAAGTCTTCCAGGACCTTTATCTAGGTGGATTGATTGAACAGACCACTTGCACTCTACCCAGCAGTACTTTTCCTCACAGTAACCAACCATTCAAGTGCCCTGATGGGGTTGGAAGAGACAGACTGGTGCCCGGGTAGCAATTAAAAAAAACCCAAATATGTACCTTTCCTCCAACAATTAGTTAAACTAGTGGAATGTTTCTGCAGCCAGCAGGCGAAGAGGGGGCAATGCTCCTAAGACCCAACTGGCAGGGAGACAATGCCATTGCCTGGCTACCGACTTAAAAAAATGCACTCATGCATACTCTACACCTCCCTGCCAATGAATTGCCCAGTTAGCAACAGAAAAAATGCACTCATGCACATTACGCACATTACCCTTTTCTGCCAATGGAGTTCGTTAATCATTTAAGGACTCTCTCCCCCTGGGATCTGATTGGTGAATGATGTTAAGGAAACCAAGATGTTGCCAGTGCCTGCCTGCTGCTGCCACTGCTGTACGGTAAGAATTGAAATAAAACACACAGACTTTTCAATGGGAGGGTGCCATTGTAATTTGGTTTTCTGAATTGGCCTCACTATTCTGGATGCTGCTTTAGCAATATGATGAATTCTGGGCGTATTTCTGGCTCATTTATTTTGTTTTGTACAACCCTAATATTTAGGTCCTGCAAAACACTGTTGCATAATCAAGCAGTGAAGTGCCTGATGCTAAATTACATTTACAGCAGTGTAAGAGAACCTACTGGGAGTCAACACCAATTAAACACACCATGCGTTATGAACACCTGTCAATACGGATGTTTGCTCTTTGGTCAGAAATTCAGTACTACACACGGACTTTTCATGAATCCCACCTGGCTTTTCAATTTCAAGTCCTTATACATTTAAGATGGAACACTGCATCATATAATCCTGCTTCAATAATGTAGACTAAGCTTCTACTCTAGGATCTAGCAGATCACCAATTTGCCTTTGGGTTGAACTGCAGTTCAACTGCAGTCCGTAGTTTCCTTACCTTCTCCTAATGTGGCTACTGCAAGAGAAGTAAAGTAGGTGCATTATTAAATCACACATATAACTTGGGCCACCAGCGCTCTTGGCCAAGACATGTGGAACAGTTTAGCACAAGCATTACCATCAGCACCAAACTGACTCACTCCATCTGAGAATCAGGGACTGAAGAGCTCTTGTAAATCCCAGCATGAGTTTGTAATGACTTCACCTTGGGCAAACTGGATAGTGTCTGCAGTCGTAATGCACGTCTGTAAGGTAAAATATTTTCTCATGGTAGTTGCACATTAACATGCTCATGAGCACAGGGGAGGGGAGCAAATGAATTACCTGCATAGTGCGGGAGGTTGGACTAGATGACACTTAGGATCCCTTCCAGCTCTATGTCTAAATTCTAGCTGTCAAGTTATTCTGTATGTACGCATTTGCCCCTTTTGTTACTGTACGTTCTGAGAAACTCTAAATCCCTTAAATGCTTAAAAGGTCCCTCAATAAGATTATTAGTAACTGCACACAACTATCTCCAAGAACATCTGGCCCGGAAGCACTGGTTTCCAGTTGCAGAGTTGGCCAGAAGAAGCACATTGAGTATGTTCTAGGCTTCACTGCCAGTTCATCCAGAGCGACAGTGGCACCAGATAGGATTGCATGAATAGTGTACACACACCTAGAATATGACCCAGAATTGGCTGTAATGTATAGATATCACAGACAAGTAGATCAGGAAAGAATTTTTCGAAGAGTTTGAATGTCACTGTTGGCATGTGGTGCCTTCATATCCATTATAACAGGAACCTCGTCATAAAGAAAATAAGCCATTTCCCTCCTTCCTAGACCTTATTTGCCTTCTCTGCATGAAGAAGAGTGTTACTTTTAGCTTGGAGCGCACTAGAAGCAACAGCCTGCATATAAAGTCCAAGTCAAACATTTTCAAATTATCTTCCATCAGGCACAGCAAGGTGGTAAGCTTTTGGGAAAATTAGACAGATTCACCCCCAGCCCCTCTGTATTTCTCTACTTTAACAACTGTACTTGATTCATCTTAGCCACTTGTGACTCTTTAGCTATTTGTGCATCATATTCTCCTATCTTGCTCATGTTCTGCACAGGCCAAGACTATTCCAGGAGCTACAGCCAGAGACTTCAAGCACGCATCACATAACGGAAAGCATTCCTTCATCTCAACATTTTAAAAGGAGAACAACTCAAGAATATTTAAGAGAGCAGGATGCTGCAAACAAAACACAGATGGTAGAAGAACATACACATTATTATTTGTACAAACAAAACCGAAGTCAGGCTACGATATTTTAAATAAGAATGCTCTCTCCCTGACACATACACACACACACACAAACAGGAAGAAGAAAAGACGTGCAGGTTGATCACTAAGGAGCATTACAAGTGTAGAATGAAAAAGGGGTCAGAAGTCGGCTTTCCAGGTTTGAGATTTAAGAAACTTATTTGCTCTCTGCCACCAAAAGGACTAGACACTTGATTTAAAACAATCAAAGTCAAGACTCTGATGTGTACACAGGCACAAGAAACAGTTATATGATGCTACATAATATATAACCACAGCACTGGTAGTGACTAGACTCCTGACCATAGTGCCGAGGTGCCCCAGTAACAGTGGCACAGTTCAAGATTTTAGTTATAGACTAATGACTAGTATCTTGCCTTCATTGGTGAAGTTTTAAAATATAGGCAATGTATTTAGAAGGGACATAGCAGCTGTTTTAGCTCATCCTTTGGGGTAATTTCTTTTGCCTTTAGCTATGAGACAAGACCTCTGAACTGGCTGTGTACAAACTTACCTAGCAGCATTCTCTCCCCCTACAGGACTTTAAAACATATTAGTCCATGTTAACAAGCTTTAGTTCAGCCTTACAATTGCCCTAAGCTCCCTAGATTTACCTAATGTGACTTAAGTAAACAAAACGTGCTGTTTAGACAGGTCCCTATTGACCAATCTGTAAAGGCAATCCTTACAGACCAGAGCTGGCACTCCCTGCCATTCCCTCCCCCCTCCGCAAACGGGTGTCACGTAACCACTTGGACCATATGGGCTGCCAAGTTAAACTTAATGCTTCTCAGATTCTGAAGTCTCTGCTCAGAAGACTGCCACTTAAGACTTGCAGAGCGTTTGGGAAGTTTGTACCAAGCAAAGCAAGTTAGAATTCTGACTCAAACTTCCTCCAAACACCCTGTGCAGGGGGTGGAGGGCAATGGCAGGACAGAGACAAGGGCATGACTTACAAGAGCAGCCGAGAAGGAAAAGAGAAGTATCACTTGATTCAATCTCATGACTTGCCAGTTCCAGGGAAGTTTAGGGATTCCTCCTGTCAGCAGACCCACTGGTGAAATTACAGTCATGCACTTACTTCAGACATGTTTAAGTATCTGATACAAGGCTTGCTGTGCCGAACGCTGAAGGTACTAAAGAAGAACATTAACTACATTTTGAAACAGCAACGCTCTTAGTCAAATGAAACCTGTGCAATGCTCCAATCTAAACAGCTGACTTTGTTCTGTACTCCTATGCCAGGTTGCTAACGCCGTATCTGGGCCAAGAGAGAGGTTTTTCTACCCCTGACAAATTTTTTGAGTGTGTGACCGTCAGCTGGACGTCAAGAGGCTAAACTGTAGCTGCTCTGAGCACTTCAGCATGGAAATGGAGCAAGCCGATACCAACTTCTCTCATTGTGGAAAGGCAGTAAGACAACATCTTCACGGCCAGGGCTGGGGCCATGGTTTTAAAGGGGTTTTCTGAGCGGGGGAGTTATTTGTCAACAGGTGGAATAACCACACTTTTTAAAAAAACACAGGCAATTCATCGCTGCTTGTGACAATCGTCTACAATTCTTCCCAACAGACATGAAGGTACTGTCTATCTCCATGTTTTATCTATTGCTTCATGTTCACCACTCTGAACCGGTTTCTCACACTGAATAACATTCCAAGGCCAAGATAGCTAAGTTTAATTGTTCATGTGTCTGGCACCCCCATAGTTAACAAACTCAAGACAAGCAAGGAGATCAGACTTGCTAGAGAGATTTTAGGCAGTAATTTGGCAGCTTCAGAGTAGATCTGACCTGCAGGCAACCTAGGCTTGTTTATACTGCTGAGCTCCTTCACAATCCTGTAGAGATGCTTATTTAATATAACACACATTAATCTGATCAAGAGACCTAGAGATTCAGTAGAACTTCCCTCATCTTGACTCAGTTAAGACACACCCTGTGACCATTCCAGGCAATTCTGTGTTCAGGATTATAAAATTGGACAGGTATGGCTTTTCTGTTCACAAGGTCTAAGGACCATTGACCTACTGCTACTGCATCCCAACAGCATGATAAATGATGTACCTGCCACAGAAGTATGCAACTTTGAAGATGATGGGACAAAAATCACAGAGTTTCATTAACATTGAATAAGGGAACAGGTGGGGGGTGGGGGAGAACAGCAGGTAATATAGAATATGAGGCCAAAGTGGTCCGAGATAGACTTTGTTAAAGTAGTGGGTTGTAGAAGCTCCTGTAAGGGCTTGTATAAAGTTAAGACAATAACTGAAGGAGCTAGCTTTGCTGGTTTGGGCCTTACGAAAGGCTTGATGGCTATAAAAATGAAATGTCACTGAAAAAACCCAAAGGTTCATTTTACTAAGATTCAAAGTTTCTGAGAAGAATTGTGTTTTTGGAAGGTTTAAAAAAAAAAAAAAAACCTCAGAGGTACTTTACCTAAGCGCCATTTGGTTTTGATTCCGCAAAGCTACAACATTTTCACTATAGGTGTTTAGTGGAATGCTACCCTTTTGGTTAAGTAAGTGCCATCCAAGGAAGTCTATAACTGAACAGTAGCCCAAACAAGACCTTTTAACAAAAATGATGACCACTCACATTTAAAAGTGACTAATTTCGAGTGTTTTCATTGTGCTCAGAAAAGGAAACCTTGCAACGTCAAACAGTCTGTTGTCTTGTACGGCAAGGCTGAATAGGAGGCGCCAACAGATAGCAGAGGCTCTCATAGACCCCAGACCACGAGACACTGCCGGAGGGAATCAGTAAATCATGTTCTAGTTTCAGGGTCACCAGTGTTGCCACACTTTATCGGTCCGGTTGTTAGAAACATTTCCTGCAAGCTTACTTATCTGCATAACACAGCATCAGTAGCTAATACTGCAGAAGCAGAAAATTAAGGGCATCTTACCGATTACAAAATGCTGATTAAGTCTGAGACCATCTCAGCCTAGGATTTTAAGCAGTCACTGCAGTCAATGCTAAAAACTGTCACCCACCCACAGATGATAAGGTTTTCCAGACACAGGTGGTCACCTGCTTTGGTTTTAAGTAGGTTCCTGGGACAAAGGAAGAAGTCCCAACTCTTCACAGGAACTGTTGGTAGTGAGTGACATGAAGTATTTTTTATTGCCAGCAATTATAGATGCACTAGTGAGCCACTATATTATAAAGGTTTAATCTCAGACTAGGAACAGCTGCCAAGAGATTAGCCACATTGTCTGAAGTTTCTCTCCCCACCCCCTTCACTCCTCAACTGTATCCCTGGGAGCATTGCTACTGCACAGGCAGCTTTTCACTGATGCGCTAGTTAGAGGAGAGGTTTTTTTAAAGTGGAGCATGTGGCCCTCCAATGTAAGCCATCTTCATTTGCCCAAATATCTCTTGCTGTCAAATAAATCCCAAACCCTAAGCATCTCCAGTTAAAAGGATCTGGTAGCAGCTCTCCAAGATCTCTGGTAGAAACAGGGCTTTTCACATCACCTGCTACCAGATCCTTTTAACTGGAGATTCTAAGGGCTTAGGGCACAATTGGACATTAAGGCATCCATGGGTCAGACCTGTGGACACCACAGCTATTTTAGATCCAAACTCGGGCCATTTAAATGTGAAAAGCTGTGTTTCCACCAGAGATCTTGGAGAGCTGCTGCCAGTCAGAGTAGACAATACAGACCTTGATAGACTAATGGTCTGACTTAGCAGAAGGCAACTTCATGTGTTCATGAAACTCCATTCCCACATGTATGTGGCACCGCTTCTTTCAAATTCTGTCCTCACTTGCAGCTAAAGCAACCTTGAAATACATGCATCTGCCCCCATTCATTCCGTGATAATCTTGCTTTTCCTCCCAAAGGAACCTGAAGCACTTACCACTTTTCGCTGCATTACAGTAGATTTATTTCAATGAGTTTAAAGAAGGGACAAGGATGAAAAGAAATAATAAGCAAGTAGGCCCCAGATGAATGGGCAGAATACAGTACTAGGTAGCAATTTGGGACCCAAACCCAACATACGAAGGTGTGGGGACCTGTGCACTACGGTCTACTTCTTTGCCACTTTCCCCTCTTTTAAATGCTTATCTTCTATGATCACATGCTAGAATAGCAACATCAAGCCACAATGAATCAGCAGCTCCACTTGTATTATATATGAAAAAAATCATTCACATATAGTGTAGCTTAAGAGACCCGTGGCACAGACTGGTAAGCTGCAATACTGCAGCCCAAGCTCTGCTCACAACCTGAGTTAAATCCTGCCGGAAGCCAGGTTCAGATAGCCGGCTCAAGGTTGACTCTGCCTTCCATCCTTCCGAGTTTGGTAAAATGAGTACCTAGTTTCCTGGGGGTAAAATGTAGCTACTGAATCAAAGAGTTTCCAAACATGTACTTCTCACTTCTGTATTACATTCACAGATCTCTTCTACTGTGAAGGGCAAACACATACTTCAGCATGACATTCAGCTAGCCCCCATGACTAATCCTACACACCACCTGGTCACTGCAGATTTGAACCTGCGTGAACTTATACCCAAGTTCTGCCAAGTACAAGCTCATACACACCTTAGCTAAGTATACACATAATTACAATTTTCTACTCACTAAACTGCTTTGCTTTTATAACAAAATTTCAGCAAATCATCACCTTGTGGCGATAAAACACTTTTCTAAAAAGTTTTAGATAACAAACTCAGTCCCAGACAGCTGTTTCTACTAGAGTTCCTACTGTCAAGGAGGGTCGTAGAAGAGGAAAACACGGAAAATGGGGGAGGAAGCCATAGAAAACGAAAACAAAACATCTGTCTGCCAGACTTACACATTAATCTGCAAACAGGTGAACACTTGGAAGGAACACAGCTTTCCCCCGTATTAACTTGGACAGCACACGCAAACAGTGTCAAAAGAGACCACAGTGTATTTCCTGACTTCCCCGCAAGTAATACAGTGTAAATTTCACTGCATGCCCAAAGCAGCATTCAGGTTCCCTGAGAAAGACAAGCACTGCCATTTCCATTTTATTGACTCCAAAAAGGGAGCACTGGTTATTCCTTTAGGGACTACTGCATGCCTTGCCTTATTTCGGTGATGTCTACATACATTAACATCAATTAATAAGAGGGGTCATCTTTAATGAAGTAATGTAGGGATGTCCCAGAGCTGTTCTTGGCTTTGCTTCCAAAACTGCAAAAGGCAATACTTTCTTGGATAGACAGAAGCAACCTAAGAAGCAGAACAGCACATTCTACTGAAGGGAGAGCCAAGTTAAAGCTGTAAACCTAGCATCTACCCCTGTTCCTTATTCACCTTTGTGAACTGTTAAGACTTCAGTGCTTTTATTATACTGAATTTACCTTGCATGAAGATGGCCAGATTGGGCTGCTTCCTCCAGTGGCATGTTCACCTGCAACTAGTCGTGTAAACAAGTCTGTTAACAGAGTTAGCTTAGTTCATGCTGTGAGTCCTTAGAGTATGTTTTTCTTATTCATCAAGTGGCATTTTGCTAGGATTACAAGACCTAGAATTAAATTCTCATACTGTATACTAAAGCCTTCAAGTCAGACCTTGCGTACCTTGGTGCAATAACTATTGCCACAACTTTGTGTGACATATCTCACATCCATCCAGGAGCAGCCCTGTCTTATCACAATCAGTTTTTATGCAACCCACTTCAAGCTTGCACTTACTGTAGGCCAAAGCAAATGGCTAAAACGGCATCAAAAGCAAGCACCAGGAGGTCCAGCTCAGTCAGAAAAGCTGTCTTGCCAGTTTGCAATAATGAACATATAGGGAAAGGGAAAGGGGCATGCGTTCTCAGAATACGCGGACAGTCTAGATGTACACAAAATGTATTCAAACATGCACATGTCCCTCTTGTCTCAATTCCTTGCTATTGTTGGCAGAACAAGAGTTGCACAATTAGATTAACCCTCCCACAGTACTACACAAAAAGGGGTGGAGGCCAAACAGAAACAGGGTGCCTGTACTTCAAAGCTCATTTCCAATTATGTTGCAATGTAGTCTCTCCCCCCGCCCCGTTACTTATGTGACAAAAGGAAAGCACTTGGGGGCAGTATCCACCCCCAGGAGCAAGTTTCCACTAATTCACCTTTGCTTCTCATGTAGCAACTTGCCAGCAGTGCCAATAAACTACAGTATTGTGTCATACTGTTTTCCACATGTTTAATCCTTCCCTGCCCAGTTTGATGTACTAGGTAGAGACAACCAGGTGTATCATGCCGAACAAGTTGGATAAGAACGTTCTATCAGCCATCATCATTTTCCTCTTAAGCTACCATTTCACTCACAGCACTACGTATGACAACTCAAGAAATGTGCACATTTTGTTTAAAAACGCAATGAGCAAGTTGTCGTGGCCAACAGCTGGACAGAAGCTCCTTGTTCTTCAGCGCAAAGTCTGATATATTAATGGCCTCCTGCCAGCATGAATGATGTAGCCATCTAGCTCCTTGTATTAACTTCTAGGATATAAGGTATGAATTTACTAGGCTCTGCTTTTTTAAAAAGCAAAGATGACAGTGTAACTTGCTCTGTCCTGGCACACTGCTAATGTTAGCAGGCTGAAACCAGCATAATGCTTGTAAACATTGATTTGAATTGCTTCTCTTTCACAGCACCCTCAGACCAGCTTAACACTAAGGGTATTATAAGAAACCCACTGAAAACAAGCAAGGTTCCAGCTCTGGGCTCCTAGCCATGAAAATCTCGGCAGTGGCTTGAAAGGAATTTGAATTTAGCAGCTAAGTAGCCCCAGAAATTCAGCACAGCCACTAGTCAGCTGCCAACCCATTCAGCTTTTCCTCTAGACCTTGAGAAGTTTGTCACAATCACACATACACCACCGGTGTCATGAGCTGCTTATGGGGGAAGAAAATTTGCAAAGAGGCTCTGATAGGGCCAGCCTCCCTACAATATGCCACATCAAAGTGACTATAAATTGACAGCTTATTGAGAGGTTAGTAAGGTTTGCTTGGTCATCTGTATTACTACACTCTACATAGGTCTCCCCTCAAAGTCAACTCAGAGACTACAGATGGTACAGAATGCTGCAGCTCGATTGTTACCTGAAAGCTAAGTGGAGCATGCATAGCACTCCCATTCTACAGTCACTCCACTGACTACCAATCAGTTACGAGGCTCAGTTCAAGGTTTTGGCTATCACTTACACAGTCCTTCCAAGCCTGGGCCCTTCATATCTGCAGAGCCGCCTCTCTCCCTATGCTCCACCACAGTGGCTTTGCTCATCTGAACAGGACTTTGCAACTGTATAAAACTGGCTGCTGCCCTTAACATGCACATTCACTGTGGTAGCCCTACACTGTGGAATGCTTGCCTGAAGAGGTCAGGAGAGCTCCCACTCTCTTGGTTTTCTGCAAACTATGCAAAACTCAATTATTCAGGAGGGCTTTTTCACTCAGGTAATAGGACTGAGCTGTAAAAAAAACAGCTCAGAGGGACGCTTTGCTAAAGGGACAGAGACTGTAGACTATATTACTGGGTACTGTGCTGATGTAGACATGTTCCTGTTGGGTAATATCCGTGTCATTTAACATGTCATGTCAAATTACTTATGTTTTTGGTTCAGCAATGTTTCATCTCTGCATCCAGAATTATGCTGGTTTTCAAAGTTCTGCAATCCATAGCCTATGGTATTGTTTACTGAATGTTCCAGCCAATGATAGCATGAGTCACAGTGAGAAAGGTGGACTATAAATAACATACAAACAAATTACTACAAATAAGGTATTATTTCTCTCTCGCATATTTTTGTGTGGCAAAGATTAGGGTCTTTATCAAACGGAAAGGAGGTCATCTGAATTAATTGTGCCTGTCAGATGACACTGAATGGAGAATGTGTATCCATAAACTGTAGAGTTTGGGGGCTACCATCATTCCTCATGGAACAGTTTGTCTTCTTTACCGTCTTCATTTTTTTTAAAGATTCTATAATGTTAAATATTTGCAATAGTTAAACTCTTGGAATTTTTGAAGTATTTTGGGGTCTCTCTCACACACTCAAATGCAAAAGTATTTTTTTTAAAAGTGAACTAAAACCATACCCTGATCTCTAATATTATGGTTATTCATAAGTTGTGTAATAAGGGGATTGGGTAAGGCAGGACATAAATATACTAAATTTTAACATTTTCAAATAACCTTTGAGAGGATTTTTTTCTGTTCTGCAAAGGAGCAGATGAGTGCACACTGGAGGGAAAGGGAAATCCATGTGACTACAGATCACGTACAAATAATATATATGATCCATGTACAATGTGGACTTGTTTAACCTCCTATTCAATCACCTACTTCTGTAAACAAAGAACCAGGAAGTAGCAACAAAACACCGCTGCACTGCATGCAGGGATTGACAGAACCAGTATTGTCACTCTACAGCAACAGGACAAGAGAGTAACTAGGAGAGGGGCAACCAACAACAATTTTTAAAAAGTGACAACTAAACGTTTAGGATTTGTTTGAAATACAACCATACAGTTACCTATATTCATCTGGAGTTTCATCCCACTGTTGGCAGGCAAGGCTTAAGTTCAAACAGGGAAATAATACATCAATAGCTGCAGCCAACACATTCCATTCTCACCATGTAGCAAAGAAGCTGGTAGTGCATGACCCCACTACATCACTGACTGATCAGAGTGTGATCAAGGAGGAAAAACTACATTATTTGAATTGCAAGTTAAGTGCCTCCCCGCTCCCCCAGCCCAAGCAACGGCATTGTTGCTTTAGATCATGATCAGGTAACTTCTAAATCACTGTGACTCAAGAGCTGAAGTTAATTTACAGATTCAGAGAGCAGCCTTAAGCAGAGTTAACTCAGAATCTTACTCAGGTTTATTCAATGGGGCTTGCTCCTAGGAAAGCACCCTTAGGATGCTTTGTTAGCTGCCTGGAACCTGTGTATATTTTATGCCAGCTGCACAGGCCCAGCAGAGGCCACTGCATCACCAATGCAACTACCTACACTGTTTTTATTCTGAATCTATTCCCCACCTTAAGGCAGGTTAGTACACAAGCCTGTAGCAAATTAAAAAATGGAATTTTAATGGAACTTTACTTGCTATCACGACCCAATTTAATAATTTCTTCCATCTTGCAGAAAGCATGCAACCCACCCCCCTAATCGTGAGGACCAAATACTTTCACAAAAATTAAGTTGGGATTAGCAGAATTGCTGTAAAGACACACACACACACACACACACACAACTATACATTGCCTAGGTCTGTTCTAGAGTGTAGTTGCAATCAGACTTCATGAAGCTGGAGAAGACTTGGACAAATGTCAAAGCACTTATTTTACCATCTCTCTGTAGAGCAGGTAGTTATACCACATTTGCCAAATGAGGGCACAACTGAGCAACATTCAGCTGTCTGAGCTAGTTTAAATCATATGGTACAGGCTGAAAATAAAAGTTACATATTCAGGTTAACAACCCTGATTTGATTGGGAGAGACAGAAAAGAAAACTAGGCAAGAGCAGAAAGAACAAGCCTGAGGGATTCATGGCAGCAAGACAGGCTAAACCGGTTTGATCATTAATAATACTGCACTACTTTTCAAAAACACTAAACTCTGCCAATCTGATATTTATATATTTGGAAATTCTACTACTGTTTTAACACTGCATGAAAATTAAAAAGGAAAGCCAAACTGGCATGTTTCACTCAGGCACCTTTGTTTCTCATGATATGCAAGTCCTGGATATGATTTTACATGGCATACCTACATATATACAGAAAACTAAGAGTGACAGGAAATATCCACTAGTATTTGTTTCTGCGGCTTACATTTTTCTCCTCTCCTCCATTTCTATCCTCACAACAAACCTGTGAGGCAGGTTAAGGTTGTGTTTTTGTGTGTATGTGTCTTGAACAAGGTCACAAGGAAGTTTCCATGGCAGAGTGAGGATTTGAACCCAAGTCTCCCAGATCCCAGTCTGATACTCTTAGCCACTATACCACACCAGTCATCTAATGTTATTGTAGGTAGATCTAGCCAGGCATCTGAGCACAAGAGCTCAGCTAATGTAGGGCATTGCTTTAAAAATGAATCATAGTTATGTTTTCTTTGAAGCAACCTGACCATTTCAGAATTCCAGGTTTTAATTGCTACCATATGTGCTCAGCAGCAACCACTGCATGCAGACAGTTCCAATGCTGAATGTTTTGACACTCCATCCTCTTCAGACTAGCTAATTTAGAGAATTCCTGTCAAAAACAAGAGATTCTTCTAGTTACCATGGCCAATCACTTAGATAAGATTTCAGCAGCATGTCAATAATTCCTTACTGATAAGAAGCTGAGGAAATCTCAAAAATAAGGTTAATGGCCAGTATCTGAGCTAAAGCTGCTGATTTGGCCTGATTTTGAGAATTCCTTGATTTCTTGAAGGTCCCTCTAGTTTTTTAAAAAAAAAACATGGTAATTTGGGTGCCCCTTCTTAGCACAATTTTTGCACTGTCTTCCATGGTTCATCAGCTATGAGAAATTATTATTAATAATAATAAATAATAACAATAACTGCACTTATATACCACTCTTCTAGACAGATAAGTGCCCCACAAATTCAGTGTTGTTAATCTCCCCATAATACAGCTGGGGAGCTGGAGCTGAGAAGAGTTGCTTACCCAAGGTCACCTGCTGAGCTCATGGCAATAGCAGGATTTGAACCAGCAGAGTGCTGATTCACAGCCCAACCACTTGACCTCTATGCTACAGCAGCAGACAGAACTACCTACACAGCCCCCTCTTGTCAATGACAAAATTAGTTGGTCCTAACACCTGATTCAGTAGATTAAGTCTCTAAAGCCAACACACTAAGGGCAGTCAGGCAAAAGATGTCCAACAACATGCAAATAAACATTTTTCCACTGAAAAAATACTTCCAGCTCTGCCATTCCATTACAATTCTCGACCATTTGTTGTACCAGAATGAAGGGAAGATGGTGTATGGGAAGATCACAGAAAACTAGCTGCAAACAAGGGCTCATATATGACAGACAGGCATTAAGAAGCAGGACTAAAGTGATTAGGGGGGAAATGAATTGGTAAAGGGGGAGTGCAAACAGATCTGCAAAAAACTGGGGGGGGGTGTCAAACTCAAGCCCAGATTTATAGATAAAACCACCTCCAGAATGGCAGTCTTATTCAACCGGTCAAAATATTTCCAGGTCCTTTCTCAGTGCAAGACACTGGGGTCATAATTCATCCTGGATTATTCCTCTACTCCTCTCTATCTTGTTTTATGACCTCCCCACCCCTCTGGAAGCCAAGTTCCCCCCTGCTAGAACACATACAACACCATTAAATCAGTGGAGACAAAGCTCTCTCACCACCCGTCTCTGCCTTCCCATAGTGTTAGCAAGTCTGCTTTGGATCAACAATACACACACAGTGAGAGGAAATTTGGCATGGCCAAAGGTCGAGAGGCAAGGGTGTTTACCAGAGAAATAACTACCTGCACAAACAGCTAATGGTGTGGGGGGGGGGGTAGAGAAGGGGACGGGCAAAAGCCTCCTAAGAACGCCTGTTTACACAGAAGGGAAACTTATCATTAGGAGAGCTAGCAATCAAATCCAAATTTACAGGAAACCCCCAGATTTGTAACTTGCCAGAACCCTTGGGGATTTTGCTTAATAGGTTCTGTATGACGTTAGGGAATTGCACCAGAGCCAGCCTTTGGGTCAGCGGTTACTCATTCCACAGCTATGAGACTGAGGAAGTGCTAAATAAGGCAGCAGGGCACGTTATTTGCCAAATGTGCTGGTATTTGGAGATTTTAGGGGAAGGAGGGGGAAGGAACGGAGGGACTTACAAAGCAGGCAAGAGAATGACAAAGTTTTAGGTGGGGCGCCGCAAGATTTGAGTTCAGGGACACCTTAGAGAGCAAGAAGATTTTCCGGGGAGGGGGGCGTGCGAGTCTCTCCTCCATCAGCCCCTGCTCAGTAAGGGAAATACCCTCCAGCAGCACCTACAAGGATCAAAGTGGGGGCAATCTAAAAAGCCCCTTCAAGGGACAGGGGCACAAGAGCAGCCTGCTCATATAAAAGAATTCCATAAGAATTAGAAGGGGCTAATCGAATTTGCCCCTAAAGTCACACGTGCCTAAATTTGGGGAAGGAGAGAAGACACATTCAGCTTCTTGGGGAGGAAACGTCGTTTTTTCTTCTCTCCCCAAAAGGCAGCCCACTAGCCAAGCTCTGTAAAGGAGGGTGAGCGACAACCCGCACCCCCCCCCCCGGGTCCCTTCAGTCCCACCACACGCTTTCCTTCCGAGACGCAACCGCGCAGGCTTTCCCTCGGCGGCGGCCCCCATGACCACGCCGCCGACTCCAAGCGGGACATCCCAAAGCACGCCATCCACTCACCGACTCGGCAGCGACAGCAGCCGCCAGCAGCAGCAGGAGGGCGACACACAGGCCGGCGGGACAACGGGGCTGCATGGCGTTCGGGGCGGCGGAGTCTGTGCAGCGGCGGCGAAAAACGACAGACACGGTCTCGGCGTAACCAAGTTCCCCCGCACCGGAGCGCTGCTTTCTTATAAGCGTCCCGGCCCGGCCCTCAGAGAGGAGGAGCGCTCGGAAGGGGAGGCGGAGGAAACTCCCGCTTCTCGTCGTGCAGCTCGCTCGCTCGCCTCCCAGGCCCGGCTCGCCCCCCGGGGTGTTTCTGTTAGTCGGACGTCACGGCTGCCCTGTCGGCTGTTCTTTGGCCGCCTTTATCGGGCACGGCTCCTAGAGGGGTGGCCGCCGGCTTCGTCTCCTGGAAGCGAAAGGCCAAAACCAACGTCTCGGGGCGCTTTCGCAGAGATCTGTCAACTTCCCCGCCTGCTTCGACCAGAGGGCTTCTAACCCAGTTTTCCACAAGCCCTCATAAATCTTTACAGCGCTCCTTGCGGTTTTATTGGCTTTCACTCTTACCACAGTTTATACGGGTTTGGGAATTATCAGATGGGGAACAGTGGAAGGGAAATTTACATTTAACAACTTTTTTTTTTGCTTCCTCGGTACAACACATTTCTCTGGGATATTTCTCTGACTCGCTTCCCTAAGCGCCAGACCGTCTGGGTGCTACATAACTCTCTCTAAAGTATTTTCCAAGGATTTCACCCTGTTATTGTCGTGGACTGAACTGGAAGAGCACCTCAGAAGGTCAGTCTAGATGTTCTCAGGCGATCCTGAGTAGGGGTAGTTGATTCTCAGGGTGCTTTCCAGAGAAACCTTGGTCTAAGGAAGTTCCCAGCAAGAAAAGTCACTTTCTGCCCCCTTCCTAACTGGAAAAGTCCAAGATACTTATTTCGCTGCAACTCTGGAATTATCCACCCCCACCAAAGACTCAGTGCTAGCTGCAAGACAGGCATAAATTCAAGAGGTCCATGGCTTTCTGCCCGTGGCAATATAGTTCGGGCAGAAATATTGTTTGTCGATTTGTGCTTGTCTTGCCCTATGCATTAAAATAACAGTGGCAAAGGTAGCTGAAAGCATCTTTATATTGTAGATGCAGTTTCCAGTAATTCTGTGCATATTTCCCTGCAGGCTCTGAGTTGCACAGATGAATTTTTATTGTTTATTTACTTTTATACTCCCACCTTTCTCCCCAATGGGAAACCAACGTGGCTTACATAATTTCCCTCCATTTTATCCCCACAACAACCCTGTGAGGTAGGTTAGGCTGAAAGCATGTGCCTGGTCTAAGATCACCCAGCAAGCTTCCATGGCAGAGTTGGGATTCAAACCTATTCTCCCAGATTCTAGTCCAACACTCTAACCACTACACCATACATATCCCATACTGAGCCAAACCAGATCTATAATTTAGAAAAGTAAAAGGACACAAAAGTTTCAAAAGTTAGCAGTTAGTTGTGGATTCTGTCCAGGCACCTTGATGATGGATGACACCCTTATGCTATAATCTCTAGCAAATTTCTTTGGATATTTTCATGCCTGGTGCATAAAAGTGTGAAACAGTCCCGAGAGGGTTGTGCTAATACATCTTGGGGAAAAAGAGTAATTTGCTCAAGGCCACATTGAATGGCCTGTGGCAAAGCTAAAAACCAGATCATCCAGATCCAAATTCAGTTCAGTAACCATATTTCTCTCTCTCATCTCTCACACACTGCCTGTAATGGCAAAGATGCCACTGATATTTTAATAGTAATCTGTTATCCACTTGGGCATTTCACTCTGTTTTGCCAAACCCAGGTGAAGGCTAACCTGTGCTTACAACATCTTTGCAATAAAATAAAATAACTGTTATAATTATTACTCATTTATATAGTACTTTAATGTAAAAAATGTTGCCAAATTAATTTGTTTATCTGCATTTCCGTTCCAGTTTTACATATGTAGTGTGTGCAACTGAAGCAAAATTGCTTCTACAAGGATGCAATTATTATTAACATAATTCTCCTTGTTTCCATTTTTATCTTCACAACAATCCTGTGACGTAGGTTAGGCTGAGAGATCATGACTGGTCTAAGGCCCATCTGAGCTTTCATGATAGAATAAGGACTTAAACCTGAGTCTCCCAGTCAACGCTATCCACTGCACTATGCTGACTCAGTCTGTGATTTAGGAGAGATTTGAGTGCCAGGGTATATACTCAAGACCATTTAATTTCAATTAGTTACATTTTAACATCCTTTAGCCGCCGTATCATATTCACAGCCCACAGATCTCTTTCAGTGCATGCTTATACATACAATAGAGGTTCTAATCTGTGTTTGTAATTATGAGTATACCTAATGAGGAAGCATTAGTGATATGCACTGACAAGGTGTGGGGGGTTTCATGATTTTGTTTGGATTCTTTAATACCGTAATGACATGAGTTTGGTTTAGTTAATCCAAATGTCTAGTGAGGGTTTACTCCCATATGTTTGGTAGTGGCAGGGAAACAAAGAGACTAAGGCCAGGGCAGAATGAGAAGTCCCCCACCCCAGTCATAATACTGGCCAGCATAGCTCCTCTTGAAGGGGCCAGAGTGCAAAGATGCTCCACAAAACTGGAAGAGAACATCAGGGTGAAGCAGCTGGAGGGAGGGGAATGGAGAGCATCAACTGAGTTGCTGAGTCCCAGGTATGCCATACGGGCCTATGGCAACGTCACTTGGGCCCATGGCCATGCCTCCCTGCCATGGTACTGGGGGACCACGTCTCCATGGCTGACCTCCACTTCCTCCTGGTTTTCCACAATAGGATCAGCGGGCGACACTGCCAGCCAGGGGCTTGATGGAGTGCCCCACTGTGGTGGGCTCATAAGGCACCAACACCCTTGTCCTGTGGCCCTGCAGCGGAGCCCATGATCCCTGGGGCACCGATTGTCCCACCTACCTTCTTGGCCCCCACACCCAATGGCCGTCCAACAGTGTTATTGCTGACTGCAGAGGAGTTGCCTGCAGAGGAGAAGGGTGGGTGTGAGTGAGCACCAATGGGGGGAGTGGCAAGGGGGGGCCACACCACCACACACCTACTGGATAGGAACTCAGTGCCATGGCCGCCCACCACAATGGGTGGTATCTCCACATGCATAATGGCCTCAGCACCAGGAAGACCCTCCTCCATCACCAGCTCATTCAGGATGCCCCAGGCCATGAGGACACACATAGGCATCTGAGCCAGGCTTAAGAAGTCATTCCAGGGCTTCAGAGTGGACATCTCCATCTGGGTGGCATGTCCCAGGGCAGAGACCTGCTCCACTGCCATGTGCTAGAAGGCAGGTGAGCAAACAGTAGCTGAGCTACCCCTGGCAGTACACAGGCTTGCTCCATCAGTAGCCCACACTGCAGTGCTTTCTCAACCTTGGTCCAGTTAGATTGGTACTGGTCATCACCACTGTCAGAGGCTAATGCAGCCATGCCACCTGCACACAGGGGAATGCGAAGATGGGGCCAGGTACTATGCGAACCTCAGGACTGCAGAAGGCACCCCCACCCACCCCACCCCACACAAAGGATGAATGCCAGTCAGAAAGAACATACTGCAGGGGCATGGAATACATCCCAAAGGAAAGTGTGGGTGATGGGGGGGGCTGGCAGAGAGTTAGGGTGCAGGGAGCCCTCACCACTTATAACATGGCACTAACCACCTCTCCCTCCCTACAGGCACTGGCCAGGCTGAGCTTGGGCGGTGTCCCTGATTGCCGCCACCACCACCACCCACACCAGGGGTCTGTCTCATCCATCTCCTGCTGGCACTTTACAACTGGGTGGCACAATGATGGTGAAAGAGGTGCCAGGCAGTGCCAGGAGCACATCAGCACCCTCCAGCTCCCTGACAGCCCCTGCACTGGCACTTCCCCATAGAAGAGGCCAAGCTGGCACCCATCCAGGTGGGGTTCATCTTCTTTGTGGGCTTCCCGAACGCACATACATCACCCCCAGTCCCCTGGGGAGACTCAGGTCTACTGCCTTTTCTGCAGATCTCATTGCTGAATTTCTGGGCAGCATGCATGAGCAGCTGGAGCACCAAAGTGAGGCAGCCAAGTGGCTTTGGCCCTGATGCCTGACCTTCTTCCTGCCACAGGTGACTGGGGCTCCTCTCATACCTGCTCCCACTGTATCCCAGGGACAAGCCAGCAGAACAAGCTGCCTACATTTAAGCCCAGTACCAGACATGCATGGGCACGGAGCAGGTGTTTGGCCTGCTGAAGATGCAGTTCTGATGACATCACCACATGGATGTCTGTAGCATCAGGCAGTCACCAAAGTGTTTACTGTCTGTGCCATGCTCTGCAACATGGCCAACCAGCAACAGTCTGCACTGCTT
Organism: Eublepharis macularius; assembly: GCF_028583425.1. Classification (NCBI taxonomy): domain Eukaryota; kingdom Metazoa; phylum Chordata; class Lepidosauria; order Squamata; family Eublepharidae; genus Eublepharis; species Eublepharis macularius. The sequence continues at coordinate 143,057,975 of NC_072794.1, read as the reverse complement.
CAGATAAGGGAGGCAATGAAGGCCCCCTGGGCCAGGGACCTGGGGGATGGGCTGCTGGAGGCACCACTGAACGTGAGCAGGTTCAGGAACACATATGGCACCAGGGGCACTGAGCTGCCATTGCCTCCAGTGCAGTTGGCCTGTGTGCGACCAAGGACTCTTTTTGTGGCTTCATCCCCCCATTCCGTTGGTACCTCCCCCCATTAATGTCATCCCCCCTCGGTTGTAGTCCTGTGCAAAAAGTGATGGGCACATTCTGTCTTGGTCCTCACGGTAAAGTTTATTGTTAACACGTGCATGCATGAAATCACTAACCCATGACAATGTTGAATGGGCCCCTGCTACTTCCTGGGGTGTGTGGAAATTAATGTACTGGAAACCTTTCTATCCCACACCTCTTGTTTGTGTGTGTGTCTTTTTTGAACTGTTGGGAAGGCTGAAGCCTTACTCTTTACTCTGCAAAGCAAGCATCTGTTATGGGTAAGACAGAGTTGCCAGCTTTTGCTTGAGAAACTCCTGGAGTTTTGGGCGTGGTGCCTGGGGAAGGTGGAGTTTGGAGAGTGGAGACAGATCAGCAGGGATGTGATGCCCTAGCACCCACCTTCCAAAATTGTCATTTCCTCCAGGGGGCCTGATTTCCATAGTCTAAAAGTCCGTTGTAATTCTGGGAGAACTCCAGGCCCCACGTGGAGGTTATGAATGCAACAGAAAGGCTCCTTTGGGAAACAACAGCAGCAACCAAACAGGAAAACCTCCTGCACCAGAGGAAAAGGCTACGAACCAGAATGTATAGAAATATATATATTTTAAAGTGACAAGTGCAACAAGTGAATATATATATACCATATACAATTTCATACAAACATCCTGAAAATACTACATTTAAATAGCAGTCATAAAGATCTACATCTACATCTATATCCAGGGCTCATTTCGAGGGGGAATGCGCAGGAATGCAGTTCTGGCAGTTCCCCAAAGAGGTCACATGTCAGGTGGCCCCGCCCACCTGACTCTCGGCCATTTTGAGCCTGTTTCGTCCTGGATTGGAGCTGAAACAGCCCGGATCGGGCCACTGACAGGTGGTGGATCACTCTCCTGCTCAGCAGCGGCGCGATCCTGACCTGGGCTCCTTTTTGGCCATTTTCAGCCCCTTTTTGCCATTTTGGGCCCAATTTTGGCCCTGAATGGCCAGGATTGGGTCCAAAACAGCCAGGATAGGTGATGCCAGGGGGTGTGGCATATGCAAATCAGCTATGCTAATGAAACATTTCCGGTGATGTCAAGGAGCGTGGCATATGCTGATGAGTTATGCTAATGAGCTATGCTAATAAGTTCCTGCAGCTCTTTTTCTACGAAATGACCCGTCTATGAGCGGAACTACAAGTGACAAAAGGCACAGGTTGGACACTTGTCAGCTTCCCTCAAGTTTTGATGGGAAATGTAGGCATCCTAGTCTTGCAGCTTGGCCCTCTGACTGCTGTCCAATGGACTTGTCAACTGCCACTTGTCCAACATTCCACCAAGCTGCCTACATTTCCCATCAAAACTTGAGGGAAGCTGACAAGTGTCCAATCTGTGCCTTTTGTCACTTGTCCTTCCGTTCTATATCTAGATCTAGATGGCCATTGTTCCATAAATCAGTCCATAAATCAGTCCAATGGTTACAAATTGTCTTGTTTTTCTTTCTATTGCAGAGATGCTGGAGTAAAGTCTTAAAATAACAAACACTGTCATATGGAGCTAACCAGGAAAGTGCACCAGACTTTATAAATATGATAGTGCTAATGTCCTCTTAATATTTTATCTTTATAGGTCAGATACTGCATCGCAGGGATGCAAGCCCCCCAAGTGCCCAACAGAGAAGCCAGCTCACTCAACTTGTTTCATGTTATCCACTTTTTCAAGGGCAAACAGAATATCCACATTTCCTGTAATAATAAAAATGAGCAAATAACAATCCAACTGCATCTATCTTTTATATGCCTCTTACATTGTCACAGGCATTTACCATCCCATTATAAATGTATCTATCTACTCGCCCTGACCCCAAAGATCTACATTACACAACTCTGCAGCAACCAGTAATCAAACAGCGGCCATCTTCTGTGGTATCCTGTCTAGAGTTCAAATTTTAAATGCATGCCAATTAGCTGCGATATCTTGTCTCAAAGACATAGCACTGCTTACAGTCCAATACAGCTATATGTAACTTGCAAGGTCTAATTCATTATTCAGCCCCCCCAGCAAACAAACATCCACTGGGATTCTTTTTGAAGAAGATATTGCTGAACAACCTGTCTCAGGCCAGATTCAGGTACCTCCATTACTGTATATCCAAATTCTTTCTCCCTGGAGTGATGATCCACAAAATGTACCACCAATGAAGCATCCAATACCCTGTTCTTAATTCTTGAGATGTGCTCCTGAATTCTAGTCCATATAGGTCTAACTGTACTCCCCACGTACAACTTGGGGCACTTGCACTCCATTAAATACACCACTCCTGATGTGTTGCATGTGGAAAACGCCTATTGGTAGATCTCAGCGCTTGTATCTGATTATTTAAACACATTTCCCGTGGCTACCAGAGAACAGATGCTGCAATGGCCACAGGCCTGCAAGCTTTACAGAGGTATCCTCCAACTTTCTATAATCAGAATGGACTAATGTGTCTTTAAGATTGCAAGTATGTCTGTGGGCTATAGTGGATAGATTCTTTCTCATATGTAATCCATCTCCTTGGTTGAATTTCTCTTCAACCACAACAATTGGCTGTAAAGAATATTCTGACGTAGATGTTAGGGGTGGTAAGATGCAAAGCGGTAAGGTCGGTCTCCTTTTGTAAGGTCTAACTCCAATTCTATTTCTACCGTCCCTATACCCCACCACATCTAAAAAAATTAATAACGAATTTCTCAAATAGATGGAGGCAGGTTGGGAGGCAATGCAGAGAACTACAGTAGGCAGAGAAATGATGGAAAACCCACCACGTAGAAGGCCAATTGCTGCTGTGCTTAGCTGATAGTTTGCTGGAAACCCACCCCATGAAAGTGCTGCACTATGGAAGACCTGTGTAGGCCAGGGATCATGCAGCACACTACGAAAGTACATTAATTTTAAAATTTCTTAGGAGCAAACAGAAAGGAAAAATAAACAAGTAACAAAATATGGTGCATGGAAAACTCAATTTCCCCGAAGCTAAGCATGGATGGTGTGTATCAAATTAATAACAAATGTGTGTTTATTGTACCTCCCCCCACCAATGATTGCTCACAAATGCCCTGCCCTAACTTCCCTTATCCTTTCCTCTTGATTTCCACAAGTCTTCATTTTCCATTCTGTGAACGTGTCTGCTTAGGAACTGGTCCGTATTTGTATGTGCTGTGCAATTTGTTGCCTGTAAACAAATAACAGCTGATTATCACCAAAGGGGTGAGCTGGTGTTTGTATGTTGACAAAAGAGTTTGCAAGGAAATAAAAAGGGCTGCTCACGGTGGGAGGTTCAAGGAAGAAGGAACAAGAAAAAAAGCAGCAAACACGGGGCAGGTGGCTCCCTGAGAAGGCTTCGTTTTGTCTTGCATGCTGCTGTCCTCCCATAGACTATTCACAATGACTAATTAATGCCACAGTTGTTAACTAAAGAACTTAAAGGATTCCTGAAAACCTCGTATTTCATGTACATGACTAACAAAGCAATCCTAAGCAGAGTTACTCCAGTAACTCTGCTTTGAATTGCACTGTAAACACTACCTTTTTTTCTTGCTGAGATCGTAATTTATTTTTCTTTAATTCTTTAATTATTGTCTTTATTTAATTGGCCTTTGCCACCTTTCCAAGAACAATGCCTGCTCGGAGTGGCTCACAAACAAAACATGAAATATAATAAAACCAGTAAGACAAACCAATTATTAACTGCCAGATCCTAAAACCACTATTGCTAAAACCTAGAGATAAAATCTCACTTTCCCTTCAAGACCTTCTAGATGACATAAGTTTACAGTGAGTGGTCTCTGGAAGAACAGCAAGAAGAGAGCTAAGCGAAATCCCTGAAGAAAGAGTCATAACGTTTGGGGTAAACTGCCCACGTGGCCCTCATGTGGGTCTCCCCACCAGACATACTTGTGACAATGCTGGTTCCCTCAACAAAGCCCCCTCAGCTCATCTTGGAACATAAGTGGGATCATAGGGCACAGCCCCACTAGAGACCAGTTTGAGGAGGCTCACCAAGTAAAAACAGTTCAACAAAATCAGTTCACACAGAATTATCAATATTAAATCCAGCCAGGGCATAAAACCAGCATAAAAACAACATTCAGCAGCCTGTCTGTCTAGAAGCAGACCATAAGAACAGCTTTAAAAGACAGAACCGTTCAGACGAAACCCCAGGTGAAAAGAAATGTTTTGGCCTGGCGCGTAATGCACAGTAGGGTAGGCACCAGATGAGACCTCAAGCAGAAGAGTGTTCCAAAGGTGAGGTGCTGCCACTGAAAAAAGCCATTTCTGGTCACTGTCCACCTCACTTTTATGGGCAAGGCACAGGCAGCAGGACTTGGGAGGAGACCATGTGGAGAGGCAGTTCTTCCAATACCCCCACTGTCTAGGGTTGCCAACAGGCCTGGAGAAGAATACCCTGCCCCTTTAATAGAGGTTTAATATGTGGGATTGGGCATCTGAAGCTTTTCATGGCATGGAGACAAATAACATCTCCTGGTAAATAACATCCAATTATGCCTCTATTAAAAGAGCAGGACATTTTTTTTCTCTAGGCAGTTAGCTACCAAAGAGCCACAGCAGCCCTTTCTGTTCAGAGGGGCTATTCTCAGCAACATGTAAGCTGATACATGGGTGTAAATGTCTACAATGCAACTTCTTTGGGGCTATTTTTTTTCTCTTGGTAACCATCTTTCAAGAAACCCAGAGAAGAAATATATAATGCAAAATTAGGAGAGCAAGCATTAATTTACTATTAAACCACAACATTGGAAGCCTTAAGATAAAATGATTGCTAATTTGCATAGGTGGGTTTTGCTCTTATGACAGTCTAACTGGAATACAAATTTGACCTAATCTTTCAAGAAAAAGAAAAAGAAAATAGTTTGGTTATGAATTTGAACTTCCCCTGCTGAGTTTCTTGTTTCAGGCTCTATATCACTGGAAACTTCTCTGACACCAAGGAAGTCTGAAGTTATTTTTTACCCTTACTACTTCTAATCAAGATTTATTTAATGCTGATGGTTTGCCAAAAACTGCCAGACACAGAAAATGACATGGCCGTTGCTCAGAGTGTTTGTACTCTGAGGTCATGTGATGACAATGTTTGCGAACAGTCTACTAGAGCTGTGTCCCTTCCCCTTAGTGTTTCTGCACAAATCTCCACTTTGAGGTGGCTGCAAATACTCACCCCGCAATGGATAAAATTCTTAGAATTATACAGAGTACACCTTTTCAGAAACATGCAACCATTTCTTCTTCTTCTTGCTCACTTTCTTCTTGTCTCTTGCAGTTTCAATAGATGGGAGGTGTTGCTCAGTGGTAGAGCTCATGAATAAGGTTCCAGGTTCAATCCCTGCTTCTCCAGTTAAAAAGAGTTCGGATGGAAGCCTCAGAAAACCTCAGAGCATGCCTGAAACTTTGAAGAACTGTTGCTAATCAGAGGAGACAACACTGGCTGGAGGACAATAAGGCAACTTTAAATCTCTGGTTTTCCTCCTGAGATGACTTGGATTTTTAGGCCCCTTCCACACAGTGATTTTTTTGCTGCACAGAAAACTGGAAGCCCCTGCAGTAAAGGGAAGCATACAGAGGACAATGTTCCCTCTAGCACTTGTTTTTCCCCCTTTACTCCCCCCACCCAATATAAACCTTACGTCTCTAAAGTAAGGGGGAAACTGTGGTGTGAAGCATCCATCTGCACACTTCCCTGTAGCCACCATGGAGATAACACGGAGCTAAGTTCTATCTTCAAAATGGTGGAACTAAGCTTTGTATCCCCCCCCCCTTGGGCCCTTTAAAGGGTTTTTTGTTTCTTTATGACTCATCCAGGAAAAACAAAGACAAAAGCCCTTTAAAGGCCTTTTAAAAGTTGTTAAATAGTAAAGAGTCCAGTAGCACCTTTAAGACTAACCAACCTTACTGTAGCATCAGCTTTCAAGAACCACAGCTCTCTTCATCAGCTGCATGATGAAAAACTTTTTAAAGGGTTTTAAAAGTTGTTGACTGTCAGGGTCCCACGAGTGTGAGGTGGAGACTGCAGCACAGCAAGTGGCGTGGAACAGGGTATATGAACACTATTCCTGTCTGTCCCCAGGCCCGGATCTACCGATGCCAGCGCCCAGGGCAACCGAAGTCCGGCTACTTGCGAGCGCGTGCGCTCCTGGTGCTGCGTGATGACGTCGCTCCGTGACATCATTACACTGGCTGTGCGTGCCGCCCTGCAACAAACCGACTGTCCCGGCGCGCCACGGAGCTGGCAGCGGCCTCCCAGCCACCCGTGCTGCCTTTTGCCTGCCCCGCAGGACAAGGGGCGCACGGCAAGCCAGCCGCCCCTTGTCTTGCGGGGCAGGCGAATGGCGCGGGCGGCTTCCCAGCCACTCGTGCTGCCGCCACCAGCTCTGCAGGACAGGGGGTGCACGGCAAGCGCACCCCCTGTCTTGCCACCCACATGCTTCTGGGGTGGCAGATGCGCCCGGCACCCCCTCTTTGGTGGCGCCAGGGGCAGACTACCCCTCCTGCCCCCCCCCGGTCGATCCGGCCCTATCTGTCCCTACACTGCTGCCATGATGGAGATATGTTTTCTCACTCGCATCTTGAAGTAGCTTTAGAGTGGATTCATAAAACTGTTTCTTGCTTAATAAAAAGCTGGGCTATTCGGTGACAATGAGAATTTCTCAAGCCCAACAGGTATTGAGGAAAAAGACTCTCTCTTATCCTCCAAAGAGGTAAAGAATATTGGCCTAAGATCTGAAAGATTCAGGTTCGAATCCCTGCTCTGCCACAGAAACATACGGGGTGACCTTGGGCCAGACACTCTCAGCCTAATCTATGTCATTGGGTTGTTATGAGAATAAAATTAAGGAGATTAAAATAATGCAAACTGCTTTTAAATCCCATCTTAAAGGTGCGGTTTAAATAAGGTAAATAAATATCCGACTATTGGACTATCACATTATACTAGTGAAAATGACTTCTGATCAAAAGTAAGAGGAAAGAAAATCCACAGAACTGGATCTTGATCTTCAAATTGCTTATTCAGATTTATAAACCCATGCTATTTTTGCTAGTGAAATTCAGCATGTCTGTGTGTACAGCATGAATGATCATATTTTCATTTCAATCGTCAACTAGTTAATAATACTAGCAAAGGGATCTAGTTATATTCTTAATACTTGCAGTGAAAGAAGGCATGCAGCTCAGTTCCTCTGGTCTATGACCAAAATGATAAAAATCTCTGCCTTGAGGTCAATGAGTAATAAAAGAAATAGGAAATGAAAGTCGCTGCCAGTGTGTTTTCCGACCTTGAAATATTTGCATGAATTCAGATACTCCTATGGCTTTTTCTCCCCCATTTACTGGATAGAAGCTTTCTTTACTTCTGCTACACTGGAAACTACAGTGAGAGATAAGACTACAAAGCTATACATATAGACTGCTAGGGAAGGGGGAAAGGAAATAAAGGGGAAGGGTTAAATGAGATGCCCCCCACAAGTCGTTGCAAGTTCCTCACTTGTGTGTGTATGTATATATGTGTGTGTGTGTTTGGCATAAAAGTAACTTAATTAGTTTTGTCCTTCAAAAGTTCGCTCACCAAATGTTTACATTCTTGGCTCATTGAACAATACTGGTAAAATCTTGCGTATACATGGAACTCTCAGAAAGCAACGGAATAAAAGGGGCAAAAGGCTATGTAACTGATATTGCTTTGCCAGCAAAGCTGCACAAGAAGTCACAATTCATGTCCAGCTTTTCAACAGAGCAATCTATCAAGACGCACTGTAGTGCAGAGGGCTCCTTTTAAGCCACAAAAGGTTACTGCCTGGAAAGCAACAACAGAAGAAATCAGTTTGACTCAACTGGGTTTTTTTCCTAACCCCCAATAAGTCGTTCACATTCTTAAAATACGATCAAAAAGGACTCTCAGGACACCTTAAAGACCGACAGGTTCATTGCAGCATCAGCTTTCATGGAACAGAGCTGGCTTCATCAGATATATAACTCTGCAAGTCTGAATATTCCTTTTTGATTTTCCAGAGACAGGCTAACAAGGCTGGTGCCACGGAACTTAAAATTGTATGAGATTTTAGCTTGCAGTCAGCAAATACAGGCACATGCTCCAGGCAGCCACTGAAAATCCCCCCTCCCTGATCCTAAAATGTTGAAAATCATGTGATGCCCTACTACTCTCCCTCCTAGCCCATGTGCTGTGCATGCCAGTTTCAGATACAATCCCTGCCTGGTATTGCAATGCTAATCCCCGTCTTCCTTAGCTCAAGGCTGCTTTGGAACTCATGCTGGCCAACATTCCACTTTTTGTGTGGCTTGGCTTGCTGTGTTGTGGGATGCTGGTTGTTATTAGGAGGCTACTTCTCTGTCCAACAACCAGGTCCAAACATATTGTTATGTGCCCCCGCTTCTTTGAGCGGCGGGAAGTTCCAGATGCCAGCACTTACCCAGGTTGGTTTCTTCAGAGACAGCACCAGAGGCTTATGGAGTGTTCTTGTACTTGCTTTATTTGCAAATATATAGGAAGAACACAGGAGGTGGTAAAGAGGCATTCCTACGGTGCAGCAGATCTGCTGGCTACTCTACAGCACATCCCCAGAGAGATCCTGCACCTATGAGGTGCTTCAGCCACCTCCCATCAGTGTCTGTCTGCTCCTCTCTGTTTCTTCCAGGATCCAAACCGTGCTTTCTTTTTCACACCGATACTCACCTGCCCCTTCCCTTCAGCTACAAGTGGTGGCGGGGATCAACACTTCCAAACCCTGATGGGCACTTGATTAAAACCATTTCCTGATACTCAGTGTCCGTGGAAAAGTTATCTACAGTCATTAAGACACATCACCTTTCCTTTTGTCATATAGGGTAGACTGCGCCACAGCAGTCAAAAAGCAAGCTGCAAAACTGTGATAACAAGAGAGGATTTCTGTTTAGTGCTGCCATTTCTCTGATCCTGCAGCAGTCTGGTTATGGCATCCAAATATAACGGTTGGGCAAAACCTATTGACCTTCCCTCCCCAAAAGGGGGGTTGTCAAAGTTCTAATGAACTTGAACAAGAGGGAATAATATGTTTAATTAAATAAATAAATATGGTGGACAACAGTACTTTGAAGAGGTGACAAATTTTTCCATGCTGTTGTCAGGCTATGGATGACAGGCTATGGCAGATAGATCCCTGTACCATTGCAGCAAGAAATCCAGGCTCTTGGTTAAATGGCTTTATTCAGAAATCAGATCATTTCCACAGATATGTCCATAGAATTACTCAGAAGCAAGGTAAGCATCTAAGCAGTAAGAACATGTTGACAGGAATGGTAACCTGTGGGAAAATCCTTCCTCTTAACACACACGTTTGCTCCTTCCCCCTCCCAACAGTAAAACAGGACTTTTGGTGCGAACTCATCCTGAGAAACGTCTCACATATTTGTACTATGAAGTCGAGACACTGAGAAAGCAAGAGATCAAAGTCAAGACATAGCAGTGCTTGGGAATGAGCAGTATACAAGGTCAGAAGCACTGAAAATTTCTATAGTCCATTAGATTAAGGCACCTGCAGCTTCGATAAGCCTGCTAAAGGAAACAGTTATGGCACTGGCAATATGACATCAAGTTATAGCATGAAACATTGGTTCAGAAACAACAGTTCAGCATTAAGTAGTGGCATGGATGGGGCACAGACATGACAGCTGTGGCCACACACACACACACACTGTTACACAATCATTTGTGTTAAAGCCCAGAAAAGTGTAACATTTAAAGATGCACGTTTTTAAAGTTTAAAATCAAACCACTAAGCAACTTACTATGATGCAACTTGTAGGATTCACCCAAGCCCAGTGACTCATTCCTGTGTCAACAGCAGCTGCCACAAGAAAGCCAGGATGCTATAATGGTTAGAGTGTAGGATCTGGGAGACACAAGTTTGAATCTACTGTTCCCTTCTTACTACTTGGATGGAGAACCTCTTGCTCCCTGGTCCCTTTGCCCACCACTGCTCATCTGGAAGGTGAGAGGAAGCACATGGGGAAATGGGGGCACAATTGCCATTCCTGGCATAGTGATATCACTTCTGGATCATGCCAGTAGGATGTCATTGAGCTGGCCCTGCTGACTGTCCTCCTAAGCTGTGAGTCCCTGCCTCGCCCATCTCCCACTGGTTGCCAGACCGTGGCTGGCCACCTATGTGAATCCCCACTCGACAATTGACTACTATTTTTGCTTCAAGAGCTACACAAAGATACTTATGCCCAAGTCAGAATAGAAACCTCTGGCTCGCTGACAGAATTTCGATCTCGAAGGGTGTGAAGCAGGGTGGCGTGGTGGATCCCTTATTATTTAATCTGTATATCAACAACGTAGTTGGAAGCCTACCAGGTCCCCAGTTCACTCCCCCCTCATTGGGCCACCAAAAAATTCCAATCTTGTTATATGCAGATGACATGGTCCTAATTTCCCTTACTAAAATGGGTCTGAGGAGGCTATTACATCAAGTAGGGGGTTATTGTAAAGAAGAAGCTCTTACCATCAACTTTGATAAAACCAAAGTAATAATGTTTTTTAGGAAAAGAGCAAAAATGTCTTCCTGGAGTATCCTGGGCAATTTCATCAAACAATGTAATTCTTTTAAATACCTCAGCATCACATTCAGAGAGACGCTAAACTGGTCTGCCCATGTGGCATTGGTCAAAGCATCAGCATTAAGAACGGTTGAATCTACCTTGAGTTTTTATTACTCTAAAGGTGGATGCCTCATAGATCCTGTTCTAAAACTATATAATAGAAAGGTTATACCTCACCTCCTTCATGGAGTTGAAGTCTAGGGATGGAATGATGTCAACCTGGCTAGTCTTGAAGCAGTCCACAACCAATTCCTAAGGCATATCTTAGCACTCCCCAAGGGGTCTCCAGCTGCTCTAATGAGACCAGAAACTGGCCTTCCTTCGCTTAAGGCTCAGGCCCACTTAACAATTCTTAGATACTGGCAAAGAGTCAAAAAATCGAGATCCAATACTCTGTCACCAATCCTTTAACTTGATGCTATCTAAAGATCCGCAGCATCTTGCGTTTCTGAATACCATTCTCGCAAGATACTCCATTCTGGACGATCTTCTAGGATAATCAACTGAAAACTTCCAACTTAGAAACTGGATATATGACTTCGATGCTCGACTAGATTGCTCCTTAATCTTAAAATCAAAAGCAGCCCCATGGTTTAAACTAATTAAACAGGACCATGTTAGAACCTCCTACCTAGTTAACATCCCCAACTTCACACTCAGGGCCAAACTACAAGTGATGAATGACACAGGTTGGACACTTGTCAGCTTCCCTCAAGTTTTGATGGGAAATGTAGGCAGCTTGGCGGAATGTTGGACAAGTGACAGTTGAAAAGTTCATTGGACAGCAGTCGGAGAGCCAAGCTGCAAGACCAGGATGCCTACATTTCCCATCAAAACTTGAGGGAAGCTGACAAGTGTCCAACCTGTGTCAGGCGTCACTTGTAGCTTGGCCCTCAGAGTGTCCCTCACCTCCTTGTGGTTCCAATCAATGCCAACGGCACTTCTGGAGGGTTGTTTCAATCAAACACCAAGGGACCAATGCCTATGCATCTATGACTCCTGAGTACCTGAAGATTTACCTTACTATATTCTTTTCTGCCCACTCTACTCTAGCCCAAGGACCAAATTTTTGCCAGGAATTCTATCCGGACTATGGTCATAACCCAGTGGGGGAGAAAATCTCATTTCTGTTACCTGACAGAGACGCTTATGTGTCCTACAGAGTTTCTTTGCTGCAAAGAACATACGCTGCAAGGTGGCAAAGCGAAGGGAGGCTGCCTAGACAATTTTTCTTTTATTCCTATTGTAGTGAGTTTGTAGCTATATTTTAAAACTGGTTCTTGGCTTTACATCCTATTCTTTGTATATTTGATTTATAGTTTGTTCGTAATTTGTATCCGTCACTCTTGATGGTAATGCATATTTAATTTAATTTATTAGATTTATATTCCGCCCTCCCCACGCCAGCAGGCTCAGCAGGCTTTGTAACAGCCAAAGGCTATAGCCAATAAGCTGAACTTGACTTGAATCCCCACTCTGCCATGGAAGCTTGCGGGATTAACTTGGGCTAGACACTCCTGATAGGGTTGTTGTGAGGATAAAATGGAGGAGAAGAGAATGGTGTAAGCTGCTTTGGATTCACATTGCAGAGAAAGGTGGGGTAAAAATGAAGTAAACAAATGTATAGCCTGGAGATAGGGTTGCCAGGTCCCTCAAGTCTCCCAGTGGGAGACTGGGAAGCTGGCTCCTACCTCTTCGGGGCTTTTCTTGTTGTGCCTGTGCGCATGCGCGCTCCCTGTGTGCGTGATGATGTCACTTCAGGAGTAACACCATCATGCAGGGATGATGCATCATGCGCGCCGGGGAGGGCAGAGAGAGTGGGCAGCTCTCTCTGTCTCTCTCGCTGCCGCCACGCCCCTTGTCCCTGCTGGCACGGGCAGCACAGGGGCAGCGGCGGTGGCAAGAGAGCGAGCTGCGGTGGCCACAGCCTGCTCTTTCTCTCGCTGCGGCCAAAGCTGCCCCTGTGCTGCCCGCACCAGCAGGGACAAGGGGTGCAGCAGCAGCGGTGAGAGAGCAGGCCGTGGCCACCGCAGCTTGCTCTCTCGCCACCGCTGCACCCCTTGTCCCTGTCGGCGCCAGCTGCAGAGGGACAGCGGTGGCCGCAGAGAGAGAGCGGGCTGCGGTGGCAGTGAGAGCAGCGTGCTCTTGCAACCACCACCTGCTTTCTCTCTGCTGCCGCCTGCTCTCACGGCGTGGAAGAAAGCCCCACACTCAGGGGTGTGCCGTGCCACCTGGGGAGGGGGCGCCCCGGGGAGCACGCCCCCCGCCAGCCAGGTAAGCGGGTGCGGGTGCGGGAGGGTGGGATCGGGAGATCCCCCGCCCTGAGCGGGGGGGGGGGATGGGAACCCTACCTGGAGAGGAGACAACTGAGAAATGATATGATAACCATCTTCAAGTACATGAAGGGCTGTCATATAGAGGATGGTGTGGAGTTTTTTTCCCATTGCCCCAGAAGATTGGACCAGAACCAGTGGGTTGAGATTAAATCAAAGGAGTTTTCAGCTAAATATTAGGAAGAACTTCCTGACAGTTAGAGCAGTCCCTCAGTGGAACAGGCTTCCTCAGGAGGTGGTGGCCTCTCCTTCTTCGGAAATTTTTAAGCAGAGGCTAGATGGCCATCTGACAGCAATGCTGATTCTGTGAACCTGGGCAGATTGTGAGAAGGTAGGGAGGGTTCTCGGGGCCCGTTCTTACATTCCCAGGGTAATGGGAATTGACACTAATTGGGGTCAGGAAGCAATTTTCTCCAGGCCAGCTTGGCGAGGGATCCCGGAGGGTTTTTTCCATCTTCTGGGCACGGAGCAGAGGTCGCTGGTGTGTGTGTGGGGGGGGGGGGAGGTACTGTGAATTTCCTACATTGTGCAGGGGGTTGGACTAGATGATCCTGGAGATCCAACTCTATGATTCTATGAGATATAGCTGAAGATGAGGGGGTAGATAAAAGGTAGGTGGGTGGAAAGGAGAGAAAGAAGTAGGGAAAGGGGAGAGGATGTGGGGGCTGCCAGGAGGAGGAGAAAAAGAAATAGTGTGGGATACAGGGGAAAGTGTGCCCTCTGCATGTCCTGAACCCGGCCAAAGAATGTGGATCAATAAATCCACACCATTTGGCCAGGGCAGACAAAAGATATTGTTACATAAGCCTAGGGGAAGCCCCAGGTTTACAGAAAAATGTGAAATATTTGGGGCTACTAAAGCCCAAAAATTGCAGAAGCTGTCTCTGCTACTTTAATAAAAGTGTGCAACTGAGTTCTAGCAAGAGTATGTTGTGAGATCTTAGTGGCCATTTTAGGAGCTGCTGGGCATAAGCAATCCACAACCAACATTACTAAGGATTCCAAGCCTCCGTTAGTGTCAGGATGAGGGAGGGGGAAGAAACAGACTTAAAAAGGTAAGAGGAAGGAAAAGTGAAGCTGGAGGGGGAATTGCAAAAATAGTAAAGAGACACAGCTAATGGGGGAAGAGAGACTGTGCCTGGGGAAGAAATAGGACAAGTGGGTGGGAGAGAAGGAAAGGGGCTAGAGACAAGCAAAGAGAAAAAGCAAGAGGAAGAGAGGGAATGGGGATAAGAAACTCCCCACTCAAGTCCTCATAGATTCCCCACTTGCACAGGCATAGACTTTGTGTGCGTGTGTGTGCGCGCATGTGCGTGTGTGAGACAGAGACATAGACAGACAGACAGACATGGGGAAACTGTGTTTCTTATTACAAATGACACTCAGATTCTATCCAGTAAGTATCTGACCATAGCATAATCAGGTTACACAGAGCATCTCAATAGCAGTGGAGGCATTTTTATTTTTATAAAAACCAAAAATAAAGGCAACATCAGTTTATGGTGCCAGGAAAAGGAACCTGAAGATATGAACTGGAAGAAAGATATCTGCCTTCTCCTTAATAATAATAAAATAATTACAAATGTAGGTCATTACAGTTGTCGACCATGAATATTAAAATTGTTCCAGGTCCTTGAAATGGATTTGACATTTGCCTAGTTCTCACTGACACACTAAAGATCTGTGTGAGAAATACCACATCAGACGGCAGGTGATAGGTGGAAAGGGACACAACATCAAATGCTTCCCCTCATAACTATGAGTGTATAGAAAAGAGCAAGTCAGAGAGAAGACTATGCTAGAATCCTCTTCCTGAAGTTTAGTTTTCCATTTTGATTGTCCTGGACATCTCATGATGATAATTCCAGAGTGGTAGCCAGGTTACTATGTTGCAGCAAAATTAAATAGACATCTATTATGTCTTAAAGGTATAAAGTCTTAGTGACTGGACATTTTTTTCAGCCGGCACCTCTTTAAAATACCCATGTGACTGGGTATTTTAAAGAATTTTTCAGCCATTTTGGGCCTATTTCAACCCAGTTCGGGCCCAAAATGGCCAGGGTTGGGCTGCTTCTGGGCAGGGGAGGGTTCCCCCATGTGGCAGTGCCTGTTCCAAGCCAATTCGGGCCCGATCCTGGCTGTTTCAGGCTGTTTTGGCCATTTTCGGTCCATTTCAGCCCAATTCAGGCCTAAAATGGCCAGGATCAGGCTGCTGCTGGGTCGGGGAGGGCTCTCCTGCACAGCAGCAGCACGTCTCAGGCATATTTGGGCCTGACCCAGGCCGTCTGGGGCTTGTTTTGGCCATTTTGGGCCCCTTTCAGCCCAATTTAGGCCTGAAACAGCCAGGATCGGGTTGCTGCCCGGTGGGGGAGGGTAGGAGCCCATTCCAGGCCAATTTAGGCCTGTTTGGGCTTTTTCAGGCCCAATTTGGCCCAATTTGGGCCCAAAACGGTCAGGATTGGGCTGCTGCCAGGCAGGGGAGTGCTCTCCCATGTGGCAGCAGTGCATTCCAGGTTGATTTGGGCCCGAATCAGGCCCCTCGTGGAGCATGGGAGCACTCCCAGAGTGGCCATGGCCTGTGTGATGATGTCACTTCAGGGGAGTGATGTCATCACACGGTCCTGGGAGAGAGCACCTGCTTCATTCACGCAGATATGGTACCCAGTGAGTTCCGCCACCTTTTTTCCCAGAAAAAAGCCCTGCTTAGACATAATGATTTTATGTTTATTCTACTCTGCACAACTAACTACAGTTGGAAGTAGTTCTTACCCTCTCTGAATTCACTTGGATTGGTTACTGTTTGTAACTGGCCTCTCTCTGTAGCATCTTTAAGGAGTCAGTGGACTTCTATTTAATTTTGGACTTCTTCTTGTCTTTGAGTATCATCAACCATGGTATCCGCCTGGACTGGAGCAAGAGTAACTGATGATAGCATACCTATTGCCTACATAACAGATAAGCTCCGGAAGATGGTGCTGGGAACCTCTTCTTTCCTGCTAGTTAATGCAGTGTTTAGAGTACCTGACTAGATCTGAGACGCCCAGGTTTGAATCCCCACTTTGCCATGGAAGTTTGATGGATGACCTTGAGCCAGTCACACAAACACTCAGCCTAACCTACCTCCCAGGCTTGTGGTGAACATAAAATGGAGAAGTGAACAATGTAAGCCACTTTGGGTGTCCATTTGGGAGAAAAACAGGGCATAAATTAAATGAATAAATTATCTCCCATGTTTGACACTGAGGCTTTGACCACTCCTAGCCAACCTCTATTCTCAGCCAGAGGCCCCAGGACAAAGTAGGAACACGAATAATCAGAAGGATGCCAACCTGGGCACGCCTCCAGGGATGGTAGGAGTTAGGTACCAGTCAGGAGTGTTTGTGGGAAGAGACTTTTCAGGCTTCCCAACATCGCACCATGTCTGGCCTGCATTTGTGGAGCAGCCCTTCCAGGAGCAAGCCGTGAGAGTGGGGCCCATAGCTTGGAAGGGCCTTAAGGGCTGTGTGGCTGAGTGGACCTGAAGAGGAGTAAGCTTGAGCCCCTGGACAGCAGGGCAGTGAGGTGTAACTCTCCCTGCTATTGCCTTTAATAAAGGACCCTGTTACCAAACCTACGGCTTGTGTGATCTGCACAGAAAAAGGCGGTACAGAGGTCCATCCAAAACTGAGCCTGTTGCAGAGCCCCCTGCCTTGCTGGTTTCTCACAGGACCCCCCACTGCCCTGGATAATCTAACTGGTACTACAGACACCTCCATAAAACATGTGAGAAAACTTTCAAAAGATTAGGAGTGAAGTATCATCAATATGCCAATGATATCAAGAAGTATTCCTCCTTTTCTTCAGGCTTTCAACCTGAAATGTCCCCAAGAAGCTACTATTTGCCCCTATGGGGAAACTGTCAAGTAGCCATCAGTACATGAACGTTTCCTAAAGGGCAAATAACAGCTCCCCCAGGACACTTCAGGTCAGGAAAACAGCACGGGGCATGGCTTATTCACCCCCATGTACTCTGGTTCTGATCCAAATCAGGACCCAGGATGCCTGGGAATTAAGCTCCCATAGAGACGTTCCTAGAACACATCTGCCAGAAATCTACTTGGGGATATATAGACTTCGTGAGAACCAGCCTTTAGGCGACAGATTCAGTTGTTTCATTTTTTCTCTACTTTCCCCTGGATGTTGTTAATTTCTTTCCTTGCTAGTTTCTCTTGTTTGTTGCTACTGATTTTTTGTTTGGGGCTGGATGAATGTATCATCAATAGGGAAAGGTAAAGGATATTAATAGTTGAATAAGTTCTAAATGAACAAATAATGGGTGGAGGGAATGCGTGCGAGCGCACATGTACGTGTGTGTATGTTGAGAGGTGCATTTCATCATATGAGCTCTCACCTGCAGTCTGCAGAGGCATTGCCCAATGGCAGATCTGTGTTCTTAGTAAGAATTAGGCCATGGTTCAAAGTTCCTGATTGAGTGCATACAGCAAGGCTAGAAAATGGAAAATGATGGCCTCTCAAAAGTGCTAGAAAGGGGAAGCATTGTGGTTTGTGGTTCCTTGCAATGAGCACACAGTGCAGCTGAGCTGGGACTTTCCCAAGCATAATTGTTCGTTGCATCAAAAATGACATCAGAATCAAATCATTTGGAAAGTGCTGCACCAGCCTTTGTTGCCCGGAAAACGCTATGACCACACACCGAGGCTGCTTGTTTCAGTGACGAAGGAGAGAGACTTGTTGGGGGAAAGGTGACCACGTGGGTAGCGTGTCTCAGGTGTGATGACACAGGGAACAACAAAGGGAAGAGAGAAGCAGGAAAATTAATAGGGAAGTTCCCTGCCAAATAACCAGAAAAATCCAACACCACGGTGGACTCTAAGAGAGAGATAATGGTACTGAACCTCTTGCTATTTACACAGGCCTGGAATTTTCACTCCACCTCCCTGGGGATTTGGGGAGGGAAGGGTGTATTCCACATGGTTTGGACCAACTGACAGCTTATGATGACAAATGTGTCATTTCCTCAGCTGAAGCCTAGAGATGACTTGAACATTTTTGCTGAATGGCAATATTTACAACTACAACATTTGTCGGTATCCAAACATGAATGGCCCTGCAACACTGTGTGTTTCAGAGTCTCCCTCACTTTTGAAAACTCTTATTGAATATATACAAAAAAAGAAACCTACAATATTTGTTTGTAAATATTTGATGTCGCTTCATAAATATGACATGTGGAGTCTCAGAAATGAGTGGAATAAAGAGTTAGATCCCTCCTTTATCCCATGGGTGGGGAGCTCTCTATCTCCATACATATATCTGTAAATACAGAAAATGCTACAGAAAATTACAACTGATCAGACAAAAACCTAGGGGTTATACTGGATCCAGCGCTACTGCTAGAAAAGCAAATTAAGGCAGCTGCAAAAAATGCTTTCCACTAACTCAGCCTAGCCTGCAAGATGGCCCCCTACCTTGACAAAGTCAATCTGGCCACCTGGTTTTATGCCATGGTAACATTGAGACTTGACTACTGCAATGCACTGTACATCGGTCTCATCTCTAAGTTAATTTGGTCACTCCAGCTGGTGCAGAACATTGCAGCTTGGCTATTACTGGGATCTAGGAGAACCATGAATATTACTCCCATTCTAGAATCACTCCATTGGCTTCCTATCAGTTACCAAGCCGAACTCAAGGTATTGGCTATCACTTACAAAGCTCTCCAAGGCCTTGGTCTGTCATATCTACAGGACCACCTCTCTCCCTATATTCCACCATAGCATCTGAACAGGGCCTTCTGCAGGTACCACCCCTTCACATGGGCAAAATCAACAGCCTCCCATACACAGGCATTCTCTGTGGTGGTGGCCCCCATTTTACAGAATGGTCTAACCAAGGAGGTTAGGAAAGCTCCCACTCTCCTGACCTTTTGTAAACAATGCAAAACTGAATTGTTCAAGAGGACATTTTACTCAAATGGGAGGGTTGTGCTGTAAAGAAGTGGTCTCAAGAGATCCATCCATAAAGGGATAGGGAATCCATCAGTAAAAGGATAAGGAGGGACCACAGGCTTCACTACTATTGCTGTAAATGGTGACGGACAATAGACTTCACTGCTATTGCAATAAGTATGATCCCACTGGGTAGTTCCTATGTTGTTTAATGTATCAATCACGGAATATGCTTATGCTCCATTTCAAAACTGTCAAATCTTTAAACTTTCTTTTCATTCTTTCTTTTTCTTTAAATCTTGCAAATTGCAGGTATATATCCATTACATGTATATTAAGATGTCTCGATATTGATTGTACTAACTCATGCTATGTCATCTGCCTTGCGTCTCAGTGAGAAAGGTGCTCAATGAATGAATGAATGAATGAATGAATGAATGAATGAATGAATGAATGAATGAATGAATGAATGATCAATTTCCTTGGAGAAGTAGTCTACAGCATCATATCTCCACTGAGCTCCCTCCCCTCCCCAAACTCCATCCTCCAGGCTCCACCCCAAATCTCCAGGAATTTCCCAAACTCGTGATGGCAACCCTGTTCCAAAGGAAACCAACCCCTGGAACTTTTCACAATACACCAGAAGAGCCAAGAAGGTGCTGTTGAACAGACTGAGAAAACACAGCAGTTAGCCTGATGAATAGGTCCCATGGCCTGGGAGAAATTCCCCTGTCAAGAAACTCCCCAAGCCTACACAGGGGAAAGAAGCACAGCTCTTTTCATTTTCAAAGCCTTTTCATGGTTAGAGGAATAGCTGTACAAGGTGAGAGAGAAAGCGTGCTGTCTTGAACATAAAAAGACGCTGCTGTGAAAATGTAATGGACAGCAAAAAAAATTTGAAATCATAGGTGAGGATCCAAGGAATCCCATTAACTAGTATTTCTCACTGAACCCTTTGTTCTACATCAAAGCAACGTGGGGGTTGATGTCCTTCAATAGAAGCACACCATGTTGCATGGCCAACTGCTTTTGAGATTGTGAGAAGTTCCAGATGATCTTTGCTCCATGTTAGTCAAAGAAAATTCAGTCCAAAATTTGAAGAGCAAACGAAAGACCTTGCACGAGATTAAGTTGCCTCTTTAGATCCCAGTCATAATCCACACCATTACTATTATCAACACTGCCAATGTTTGCAGATCTTTAGCAGAAAAAAACCCAGTCAATGCTTGTTATCTGGAAAGTAGACAAAGGAAAGCACAATGAAAGGGAAAGAGGGGTAAGGAAGACAATGGGAACATCAAAAGAGATTATGTGAAATCTAAGCAAGAAGATACACATTACAAGATATACACACACCCAAATAAACCTAAACTATCATCATGTGCATGCAAACACATCCACGTAGGAAATTCTCTTGCTCTTCCTCCAGATGAAAATAGTTGTTCCATGGAAAATTAGCGTTTCTCTCAACAGAGAAAATGGGAAACAGGTCAGGTCTGCTCCCACATATGCTCCAGTTTCATGTCTAAACTGGAGTGGGCTTTTTTAGAGAATCCACACAATCCCTAATCATCCTCTTTCTGGATCTCCCACCACTTCGCTGCAATCTGCTTTGGTGCAAAGTGCCTTCATGTTCTGAGTCTCACTACATAAGACATCTTACACGGGGGTGTTCAAGTTACTTACTTTCTGTGTGGTCTTATATTCAAGTATATCCCGCCTCCCTAGCAGTGCATGGGCAGGGCTTTTTTTCAGCTGGAACGCGGTGGAATGGAGTTCTGGAACCTCTTGAAAATGGTCACATGGCTGGTGGCCCCGCCCCCTGATCTCCAGACAGAGGGGCCAAGCGGCGCGTAGGGCAATCTCAACTCCCCTCTGCCTGGAGATCAGGGGGCGGGGCCACCAGCCATGTGACCATTTTCTCCGAGGGCAACCCACTGAGTTCCACCACCTCTTTTCCCAGAAAAAAAGCCCTGCGCATGGGTATCCACAATGGGAGAACAAGTGTAAGATCTTTCACTTGAGAGTCCCCGTTTAAGATGTCTTATGTAGAGAGACACTGGCCCTTTTCACACTGCTTACCTTCACTCGCAACGGTGCAGAACATTGCGCAGAAAATGCGGAAGATTGCGTTTTCTCGCGCGAGATTTGCGTGACTTCACGCAAATCTCACGCGAGAAAACGCGATCTTCCGTGTTTTTAGCGCAATGTTCTGCACCGTTGCGAGTGAAGGTAAGCAGTGTGAAAAGGGCCTCTCTATAGAGAGACAAGGAGTGCAAGTCCCACTCACATCAGCGCCATTTCCTGTAGCTGCCACTTCATGCCGTTGGAGGGCTTTAAAAAAAAACAATCCGTAATTGCCATATTGTGATAGCTTAAAATCAGGAGCTCAACTGCTGCAGCTGAATGTCAATTACCATTTCTTTTAAAAGCCAGAAAACAAGCATCAAGTGGTGGTGGGGTGGGTGGAATTGGTGAGGAAGGGAAAGTGCATTCACAGCAGAAACAAAAGGAATATGGGAAATCCTGTGGAAGCAGCCTAAATTGGTGTTTGTGGGGATGTAAAGTGATAAAGTGAATATATAAATAAATGAAGGCCATTCAGTGTCAGAAGTGTATGTACAGTAAAATTTAACATTTTCCCCATTTCACAGCCAGCAAGTTCTCTCAGAAGGTCAGTTCCCACTCAAATCCCCCACATCCACCCTGGGTCCCGTCAATTAGAAATACTTTGGGAGTGGCCATCTCAGAATTTTATTCTCAAGTGCATACACACCCGATCTGGACTGGAACCATAGTGTACAAGGAGAAGGGAGTTCCCTTTCTACTATTTTCTTAAAACAGCCCTGGGGGGCCACTATTTGGCCTGCTTGGGCACACAGATGGGCTATATGTAAGTTTCCTCAATGTGGAAACAAGCAGCTCCTCAGGGCCATTTTGGGTCAGGAAAATGGTATAGGGGGAGGCTTAAGACCCCTCTTGCCACAGACTGTGGTCCCAATCTGACTTGGGCCTGTGTACATCTTGGGATTAAGTGTCTAGCTAGGAACTCCCAGTGTGTATCTGATGGACAGGACCTGAGGCAGACACAGCGAGTGAATTAGCCCTTCAGACTCACCACACATGCACACCCACCCTTACAATATTCTGAAATTCTGACCATTTCCATATGAATCATCAGACCGGAGTTTGCTGTTGGAAAGCGAGTTGTTTCCATGTTTCCCCACAGCATCACAGGTGCATTTGTGCACCTCCCCAGGTTTCCCTGGCTTTTCTCTGATCTTTCTCAAACCTTTTCTCCATATGGGGTTAGAGAGTTACTTTTTTTTAAAAAAAGTTGCAGCCAGGGATTCAGAGAAACTGTTACTTACACTGTTAGAACATTATGAGGATATACAGTTGACATTTTTTAAAAGAAGTTCCCCAGCGGTGGTGGGGAGAGGATATGGTCACTGTGGGGACAGTGTCAGAGAAAATGGTTAACATGCTGGTAGGAAAACCTGAACTTTCCCACCCACATAGCAGCCACGCAGGCTTTACTGTAATCTTTCTGAAAACTTTGTGGCAAAGCAGGTTTCATTTACTTTTTAAATGAATGCTGGGGGTTCATTGGAACATTGTTGTAACATTGTATCCATACATTCAACTGCTGTAACATTATATACATATTGTTGTAACATTATATCCATATATTCAACTGGCAATTTTTTTTTTTTATTGAAAAATCCCAGTGGCCCAGAGAGGGGAGACAGCAGCTGCTAGGGAACTAGGGCAAGGAAACTATTGCCACTATACTGTATCAAGCAGCCATACCATCAAAGGGAAACCATGCAAGGCTGTCCCCAAGTGGAAACCACCTCTGATTGTGGTTTTCTTAGAAGAGTTGATGGAAGGTTTAATGAGATAATATATGCTGACACAGAAGACAAGAGATAAAAACTCTTAGCCAAGCTAGAGGTTTCATTTGCAAATCAAATTCGGAAGATCATTCCACTCAGGTCTGATCTTGTCTCCTAGTGGTGGAAAGTTATACTACTGAACTTTGAAAATATTTTCTACTCTTACCCCCTACACAGGGCCTGAATGTCAGTCCCCTTTCTCGCACAACCTGATCCACAGCACTGGATGGCTGCAGTACCATGCTTATCTTCACAATTACACATGAGTTGTGGATTCTTCTCAAATCCAGGGCTTTTTTCCAGCGGGATCTCCCAGGATATGAGCTCTGGCACCTCTGAAAAAAGATCACGACTGGTGGCCCCGCCCCACCCCCAGCACCCAAAGACCCGTGGGCCGTTTCCCAGGGCTGAGCTTCTCCCAGGCCACCTGCTTCCTCGGCCTCTTCCTTGGCCTTTCCCTCCCTTTCTCTTTCTTTGCTTCCTTCTTTCTTTCCTTCCCTCCCTTTCTCTTTCCATGTCTTTTCTTCTTCCCTTTCTATACCTTCCTTCCTGAGGCACTGCCACCACCTGGCTGGCTGAGAGGCAGGCTGGGAGGGAGAAAAAAGTAAGATAAAGCTGTCCCCGTTGCTCTTCCCGCTGCCACCACTACCGCACAAATCAAGGAGCGAGAGAAAGGAGGTGCACAGCTGGCTGGAGGCAGAGATGAAGGAGCAGCTCAGTGGGGCACTCCCCCCTCAGACGCTCTGCAGGGAAAGGGTCCCCATCCTGCCCACCAACTTCACAGTGGTGCTGGTGGAGGCACCTGCCGAAGGGGAAGAGGAGCTCCCGGGGGGACAACCGCAAGGTCACTTCCGGAAGTGATGTCACTTCCTGGAAGTGATGCCATTGTATGTTTCTGGCAGCGTGCACATGCTTTGTGCTTGCACATGAGATAATAGAGAGATCCACCACCTCTTTTCCCCAAAAAAACCCTTGCTAAAATCCCACGCGTATCCAAATCAGATCTGGATCATGATATACTCTGCATTATCTGTGCCATTTCCCCAGCCTAATTTAGTCCTGGGGAGTGCCTGTTGGGGAACCCCACATGCAGGTTTGCCAAAAAAGCCTAAGAAGATGGAAATAGGGAGCTGAAGCTATTTTCGTGACATCCTGGTAAATAACAGGGCCTGGTAAATAACATCCCATTAAGCCTTTATTAAAGGCTCAGGATACTTTTTCTCTAGGCAGTGATAGTGGAGAACCCACAAGTCATGTGTTGATTGTGTTACATCTGACACAGGCTGAGAACTCAGAAGCACCCTGCGTCCTCCGCAATATGCAAAGAGCTTGTCTAGTCGGTCCTACAATTTAAATTGTATTTTTAATAGGGTGTTTTTTTTAGAAAACTACCTTAAAATGTTCCCAAGATGACATCGGATATGCAATTATTCCCAAAATATTACTTCTTCCAGCCTGACTTTCTTGGGCTAATAGTTTCAGAATAGCCGAATAATAGATATATATTTTTAATTTGTAATATTTATAACTCCACTTTCCATAAAATGTGAATGAGGTATGCAAACCTTGTAGAAACACATAAAAATAATTTTAGAAGTATAAAAGAGTAGCAATCAACTTAACAGAAATCTGCATTAGAGCCGGGCAAACATAAATACGACCAAAACCAAATATGGATTATCAAAGCTCATTTTACTCTTCTGTGAAATGCCAGCAGAGCAAGGGCCAGACGAGCCACTCAAGGAAGGGCATTTCTGTATTTTATCTGTTTTTATAATTGATTTTAAGCTGTATTTTAATCAATGTTGTACCTCGCCCTGAGCCCGCTTGTGGGGAGGGTGGGTTCAAAATAAAATAAATAAATAAATAAAATTTCTTCGCTCTCTGACAATAGACCTCTTCCATTTCCCCATAAATTTACTGGAAAGAGAACTTCTCTGTCTGTTCTTAAACTACAGAGAGTTCAAACGCCCTTCATAAGTACACTTCTGCCTTTCCAAAGTTACACAAGAATACTTCTTTACAATGAGTCAGATGATCGGACTATCAAAGTCAGTGTTGTCTACTCTGACTGGCAGAGTAGCTGTTTAGGGTCTCAGATGAAGGGCTTCCCCTCAACTGGTCCTTTAAACTGGAGATGCTGAGGATTAAACCTGGGACCTTCTGTATGCCAAGCAGCCCCTCCCCTAATTATTTTTTTGTTTGTAGTTCAGTAGGGTGTGAGATTACCTAAGTAACAAAGAGGGTTCTGATGCAAACAGGAGGTAAATTGGGGACTGTTGGCTGCATGCAACTCCTGTGGCTTTGAAGAGCACCTGGGTATTTGTCAGGAGGCTGAGAAATCCAACTTTCATTTTTTGAAAAAGATTAAATTTCTAGTCCTTATGATTATTACACAGATGACTTGAATGAATGTCAAACATTCCTTGTCACTACTGTGTTATGCAGCCTCATCACTTTGCATCATGGCATGAGAAACTAAGGAAAAGCCCATCCTGCTTTGAAGACACAGGTTTGAGAAGATCAGATGAATTGGCTGGAGTGGCCATGAATTCGCAAGAGCTTGACTCCCCACAGCTTGCGGGACACTCACCTGGTGTGATGAAATTCAGAAGTCTCCCATGGGCCCTTTCAGTAGCTGTGCATCCTGCTGGTTTATAAACCAGATGGCAAAAGAAAGGCCAGCAGGAATCAGCTGGCTTGTAAGGTGGCTTCTGGTGCCTGCTCTGATTACCAAAGCGAACTCAAGTCCAGAAGTTGTCAAGAGAGCCCGTGGGCTGTAGCGGCGCGAGTGACAGACTAGGATCCGGGTGACCCAGGTTCAATTCTCCACTCGGCCATGGAAGCTCCCTGGGAGACCTTTGGCCAGTCGCTCGCTCTCAGCCTAACCTTCTTCACAGGGTTTGTTGTGAAGAAAAAATGGAGAGGAGGAGAAGAATGCAAGCCACTTTGAGTCCCCCTTGGGCAGAAAGAGAATGAATTAATTAATCGATAAAATTGGTGCTAGGGATGAGGGACACCAAGATATGAATGTGCACATTCAACTGAACAAGATGTGTTAATAGTAACCCTTAAACTCTTGCACTGTTCCCTTAAGTTCTTGCACTGACTTCCAGTAGTTTCCCTTGTCAAGATCAAGTGCCTGTTTCTCATGTCCTCTACTTCTTTCCCCTCCCCCAACAGATCTCCTCCCTCTTCCTTTTAAAAATATAAGCCCCCTCCCCCCACCAGGTGTTTTAGGTTGCACCCACATGTAATTGGATCTTGTGTAATCCTTGCACATTAGCAATTATTTGTCTCCTGGATGGGCTTGTGCACACAATGAAATCCAGTTCTGAATGACTATCATAGCACAATATCCAACAATGCATGAATACAGCTTTTCTACCTCTTCTTTCTGTGTTTCTGATCTCCAGGAATCTCCTGCTACTCCAACACAGCAGTACTAGAACAACAGCTGATGCTCTCCTAGCATTTCTGAATTAAGCACAACAGGATGTGGTAGGGCATTGAATAGGCCATGTGATCAGTCTTTTTATTGCTGGAACATCTGGCCTGGGCAGTCAGGAGGTGACTCTTCTCGCCTCCTTTTAATATTTTCTTTTACCCATTATAGTTGGCCACACCCTCCATTTTCCTTTTCTGAAGCAGTGCAGCCTTCCCTTCTCTGTCTATTAAAGCTTCTTCCATCTCCTCCTCAGACTGTTGCTTTAATAAAGCCTGCCCTGAAATGTAATTAACATCTCCTATTTATCCTGCTTTTCCTCCAAAGAGCCTGAAGCACTACATGTGATTTTCCCCTCCTCTATTTTATTCTCACAAAAACCATTGTGTGCTAGGTTAGGCTGAAAGTTTGTGTGACCGACCCACAGTCATCCACTGAGTTCCCTGCCCAAGTGGGGATTTCAATCCAGTCTCCCCGGCTCTAGACTGATGCTTTAATTATTGTACCACAATGGCTGTTCTGCTCAAGAAATGTTCTTTAGGAGTTGCTGGACAGAAGGGTAGGACACAGGCCACTATCTCTCAGTGGCTGCCAGAAGTACAAAACCTAGCATACAGTTGCTGCCACAAAATCTTAAATAATAGCCAACTGCTTGGTCCAAAATCTTGCAGAAATCAACTACCTTCAAATACCCAACTAAGTGCTGATTCAACCATTATGAAAAAATACATAATACAATGTCCTGTGGGAGTTTACCATATAGAATGCTAACAGAGAACCATATATTTATTTTATTTGCTTAATTTATATTCTGCCTTTCTACCCTCTGTGGCTTAAATCATTCTCCTTCATTTTATCCTCACAACCACCCTGTGAGGTAGGTTAGGCCGAGAGAGAGAAAGAGTGACTAGCCCTAGGCCAGCCAGCAAGAGGGCATTCTAACTGGGGCTCCCAGATCCTAGTCCAACTCTTTAACCACTATGGTATGCTGGCTCACACATATATGCTTCCTGTCATCAAACAGCAGGGAAAGGAAACTCGTGTAAAATGACTGCTTACGAGATAAACAGTATATATGTAACCACATTGTACAGGACAAACTTAATTGCTTAAGTTACATGATTTCAATGGGCTTAGACTAGAATAACTCTTTTTAGGATTGCACTGCAAATGAGATATCCCCATAATAGCATCAAAACCTGGAGGAAAGTCATCTAGACAACAAGCAACAACTGTACACTTTTTGGGCTCAAGTCTAATTATGCAGAGAAGTCTGAATATTTTCCTACCACCCAAACCAGAAGCACATAAGAAAACAAGAGTTGCCACCTAGCGATACCAAAGCAGTACTACATCAAAACAGTCACAGCACCGGTTCTGAATCTTTTTGCAGCGAGACCCACTTGCAAAGTAACTCCATGCTACTTTCTTCTTTTCCAGTGCAAGAAATATATATTAGTTAACATCGCATGAGTTTATTTTTCCCATGTTTAGTATTTATAAACAGCATTTTTGAACAACCAGCCATATTTCATAGCCATTTTGAATATCATATCCATGACCAGAACCAATTTATTTATCTTTAAGATGCTTCTACTGCACTTTTCTCTGCAAGTAAACTCAAGGCAGCTTACTCAGATTTAAAATAAGGTTTCTTGAGGAAGGGTTAATGGGTTTTTATTTTATTATGAATTGATTTTAATTTAGAATTGTTAGCTGCCTTGAGCCACAAGTAGAGTTGCTAACCGCCCTGGAAAAAAATGCTGTGCCCCTTCAATAGAGGCTTAAAGGAATGTTATTTACCTCCATCCCATAAAAAGCTTCAGCTATTGGCCCAGGCTAGCCCAGTCTTCTCAGATCTTGGAAGCTAAGGAGGGTTGGCGCTGGTTAGTACTCGGATGGGAGACCATCAAGAAATCCAGGGTCTCTCCATAGAGCCAGGCAATAGCAATCTCCATAGCTCTCGTCTTGAAAACTATATAGGGTCACTGTAAGTCACCTGGGATTTGATGACCCTTTACACATCAGTTGTCCCAGAGACTGCCTTCCCCATTCACCTCTTCACTTTTGGCCTTGTAACCCAACCACCTACAAGAGAGCTGCCACAAACTTTTAGGTCTGAATATATAGTTTGAGAACCATTGGCATTTTAGTGGAGGATTTCCCAAATGTAGACTGATTCCTTATGGAGGAAGAGGGGTCAACCAAGATAGCCACAAGAGAGCCAGTGTGACATAGTGGTTAGAGTGCTGAACTGGGAGATCCAGGTTTAAATCCTCACTCTGCCATGGTTGTGCCAGTCACATGCCCTCAGCTTAACTGACCTCACAAGGTTGCTGTGAGGATAAAATAGAGGAGAGAATGATATGAGCTGCTTTGGTTCCCCGCTGTGGAGAAAGATGGGGTACAAATGGAGTAAATAAGAATAATGGGAGATGTATGAAAAAGCACACAGGCCCAACTCAGAAAACTGCATCTGCCAAGGCTTTCCCCCCAAATTCTTCCTGCAGGATACAATGATAGATTATGAAGCCAGAAGGGACTGATCCATGCTGTTCAGCATGGTAAGAAGTCCAGCTCTAGAGCTGTGGCAGGAACTATTGCAGAAAAAAGGCAACTGCATCAAAAGTACCAGGTGATGAAATGTCAACATTTCCTTAGGAGATTAGCCCATACACACAATTAATCACCCAGACAAGAATTGGCTGTTTGCGGTCAGTCTTAATTCTGGATTTCCCCGGCCTTGTTCTTCCTTTTGAGCTAAAGTTGACCTTTATGATACAAATGTGGCAGAGACAGTATCTTCTCAATGCCACCTAATAAGTATAGGACTAAATTAAAATTTCTCCTGCTGCTTTCAAGAAGGGCCAAAGCAGAGGGAGGTGTGTGGGGAAGGATAAGTATACTTTATTGGGACCCAGGGCAGGTGCAGACTGGGGTGTGTGTGTGTGAAAATGACCCCGGAGCAAGCCAAGCTGAATGGCCCACGCCATGCCACTGCAGAGCCACTTAGGTCAATACAGCTGAAAACAGCATGATTGCTAGATCTATCCTGGCAACTGCTGGGGAATCTGTGCACACATGCTGCCATGCACTGCACAATGACATCACTTCTGGAAGTGCACAGAGCACAGAGCACAATGCTCTGTTTCACTCCAGGGCCAATTCTTTAAAGAACACTTAAAGAATTGGTCCTTGTACAAGGTCACTGAGTGGTAGTACATATGCGGACACTGGCCTGGGCAGGAATGGCTGGGCAGCTTGCCTCCTCCCACTGATCACCAGGGATCAGCATTGGCAGCCACCTGCCAAGCCTAAAAAACAGGTATTAGCTCATCCATGGCATCGCCCCCCCCAAACTGGAAGCAGCTCAGGAGGAGAAAACATTTGGTTAACTGACACAAAATGCCATGGCCCATGAAGGATCTGGGCCAAGCAGCCCTCGAGGCTTGGACAGAGTTGCTAGGGCTTGGCTCTGTTTGCAATGGCCCACCAGGAAATTTCGCTGTACGTTAATGGCCAGTCTACCCCTAACCCAGGGATCTAGAAATAGAGGAAACAGCCAGCGCTCTCAGCCCATTACCACAGCTGGCCTATTTATCCTGTTTCAAATAAAATATTCTTTATTTCATATTTATTTATTTATTTATTGTCCACCTTTCTAACTGAGGCTCAAGGCAGATTACATAGTGCAAGTTAGTATGAACGATGGTTAGGACATTCAGTGAACATTCAGTGGACATTCAGTGAAAACAGAGAGGAAACATTCTTGAAACAAAGCACAAGTATTTAAACACGATACCTTTAACAAAATGGAAACTACCCAGTAGGAGCATATCTTCTTCAACAGACAGTATCCAGTAATATAGTTTACAGTCCCTGTCCCTTTACCCAGGCCTTTTCCTCTGAGTCCTTTATTACAGTACAGCCCTATCACCTGAGTAAAAAGCCCTCCTGAATAATTCAGTTTTGCATGATTCATTAGATTGTATGTTATGAAATGGGATCCAGGAGGAGGGCTTTGTTACTAGTGTTCTAAGCCCAGAGAAATTATGCTTCCACCTGGCTTAATATGATCTCAGAGGATCACATTAATACTGGGCTATCTTAATGGCAATTGTGTTGCTAGTGAATGAGTTTAGACCTAGATTCTGGGAATAAAGCAGCACTGTTGAGTCAGAAAATCTGTCTTCTAGGACTGTGTAAGTCACCTCTTAGAGACCTGGGATTTCAGGGAAAGCTTGTGTCATAAAGCATGAGCTGCAGGCAGATTTGAGCCAACGTCCATCTCATTCTTTAGGCTCCTCCTTCAGGCCCTGGAAGAGCGTTTTTCTCTCCCTTCCCCCCTTTGCATACTTAACATCCAGCCTGACAAAGCGTTTCAGGGAACTCAAAAGCTTGTAGTCATTATTTTGGGATATTTTGGTAGGTCTTGAAAAAAAGGCTTTGTACTACTGTTGTCTTGAGATCCATAATCACTTTTGAAATTAAGCATATCTGGGACTGCTTCAGTTCCGATAATGGGGGTTGAGCTCATCAAATTTGCATTTAGCCTCTCAACCTGGACACAGAAAAAATATGTTTGTTGCTGGGATGGTAACTGATTTCTATGCTGCTTACAAATGAATTTTAATAAAATCTGAAAATAGAAGTCAGCATGTCTTACACCACACTCATCTGGATGGTTTGGGTAGCCTGAAGTGGTCAGATCTTGGAAGCTAAGCAAGGTCAGCCTTGGTCAGTATTTGGATGGGAGACCACCAAGGAAGACCAGGGTTGCTCTGTAGAAGCAGGCAATGGCATTCCACCTCTCAATGTCTCTTTCCTTGAAACCCTACAGGGTTGCCATAAATCAGCTACAACTTGACAGCACCAAGAAAAAAAAACATTTCAATCTGTACACCACCCAGTTATGTCTTGTGTATGCAAGTTAAATAGCCAATGATACTTCTCTTACTTTTATAACTTTGTAAAAGAAACAGACTTATTGAAAACAGATCAAACAACACTAGCTTTTAATAAAAAGTTACCCCAGTGGAGGGGACAATTTTTTTCTTGGGGTAACTAATGTTATAAATTGTAATTAATTTTCCTTTGATGATAGCATGCATCAAACTTCCAGTGGCAGCGTCCCACTATCTTTTGAGTTTGGGGCAAGAAAAGTGCACCTTGGGTAGGAAATTACCCCAGGCTTTAGTTATTTACTCATATGGTTGCTTACTTGCTTCATCTATTGCCCTTCTGTAAGACTCAAGGCAAACTACAGAATTATAAAAACCATGCCATAATACATAAAAATGCAATAAAACTGGATCACACAATTAAAGAACAATGAAACAAAAACAGTATAATACACACAATAAAGTTGATTTCACCTGTAAAGCCTCATTTACACTTGTTGGCCATATATGTTGGATGGTTTAACTACCCAATTACAACCTTCCGTATGATGTTATCTGAATGAAGGCTGACATGTTGCCTTAACTAGGAGGCTCCAATTGGTGCAAAATGCTGCAGCTCAACTGTTAGTAGGAGTGAGCAGGAACATGAACATCACTCCCATCTTACAGTCTCTCCATTGGCTACCTAACAGTTACCGTGCTCAACTCAAGGTATTGGTTATTACATACAAAGCTCTTCACGGCCTTGGCCCAGCATACCTATGGGAATGCCTCCCTCCCTATGCCCCTCCATAGCAGCTTCGCTCATCCTAACAGGGTCTCTTGCAGGTGCTAGCCTGCACATGGGCAAAATCAACAGCAGCCCATACACAGGCTTTCTCTGTGGTGGCCCTTACCCTGTGGAACGGCCTGCCTGAGGAGGTCAGGAGAGCCCCCACTTTCCTGGCTTTCCACAAACAATGTAAAACTGAATTATTCAAAAAGGCTTTTTACTCTGATAGGAGGGCGGTATTGCAGGGAGGGGTCTCAGATGTTTTTCTAATGAGTTAGAAACCATAGATTTCACCACGTTTCCTTACATTTTATCTGTTGCTTTAAATATGTACTCCTATATACTACCTGTGCTTCATGTAGTCTAATGTCAGTCCTAAAATTGATTATGTTCTGTTTCAGCCATTCTTCAACTCCGTATTGGATTCTTGCTAATGCTATGTCTTTGTAAACATGTATTTATTTACCCTATGATGTTGTTTATGGAAATGTCCTTGACATTGTATGGAAATGCCTGCCCTTACCCTTGCTACTGAGTGTATTAATCTCACACTATGTAATCCACCTTGAGTCTCAGTGAGAAGGGCAGCATATAAATGACATAAATAAATAAAATAAATTAAGTTCTACTAGTAGGATACAAAAAGGCTAAGAGCACTGAGTTTCCCAAACGAACTTTTAAAATAAATAATTCTCCAAAATAAATTAAGCTCATATACTGAATGCCAACTTTTAACTTCCCCGCTGAACTCAGTTCTCCTTTCAAGAACCCTAATTCGGTCCTAACCCTCAATGAGAGAAAATGCTCAACCAATCAAAAGAACTTTCTTGGAGGAGGACACGACCGTTGTCTTTTCTCAGCCTCACAAACGGAAAAGTCTCTGTTTATTAATTAGCCACTCCTGCCATACTTCTAGGGTTGCCAGCCTCCAGGTAGTGGCTGGAGATCTCCCAGAATTACAATTGGTCTCCAGGCCACAGAGATCAGTTCACCTGGAGAAAATGACTACCTTGGCGGGTGGACGCTATGGAATTATGCCATGCCAAGGTCCTTTACCTCCCCAAACCCCACTTTCTCCAGGTTACACCCTCCAGATCTCCGGCAATTTCCAAAATTGGAGCTGGCAACCCTACATACTTCTCTCACATAATGAGTAGTAAAAAATCCAGTAGTACCTTTAAGACTAGTCAACTTTATTGTAGCACAAGCTTTTGAGAACCACAGTTCTCTTCGTCAGATGCATCTAGAATTGTGGTTCTCAAAAGCTTATGCTATAGTAAAGTTGGCTAGTCTTAAAGGTGCTACTGGACTCTTTACTACTTTGCTACTACAGACTAACACAGCTAACTCCTCTGGATCTATGATCACATAACGAGGACTCTGGCTGTGTGAAACCTTTGCCACCCATTCACTCAATAGGCGGCCTCCTATTCTTCAATCAATCAGAATACTGGTTCTTTTCAATGGCAGAGAGCGGGTGAAAAATATATTGCAGCCAGTGAGAACAACAAGTTTCATGTCTAGACTGTATTATGCAGGGAAGTGGTTTAATGTTACCTGCAGCAAAATTCGATGTATTCCAGCATAGCAGAGGGAGGGCAGAGAGAGAATAGCATACGAGAACCAACCCTGCAATATAGACCAGTGGCACATTAGAGACCAAAAAGATTTTCAGAGAGTAAGCTTTGGAGAGTCAAAGCTCCCTTTGCCAGATACACAGACTGGGATATAAAAGCTCAGGGATCTCCGCTCCTTTATGTCTGAAGAAGGGAGCTCTGACTCTCGAAAGCTTACTCTCTGAAAATCTTACTGAGCTCTAAGGTGCCACTGGACTCAAAGCCTGCTGTTCTACTGCAGACCAACACGGCTACCCAACTGAAATTTTTGTTTTAAATCGGTTTCTCTTTGTAGCATCTTCCTCTGCCTTTTTTGCTGTTTGTATACGTTTATCTGATTATACAGTTCGAAGTCGGCTGACGCGATTGCATTCCAACCATCTCATAAAAAGTCTAATTTCAGCCGGAAGTGTGTGTGATCTTAATCTTACTCTAGACTCGAGAGTGGAGTTGTCAGCGACCTCTCTCTCTCAGATCCGGCTTTTTCCTCCTGGCTGGCAGGAAATTCCGAGACTGAATCATAACCAGATGTCTGGAGGCTTCACAGAGCCCGACCCTTCCGGTAACGCAACTTCCGTTCTCTGCGGTCTTTCTAGGCGCGAGTAGCTTTCTCTGTGGCTGCCTGTCGCCACAGTGATGACCTCACCCTTCCCTCTCTATTGTTGAGCTAGAGTCTGCTCTAGGCAGTAGGGGCCGGCTCAGTGATCGGCCGGAGGGAGTCAGTCGCTAGCTGCGGAGACGGGCCTGGTCAGTTCTGAGGTTCGTTTCGCGTGCTTGACAGTTTCGTGGACTTGGGGTTGAGGAGAGGCCTGCTTCAAGGTTGAGAGGGGAGGTAGTTGTGTATCTGGAGTTAGCTGGGTGTAAGGAAGTTAGTGGCGTATTTGGGAGTTCGGTGCCAGAGTAGCCTGTAGGGAGAAGGAGTTGCGCTCTTACAAATGGGGGTGAGGGGAGAGAGACGTGTTTGTTTTTCCCTGACAGAGCTCTTGTATCTTTAAACGGCTTCCTGAAGGGCAGCAAATCAACAGGTGTAATTTTCCCAATGAGAGCAGCTATTTTTGTTCAAGGCACAGCCTCCCTTGCTGGGAATTCGAACGTGTGGGGGGGCGTGTGGGGGGGGGGAAGGGAAGGTAGCATAGCCCGATCTCGGCATATCTCAGAAGCTAAGCGGTGATTGGCTGCTAAGAGATCCCTTGTTGCGGGTGGGGTATGTATAACGGGGACCTAGAAACAGGCCTTAGTTGCGACCCCTAATCTCTGGAACTCCATTCTCTGTGCATTACATGTAGTTACTTCATTGCAGTGGGTAAACATATTCTTAGTTCAGAAGTTCTTTTAAATCTATGTCCTGGTTTTAAACTGTGATACTTTTAACATTGATTCATTTTGTTACATTATAATTATAATGTAAATTATAATTTACAGTGTGTGTTTTTACAGTTGTGTGTTCCTGTTTGTGGGGAGGGAAGGTGGCTTGGTATAGCCTGATCCCATCAGACCTTCGGAAGCTAAGCAGGGTCAATACTTGGATGGGTGACCACCAGGGAAGATTCTGCAGAAGACGACAATGGCAAACCACCTCTGCTCTCTACTTGCTTTGAAAGCCCCTTGCTGGGCGCATCATAAGTCAGTTGCAACTTGACGACACGTATGCACACACATGAATGTGTGTATGGAACAGACTGCCTAAAAGAATAACCTCCAGTCTTGGAGACTATAAAAAGAACCCTGCTGGCATCCAGATCTACAGAGTAGCAGACTGGATGCCTTGGAAGGCCCCCCCCCCCAGGTGGATCTTAGCTTGACTCCAAATGCCCTAGATGACCTGAAAGCCACTTTTTTTCAACCTCACCCACCCCTCACCCATTTGCAATATTAGGGTAATGGTGGTCTTCACAGTTACGCACAATGTGCTTCCCAGTTAGGGGAAACTTTGAACAATGAAAAATTCTTATATAAAAGGAAATGAGTACAACTGCATAAAAATAGAAATGTGCATTTACACATACGAGGGATTCATTCTAATTCCTGTATGGTACTGACTTCTTTATAGGAATTCTGCAATGTATGACGTCACCCCAAGTGGGAATTTGACCTTTGCTGCCTGAGTTCCAGCACTGCAATGTTATCTACTGTATCACCCTTCAGACTACAGTTTCCATGACCCAGTTTCAAATCAAAATGACACTTTTTGGAACTTTGCTGTCTGAGATAAGAAAAATCTGGTATGCAAGTGAGCAACATTGTAGATCACGGCTGTTTTAGCATATCTGCGTGTTTGGGGATTTCCCATGGATAGAGAATGGGCTTTAGAGTCTGGGAGACGTTGCTTTACATCCCTCATCCAAGGATGTGTGTGGTCATTAAGTGAGCCGCCTTCCACATCCCATTTTGAAAACCTACCTCTCCAGGCGTTTGAGAGTTTGAGCACACTGAGGTTTGTTATCTAGCAAACAAACTTGATGTATAAATAAGTAGTAACGATAAAGATTCAGTCATTCTACTAATAATTTAGATGGCTTCAATAATATTGTTGGTGTTATCCATCAACCACTCTTAGCCCTGATAGGTAAATGGAAGGACCTCCATGTTCAGAGGCAATCTACCTCTGATTACCAAATGCTGGGGGCAAATTGCATGGTATAGCTGTCTCTCTCAGTTCGTGAGTTTCCAGAGGCATCTAATTGGCTGCTCTTGGACACAGAATATTAAAATAGATGGATCTTTGGTCTGAATCCAGAATGTCAGTTCTTATGGTCTCTCCTTATGGAGCAGGATCCTTTGTGATCTCTTTTGTATTAATTTTAATGGTTACTGTACGTGACTGAAATATATTCTGACCTGCTCACAATATTTGGGTTTTACAAAAGCCCATTTAAAAAAATAACCATGCAATACCCATCCAGCCGGCATCAGCTTCTGTTTCTCGCCTCCGTTCTGTGTAGTATCACTGCCAGTGCCATCCATTCAACAGTGGGTCAGGTTTGTGGTGGTTTCATTTCTCCCATCCTATCCCTATTTATACTGAGTTTCTCATGGGGCCTGAGGGCTCGCCGTACTGAAGGAGTGGTAGTCTTGTGAATGCCGCATAGAGCAGATTAGGAAGTTAAAATACCCCTAGAGCAAGCTGAGTGGCCCCTGGAACACTACAAACCAGTGTTGCAGGTTCAGTCAGCTCAGCAGCACCAAAAATGGGCATTGGCTCACCCACTGCATTTTCTCAGAAACTTATTTTCAGGTGGGTAGCCATGTTGGTCGGCAGTATAAGACCAAGGTTTGAGTAGCACCTTAAAGACCAACAAGATTTTCAGAGTATACGGTTTTGAGAATCAAGCTTCCCTTTATTGGATACTATAAACTTTCAGTAGGAGGCAATTTGTGAGCTGATGCTGATTATCATGGCTTAGGCAGCCCTCTGAAGCAGCACCCCATTGTGAAATTTCTCTGTAGGTTAAATGGCCTGTCCGGTCTTGATTTCGAGGGTGAGTTGGTTGGTGATCCCTTTCTGAAGTTTCTTGTGTTCCCTTTCAGGTGCTGATGGCTTTGCTCTGTCTTTTCTCTGGCCACTGACATGCGCACATAGTACCTTAGGATATTATTGGATTGTGTGTCATCAGCCAACCGGTTCCTGCTTGAGGAATGGCTCCCCAGTTCCGCAGCTATGTCTGGGATCCTGCTCTCATCCTCTCCCAGATTGTGCTCATGCAGGCAATTTACTACAGCTCTCTGGGGCTTTGGTTGGCTCTGGTGGACAGCCTGCTACGGAGCAGCCCGTCCCTTGACCAGATCTTCAGTTACGAGGTAGGCACTTAATTTGGGGCAAGGATGAGTAAAAATCATGACCTTTAAAGGTGGGCTGGGGTCGGGGGAGAGAATTGCAAAGCTTTGAATATCAGCATTGCTGCTGAACAAGATTGTTCCTTAAGGTTGCTGCCTGTGGGCTTCAGGATTTCTCAGACATTCGCCTTAAAGTTATGAGCATGATCCAGATTCTCTTCCAAAGGGATTGGTCAAGCAGAGGAATAGCTCTGTTGCTCCCTGCTTGAGGCATAGAAGGTTGCGAGGCAGGGGCAGGGGAGATGTGAGTGAAAGCGAGTGTGACTTGTGGGCAGAAAATCAACGGGGAAGTTCCATATAGCTGTCACTAACAAGCACGGAGCTGAAGTCTTACACTGCATTGACCAGATTTGGTATGTGATCAGCACCACACTTCTTTAAATGGTAGCATACTTCATCTGGCTTCGCATACATTTTCGTTTGTGGCTCATGGGTACCATTTTTTCAGCGGAGGTGGTCTTTTACAGTGCAGATAAACTATGTGAGGAAGAGGGGTGCTGGTCTCTTTCTTCAGAGCAAAGGTAGGGTTGTGGGAAGTAGGGGGACAATTTGGTTATGCTCCTGGGGTCCATGGATGACTTTTAAAAGAATGAGACAGAGAGAGATGCTGCAAGATCTGCTTCAGGAATTGGAACTGACTGGCTTTGGGACTCTGTGGCTTCTTTTGGCATGTTGACTTCAGTATGTTGCTCAGGGGAATGACCTGCCACTAAATCCAGTAACAGGTTGCATTTATGAACAGGGTGCATGGAAGGGGAAGGGTTGTACTTTATATCTTGAACTGGTTTCCAGTTTATCCGCTTGGCTTCTTGTCTTTGTAACCTTGTATAGATCTTGGGATTCTCCACGCCCCCTGGGAGAGTTTCTATGATGGCATTTGTCTTAAACGCCCTAACGTGGTAAGTCAGCATCTCTGGCATTTCTACCCACCACCTCCTGTTTTTCTAACAACATCTCTTCTAAGAACATTAATTTTCTAAGTGATCACCTGG
This sequence comes from Eublepharis macularius, assembly GCF_028583425.1. Lineage (NCBI taxonomy): Eukaryota > Metazoa > Chordata > Lepidosauria > Squamata > Eublepharidae > Eublepharis > Eublepharis macularius. Next base: position 143,019,399 of record NC_072794.1, on the reverse strand, counting down.
TTTTTACTGAATATGAGGACATAGCATCTATATTATTGTGAGCAAAGGGATTTTCGGAGGAAGGCTCTGGTGGTGATTTCCAAAAGTACCCTAAACTTCTGGTTGCCATCAGCTACTTTGGTATGGTGGTTAAGAGTGGCAGGACTCTAATCTGGACAACCGGGTTTGATTCTCCACTCCTCCACTTGAAGCCAGCTGGGTGACCTTGGGTCAGTCACAGCTCTGTCAGCCCCACCCACCTCACAGGGTGATTGTTGTGAGGATAATAACGCACTTTGTAAACTGCTGTGAGTGTGGCATTAAGTTGTCCTGAAGGGCAGTATATTTATATGTTGTTGTTAATACTACTACTACTATTATTATTAACTGCTTAGATCCTCTAGCAGAAGATGGCAGGAAGAGGGCAGAAGAAGCAATTTACAAAAAAGATAACCCAAGAGGAGGACATGATAGAGGCTTATAATTTGAAATAACTGGCTAAATAGACCCCTAGAGACCCCAGTGGAGTGTAATAGTTAGTGTTAGTCTAGCATCTGTGAGGCCCAGGTTCTCATCTCCATTCTGCCTTGGAAAATGTTACTGTTTGATCTTGGGCTGTCCACTCTCTCTCAGCTTAACCTACCTCACAGGGTTGTTGTGAAGATAAAATGGAGAAGGAAAGAATGATGTTGCAAGCCACTTTGGCTCTCTGTTGGGGAAAAAAGCAAGGTATAAATTTTGAAATAAGTGAATCTAGTTAATTAGTATAAGGTCCATGAGCACAAATATGTATTTTTTACCTTTGGGAATGTGTAGAATGAGCTGTGGAAGTGTTGTCATACCTAAAGTGCAGCCAGAAATAAAGTTGCTATTTAATTTTTTTTTTAATATTCCACTTTTAATTTCCCTAATATGCCTAAAATGCTTTAAATGAGAAGCTGTCAGCCTAGTGTGGTGATATATAAACGTTTGGCTCTTTTAAAAGCTTAATTGTTGGAGGGGGGCAGTGTAAGGTTTGCCTGTTTGTGGAGGATAAGTACAGTGGGAGGAAAGGTGCTCTTTGATCACCCCAAAAGGGTATGTTGGGAGTCATGGGACCTACATGAACAAAAGGCATGTGCCACGATGACCGTGATAAGAAAGGGAATTGAACGCGACTAAATGAAAAAGGTGGGTGGATCCAACCCAATCATTTCAGATAACTGTTCTTGAGTTCGTCTTTGAATGCTGCATTTCAAATAGAGTAACTCTTTTTTTTCACCCCCTTCACAGTGCTGTAGGCTTACTGTATTTCATCCGGCGAGGAAAACAGTGCTTGGATTTCACAGTCACCATTCATTTTTTCCACCTACTGGGCTGCTGGATTTACAACGCCCGCTTTCCTACTTCTCTGACCTGGTGGCTTATACATACTGTGTGCACAGCGCTCATGGCTGTGATTGGGGAATATCTGTGTATGAGAACTGAACTGAAGGAAATTCCATTAAATTCAGCCCCCAAATCCAGTGTATAGACTTTCAGATGCCCTGTCTCTTCCAGTCAGCTTCTACATCTTGGTGCTAACATGTGGTACATAGGATTATGGTTAAAGAAAATCAACAGGACTGTACTAACTTTTTAAAGATAGCAGTGGCTGCAAGAATGTGGTTTTGTGATCCCCTCCTGGACAGGATGAACAAAGCAGACATTTTATTTTGATACGGCCCACATAATCACATTTACAGGTGGTCCCACTTATTTGACTCTTGGTACAGATCAGATTCATTTCTGGAAAACAAGACAAAAAAATAAAGATAGAAGTTGGACATCTTTCGGTTGATGTGGACTGGTTTGCAGCGGTTAGATCTGTCCTCTTTGTACAGTAGGGTAATTCCATAGACATCAAGGAGTTTACAGTGAACATTTAAGTTCTTGTTTTTTTCTGACACCTGGCATCTGTGACTTCAGCTGTCCTTTTTGTTTAAAAACTGAGGGGATAAAACTGTGTCAGAGGACATGCTTTTTTGTTTCAAAGCCGTCAAGATGTGATCCCAGACTGCTTGATTTATTTTGCAACTCAAACATCAGCAAAGAAGAACTGAACTGAAGAATATAAAAAATAGTATTAACAGAAACTTAATTTTCCATCAGAGTGTTATATCTCACTGGTTGAGCAGGGCTATATTGTTGCTTTATGCATCCGCAGGGAGAAAAGGGAGCAGCCAGAAAGGCACACCGTTCACAAAGCTGCATTCCCCAACCCCCCCAGCCTACCAGCTCTGAGCAGCGACCAGTGTCATCTGGCCAGCTTCAAGGCCGACTGTGAAGGGGCAGCTGTCACTCATTACAAGCGCTGAATTCTAAGCTAGAGATACTTCAAATGAGCCTCCATATCATGCATCACAACAAATGCATTGCTATGGAGATGCAAACCTTTTCTCCAATGATCAAGTTCTGTTCTTTACAACCAAAAAATCTTGTTCTGCGTTGCAGGGTACAATGTGAGACATGAAGAACAGGACTGTTAACTGGTGTTTTCATAGAGAGAATATTGATTTTTGTATACAATGTGAGTAGTCTCTTGTGGTTTAAGCAGCTTCATCGCAGCCCATGTTCCATGCGGCCAAGGGAGGGCTAGTCAGTATCAGGCCTAGGTATCTGTAGATATGTCTGGCTTTTTAACTATGAATGTTGCTTCATTTGAGTCATGCCACTGAGATTTCCTTTGTATATAGATATTTGTGAATGCTACTGGTTTATATAAGTTATACTGGTAAATTTAATGCTCAGTTTATAATGACTGGAGGGATAATTTTGCAAACAATTTGATAAATTGGCTCAAAATGTTCTAAAGGGTTTCTGTTCATACTCTGTAGCTGACAATCCTTTGCACATAGTTCTTGTCCTAGATTAAATATTTGGACTGCATTGCTTTGGGCAGAAGGCAGCTGTTTTCTTGCCCTGTTTTAATGGTCATGTGAACACATCTGAATCAAAATTCCTGTTCCAAGGTTTGATTTGGCACACATGATAAGAGAGTTTTTTCCAGCAGGTGGCACTGTTTTCTTCATAGTTAGCTTTAATGTTTTCCAAAAGAGTCCCAAGTCTTGTAAACTGTCTTTTAGGAAATCTGTTTGCAGCAGTTTATGATACTGCGTGCCACGAAAGCCCTTCCCTCTTGAAGATCCCAACAGCATCCCTGTAGTAGCATTTCCCCTGTGAAGTTGCATTTAGCCTGGTAATGCTAGCCAGTGTCGTGTAGTGGTTGCAGTGTTGGACTAGGATATGAGACATCTGGGTTTGAATCCCTGCTCTGCTATCGAAGGCCAGTCGCACACTCTCAGCATAACCTATTTCACAGGATTGTTGTGGGGATAAAATGGTGGAAAGGAGAATAATGTAAGACACTTTGGGTCCCCATTGGAGAGCAATGCACGGTATAAATGAAGTAAGTAAATAAATAGGACTGGCAGTGGCACTCCAAGGCCCTAGGGAAGTGACTTTTAACTAGAGAGATGCTAGGCTTCAGGTCTCAGTTCTTTGTGCAGGCAAAGCATGTGTTCTCCTAGTGAGCTGAGGAGGAGGAGGGAGCAGACACAAAATACCTTTTGGACAATTGATGCTGTATTTGGCCACCGAGAATAAAAGGGGCAAACCAGGAAATGTGATGTGCTTTTGAGATGGCTGCTTTTGAGGCAAGCAAAGCTTTGCCAAAGATAACAGAAAGCAATTGTTGCTGGGGCTTTGATTTAACTCCACCATTCCTCCAAGGAGCTCAGGGTGACTGACGTGCCCTCCATCCCGCTCCTGTTACCATTATATCCTCATAACAATTCGGTCAAGAATCCAGAGGTCTGGTCTAGCACAGAAAAGCTTCTGGAAGCAACCTTGGACTCAAATAATGCCGGCAGCCAATCTTTGGTCCCACTGTCAGCTCCAGGGCCACACTGTTCTCTGACAGCAGTTCAGGGGCGTTCCAGGCATTCCTGCTCCAATGGTCCCACTGCTACTATCAGAGGGGGCAGAGCCTACCCTAACAGCGGGAAAATGGTCAGCAGGTCACTGAACCTCTTGGCAGGCTTCTTGACTCCTCTGACTTGGCTCAAGAATCCTAAGGGGAAGTGCCTGCCCTACAGGCGAGAGTTAGGCCTTGGCCCTTTGGGCATTATTTTCCATGAGGGTAGACCCATCTCCCAGAGCAAGGAGGCCTAGGTCGTCCTCTTTAGAAAATAACTCACACCTGTAAGGCAGACACTTCCCCTTAGTGCCCCCCATTTTAAATCTATATGGAGAATGGCATGCTCATCTTTTTATTTACTCTCGGGTATTCTGATGTTCCCTAAATGACTTTCTGATATAACTATACTCCGAATACTTCAACAATAAGCATGTCCTTCCCTATAAGGCCTTAAAGCAATTTTTTAAAAACCTGTACACCACTAATTTGGTGTTTGAAAACTTAGAGATACATCAAATTACTGGGATCAGTCAGTATTTGTAAAATATTGTGAAACTTGAATTACATAGAACTCTCCCTCTGGCTTGACATTTTTTAAAAAATGAAATGGGGGGTAGGGGGAGGGAAATGCTTATATGTGAGGATGTATTGTCAAACCTCCTTTAATTTTTCAGTCCTGACTCTGAGATGGAAAAGAAGGAAGCCCTTGCAGGCTTAGGCTACAATTCTTGTGAGTGCGTACTTAGAAGTTAAATATTACTGAATTAAGGTTATGTTATGCTCTAGACTGCTGTTTTGTGTAGCAAATTTGGATGGCTGCCTATCTTTGAATGGAGATACTACATTTTGAGGGGGGGGGCGGGTTAAAAGGAAAAGAATTTTTGTCCTCCATCTCTAGCCTTTGAAGCCCAGTTTCCATTTCTCATATATTTGTGTTCCTTTCTGCTGCATATTTATTGGTTTGGAGCAGGTGAATAGCAGATGGCTTCCTTTCCTTAATGAATCTGGTCTGGCATTGGCCCTGGAGGGTTGCTGTCATGGGGAGGTGTAGGGGGGAGGATGCTTCTGCAGCACCTGCTTCTGTTGCAAGGCCCACCACAGCGAACACCAGCATTTTATCCAATGTTGCTAAATCAAAGAAGGATTTGGGAGAGCCGCAGTGACAATTTGAAGGTGGATTTACCAATCACAAGAAATGGGGTTCTGCAAAGTGAGAAGGCATGGATTCTTAAAAGCCAAATCACAATATGGTTAGGATATATTGAAGTTGTATGTTTAGGATCCATCGAAGCTTAAAAAGGGTAGCCTGGATCTATCCATGGGGGTCCTACCCTTAACTTTCCTTTGGGTTATCTTTTTCGTTTTCATATTGTCCACCATCATAGGGATTAAACAAGGCTATGCTGAAACAGCAGTTGCTTTGAAGATGGGGGAGGAAGGGGAGTGGTAGATTTGCTAAGCATACAGTTTAATAGGAAGGGGGGACTAAGGTTGGGAAATGCATGGATTTTTCCACAGTAAGGGAAATAAATCACCAAAAAAATCATTTAACAATATTTAATCAAAGATTGGGGGCGGGAGATCTATAATTGTACAGACATTAAAATTGCAGACCTTCTCCCTTTATAAATTAAGCCAAGTGACTATCAAAGTGATGCTTAACAGCAGTATATGTAAAATTTGCAAGGAGCTGAAAGTCTGCGAGTCACTGGAGGCGCAGAGGTCAAATAGGCTGCCATGGAATTGGATTTTCTGGGACTCCTTTTTCAGCATCTCCCAGACAGTGGCGGCCTCTCTCTGGCACTCCCACAGGGCTGTCATAGCGCAGGTGTGAAACTCTTCCCAATATCTGCAGCAAAGGAATAAAAAAGAAATGGTTCTTTCCTGTGAAATGAAGCAGGGAAGCCACAGCTTGTTTTGTACCCTGATGGCGAAATATTTGGGTGATTATTACCAAATTAGGATCTGCTTCCCCCTTTCCTGTAGTGCCTGTACCCATCCTAAAAAGATGAGCTAGTGAAGTCTGCAAGTACTTTATAGAAGATTTCTGCTATATGAACCATGTTCTTGTGTGACTTCAAATGAATATAAACCTTGTGCACAATCTACCTCTATACAAGAAAAGGGAGGGGTCGATGCTCAGTGGAAGAGCCTCTGCTTTGCATGCACAAAGTTCCAGGTTCAATCTGGCATCTCTAGGTAAAAAGACCAGGCAGTCAACGATACAAAAGACCTCTGCCTGAAACACTGGAGAGTTGCTGCCAGTCTGAGTAGACAATACTGACTTTAGTGGACTGATGATCTAACTCAGTATAAGGCAGCTTCAGGTGTGCGGACAGTTTAAGGCAGAATTTCTGACTAATCCCTATGAGAAAATTTCATTGTCATCCTCACTGTCAACACATCAGCGTTTATTTTCAGCATTTCATCCACTTCATCTATGTTATAGTAGCACAACAACCTTGTAAGGTAGGCTAGTATTTCATCAACCTACAAGGTAGGGCTGAGTGTGTGATTTGCCTAAAACCATATAGTGAGATTATGGCAATACGAAATTTGAACCAAGACTTTTCTTTGCTGTTGGTGAGATGAATGCAGCTTAAGAAAGAGATGTTAGGAGCATGGTTGTCCAATGAAACTTGGTGCCTCTGAACACCTCAGGATAGGTACGGGTCGCTTCCTGAACTCCCCCAGCACACGGTAAGTGGTCCAGAGTTCTGACAACCCTCAACTTAAGCAGCAATTGCGTTGTTAATTTGTATATTAGTTAATAATAACTGTGCTTATATATCACTCTTCTAGGTAGATTAGTGCCCCACTCAGAGCAGTGAACGTAGTCAGTGTTGTTGTTATCCCCACAATACAGCTGGGGAGCTGGGGCTGAAAGGAGCGGTTTACTCAAGGCCACCTACTGAGCTCATGGCAATATGAAATTCAAACCAGCAGAGTGCTGGAATGTAGTCCAACCATTTAACCAGAGGAAAAAAGCCTTTATTTTTCTTTTGCGAAAGATGTCTCATACAATTTCCTTAACATGTTATCAAACATACGGTACTTCTGCTCTGCAACCCACCCCCCATGATTACCTCCGTACTGAGGGCAAGAAGAGCACCATTAGGCAAAGTAACATACTCTTTGATAACTAAGTTGTGGTAGGCATTTCATGCAACCAAGATACCCCGTGATAATCATGGTTGCCCTTAGTTGTTAGTTGGGTCTGCTTCTCACAATGTACGTCTTAATGGGCAAGGGAATTGAGGTGGTGGTGATCCTTCTGACAGAGATTGGTTAAGCTTCCCTGACATCACAGAGGGACAGGTCAGGCAGATGTTGAATATTAGAAAGAGGTGAAGCACTTAGGGGAAAAAGGGCTTAGACGAGGGTGGTAGTTAACCAAGGTTTGCCAGAGAACCTAGGAAAAGACTGGTGGAGGAGGAAACAGATCCAGGCAAATGATAGGAAGAGAAGGCCAGAGGGATACATATGAGAGAGGAAAGAAAACAGATAAAGAATTGCTAGTTTCTCATGGCCACAACAGCGTGTAGTGGCTTCTAAAAAGCCTCAAGCATTTTATTTAACTGGACTGGCTGCAGGGCTTGGAGTCTTTCTGAAAAGTTTCCCTCTAGTGGGCTCCCCCATCCACTTATCTAAGAAATATGCACATATCCCAGACTGACGACTACACTGGCTTTCACAGTCTGAATAGGGATAAGACAGGCCATAACAGTATTCCCTGGCACAATGTTAAGTGAGTTTTGTGTCCTTTTGTAGACTTGCAAGAACCTTCTTCCCTTGTTTGGTTATAATCCTTGCAATCACTCACAAGTGGAGCTTTCAGTCAACAGCAGCAGACATAGGTTGGGGGAGGGGGGAGTGTCCTTCACATAGGGTTGCCAGCTCCAGGTTAGGAAATTCCTGGAGATCTGGGGGGTGAAACCTGGAGAAACCTGGAGAAAGTGGGGTTTGTGAGGAAAAGGACCTTGGCATGGCATAATTCCATAGAGTCCACCCCCAAAAGTAGCCATTTGCTCCAGGTGAACTGATCTCTGTGGCCTGGAGACCAGTTGTAATTCCGGGAGAACTCCAGCCACTACCTGGAGGCTGGCAAACCTACCTACCTTCACCTCTGCAGTACAAGCATCAAAATAGCAATAATCCTGATCTCCAAACTTTTATCTAAGTGCCAGCTGTAAAGAGCTAATTAAATAGAACTACTGTGGCAGAAAAAACACTGAGAGAAAATAATGAGAAGGGTCAGTGCCAAACAAGGTGAGCTCATTTGGGGTTGTTAAGAGACCTGAAGCAGCTTAGGGGGGGAGGGGGAGTCAGTCAGGGAACAGTTAAAAAGTCAGACTTCAACAACGGAGAGGACAGTCAACTTTCAGCGGCCAGCCACCCTCCAGCCTCTCTCAGCTGAGTGATCACAACCCCCAGAATGCTCCACTTTCTACAGCCTCCATCTGTTCAGAGAGACCAAGTATGGTCATGTGACTTTTTTGTGCTGGACTCTGCAAGAAGGTAGCACTGGTAAATTGGACCCCTCATTTTGCCAATTTCATTCTAGGTTGCTTTCTGAGGCCTTAGTTATTCTGATGTCTGTCACTGCCTTTTCTTACTACTGAAGGGAAAAATGAAGGTCCAAAGAAAACCCACCTTGTTTCATAGATGGGGAAATTCAAGGAGATTTGGTGGTGATGCCTGGAGAGGGCAAAGTGTGTGTGTGGGGGTGGGGAGGCCAACGGCTGCCAGTCTGTGCAGAAGTGATGCGTGCAATAGAGTCAGCACTCTGAAGCTGCTATTTCCTCCAGGAGAAGTAGGGTTGCCAGCCTCCAGGTAGTGGCTGGAGAACTCCCGGAATTACAACTGGTCTCCAGGCCACAGAGATCAATTCACCTGGAGAAAATGGCTACTTTGGAGGTGGGCTCTATGGAATTATGCCATGCCAAGGTCCTTTCCCTCCCCAAACCCCACTTTCTCCAGGTTTCACCCCCCAGATCTCCAGGAATTTCTCAACTTGGAGCTGGCAACCCTAAGGGGAAGTGGTCTCTGTGCTCTAGAGATCAGTTATAATTCTGGGAGGACTCTAGGCCACACTGTGAGGTTGGTAACCATAGAAATTGCAGGTATCTGTTTTTCTGAAGGGTGAAAATATCCAAAAACAACAGCAGCATATATCATCTCTATTAAAACTGAATAAAGCATCATGAGGGTTGGATGTTCAACCAAACAAGAAAGAGGATCAGGGGAGAAAAGGGCTCAAGCCTTCTCTCCTTGTGTCCTGATCAGAATCAGGTCTCCAGATATCTAGGGACTGAATTCAGAGCATAGAACTTGCAAGGCATATCAGACTAAAAGTCCTCATGGTGGACCTGGAGAGGACCCAAGGCTAATGTAAAGCTGGGTGAGCAACCTTTTTGGTCAGAGTGCTGGTATGTGTGTGTGGGGGGGAGCAGGGGGATTCAACCTCTAACTTTGAAGATGTTGGTATGCCTGCAAACAACCAAGGGGGGGGGGTGAGAGGGAGGGAAATGGGTTGTACTTGGAACAAGCCAGACCCCTGCATCTCAGAGATTCACCTGGGACTTGGCTGGTGACTGTGCAGGTGTGGGAGGCTATGAAGGGCATAAGCCATACCTGTTGCCTTCCTCTGCCTTATAGTGCTAACAGTGCCTCAGTTGCTTGGGCAAAGATCTGGCCTTAGGTGCCAAGCAAGGGGAGCTAGTGTGCCATATACAGGGGGTTGACTACACTAATGCGATATATAGTTATGTCCTTATATAGTTAGAACCTCATCCCATTTAAGTACCTCAATTAAATACCTTGTTTAAGTACCTCGTGAGATATTTTCATATCTACACTGATCTCTCTTTATCCCTGAGTTCTGTTCTTCATGTAAAGGAGCAAGGATCATTTTGTTACTTGCAGCTGACACTTTGTCTCTTCAAACGGTTGTGTGACCTATACCAAAAGCTCCATTTTCTTACATAAATGGCCAACTAGATGTGAGAAAAAAGAGAAAGCATAAGCAACCTGAGCAGCAGCAAGTCAAGTTGGGGACATCCCAGTCATGTCCTCAAACTGCTGAGAGGACTCTTGACCATCTCCTCTGACAAACAGTTTTTTCCCAGTTTGACATGGTACAAATCTTTGCAGTCCCCCCTCCACCCTGGTCCTATTCACAGATATGCTCTAGAAGCTCTGTGCTCAGAACTTAATTCCCAGGTGTGCAGCGTCCCAATTCGGGTTGGGACTGCTGTGTGTGGAGAGAGGTAGCTTAGAGCTTTTACTCTTCCTGCTATTTTCCTAATCTGAAATGGACCTAGGGAGCCACTATTGGCCTAAATGAGGAAATACATATTCTGATAAGGAGCATAGGCAGGGGTCATTTTGTAGAAAAAGAGCTGGAGGAACTCATTAGCATAACTCATTAGCATATGCCATGCCCCTTGACATCACGAAGTGTGTCATTGGCATAACTGATTTGCATATACCACACCCCCTGACATCACTTATCCTGGCTGTTTTGGACCCAATCCTGGCCATTCAGGGCCGAAATTGGGCCCAAAATGGCAAAAAGGGTCTGAAAATGGCCGAAAAGGGACCCAAAATGGTCAGGATTGGGCCACTGCTGAGTGGGAGAGTGATCCACCACCTGACAGAGGCCTGATCTGGGCTGTTTCAGCCCCAATCCAGGCTGAAACGGGCCCAAAATGGCTGAGGGTCAGGTGGGTGGGGCCACCTGACATGTGACCTCTTTGGGGAACTGCTGGAACTGCGTTCCTGCATGTTCCCCCTTGAAATGAGCCCTGGGCATAGGGGGGATACGAGGACTTTGTAGCATGTGATTAGACCCAATCAATCAATATATCTGGTAATTTCTCTGCCCCCTCTGGGTCAACCTCCCTTTGCCATTGCTTTCATCATTGTCTCCTTCATTAACCCCTAACCCTGATCTAAGAAAATTGCCTTTGCTGCCCTAACATGGCTTGTCATTTTGCCAAGTCCTGCTCTTCCTTATTCCAGCTTTTCTAATCTTCTCAATTCTTCTCCTGGGGCCCTTGCTGGTTTATGCATCCCCAGAGCTCTGGCTTTTCCCTTGATTGCTTTCTGCATTTCCTAATTCCTCCTTTGCCCTTCTCACTCTCTCATATTCATTCTTCAAACTTTCAATGACAGCCATTTACTCTTGGCAAATTCTTCATTTCTTTCTTTTTCCTCTGTTCACTTTTAATCAGGCTCCCTCTACCCAGACAAGCTCCAGGCAGAACTTCAAGAACCTTGAATGCTCGACTCCTTTATCCGGTCTGATTAGATTACTAATAAACAAATGGCTGCGTCCACCTGAACTTCACATTCCTCAGATTAATGAATCCTTCCTGTAGCTGAAGGGGGTCTAGGCTTGTGTCAAATGGGATTGTTTTAAGCGACTGGTTCTCTGATCAATTTGTGTTATTAACTGATTAACAGTGTCCATAATTAATACATGCTATACACTTTATATATCATTGATCTCATAGCATCCTCCCAGCAATGTTTAGGGTGGCAGCACCTAGTTCCTATTTTGAAGGTAGAAGACTGAGAGAAGAGTTCAAAACCACCCATCCAGAGAAGCTCGGGTAGAGGTAATGAAGCCGGATCTCTTGGCTTCAAGGCCACATTCCCATAAACGAAGCTGTCAGACTTGGTCAAGGGAGATGTGGTTTTAAATCCCCACTCATCGTGATGCTCATTGGGGGAACTTGTATGTATGTTATGTGTCATCAAGTTGCTTCCAACTTATGGTGACTGTATGAATTAACAACCACTAAAATGTTTTATTGTTGACAGCCTGGCTCAGATCTTGCAAACAGGGCTGTCAGTTGTAGGCAAACTTGGCTTCCTTTATTGAGTCAATTTTTATTGAGTCAGCTTGGTAATTTCCTATCAACAGCCTACCTCACAAGGTTGTTGTGAACATGAATTGAGATAATCCCACATATATTGGCCTGAGCTCCTTAAGATAGAAATAGAACATTTTTTTAAAAAAAATCATGACCTAAAATCTCCATCTAGTTAAAAGCAGTAACAAAGAATTACCAAGTTATACTCTCACCATGGCCTATTCATCAATACACAAGGAAGGCTTCTTGATAAAGGAGAGCCTTTATCTACCAGCAAAAATTGATAAAGGAAGTTACCGGGCAGATCTTCCTCGGATGTTAATTTCAGAAGGTGGCCACAACAGAAAAGACCCTGCTTCTTATTCTTTGTCTTCATGATGGAGATGTTGCTCTCAGGCCTGCCACTCTTCTAAGATTTTTGTATTAATCTTTTCAAAGCCTCCCCCAAGGGCCATGCAGGAATATTCAAAATACAACTGTTTTGATTAATAATAATAACAACAACAACAACATTCGATTTATATACCGCCCTTCAGGACAACTTAATGCCCACTCAGACCGGTTTACAAAGTATGTCATTATTATCCCCACAACAAAACACCCTGTGAGGTGGGTGGGGCTGAGAGAACTCCAGAGAGCCGTGACTAGCCCAAGGTCACCCAGTTGGCTTCAAGTGGAAGAGTGGGGAATCAAACCCCGCTCTCCAGATTACAGTCCCACGCTCTTAACCACTACACCAAACTGGCTCTAAGAAAGAGCATCTTTATACCTGATGGGTGTTTATACAATTTATATCTGTTTAAAAGGTATAGGTAGGTGTTTGTGTTCATGTATGAAGTAAACCTCTTGTAATCTGTCTAAATTTCTGACTTTAGATTCAAATTTTAGTTTACTGTTTCAAATCTGAAAATTTACCTCAGAATTCAACGTTTGAGTTCAGTAAACTTATTGGTATCTCTGGGTGTTTGGGAAGGCAAAATAAGAAATCTCAAGCATTGTCAAATACAAACACTGTTGTGTGCCACTGATCAAACACTATCAGCTATTAAACATTATTACACGCAGGGTCAGGCTTAGGGACAGATGGGGCATTGAGCTTTGGGCTGCCTGTTATAGGCTTTGTTCAAGAAGTCGGTCAACAGCTGAAACTGGTAGTATAAACTGAGTGAACCGATTGTCCCTTGTAAAGCTGACAGAGCAGTTTAAAAGTGGCCCAGTATTGTTGCCCAGTTCAATTTCTTCATGTTAGTATTAATTTTTAAAATTAAAATGCTTCCGTAACATTAGAAGAAAACAATGTTTTGTTGCTAACACATGGCACCAATAAATACAAATCTGAACACATGAAGCTGCATTCTACTGAGTCAGACTATCATTCTATTAACGTTGGTATTGTCTACTCTGACTGGTAGCAGTTCTCCAACATCTCGTGTAGAGCTCTTTTCAGTTTACATCACTTACTACTTAATCTGTTTAACTGGAGATGCCAGGGGCTGAACTTTCTGCATGAGATGCTCTGCCACTGTCCCTCTCCAATTTACAGATCCTGGTGTGGAAATCTATTGTTCTATGTTTCCGGGATAAACCATGCACTGAAGTCATGAAATGGGCTATAAAGATGATTTTTTAAAAAAAATTAAGTAAGGGGTGGGGTCTGATGCCACTCCTTGCCTGGAGTGCCATTTAGTCTATAGCCAACCCGGATTGTATATCATTTGTCAAGTACAGCCAAATATTATTGCATGCCAGCCATCAAAACTGCTGTATACAACATAATCATTGCAAATATTATTAAATACTATAATCAACCATCATGGGATATCAAATACAAATCAAATATTAGGAGACAGATAAGAAAAAATTCAACGTCACATGCACTGGGAGCAAATTAGTTTTGGCTTCCGTTCTAGCATGAACATGGCAGATAGGCATGGTGGTAGTTATGACTGTGTGCCACTCACCCACAGACAGTGTGCAGCTCCTGGGCCTGGCTTCTTTCGTCTTCCTCCTCCAAGCTGGCCATGTTTTCTCCTAGTTGTAAGATGCAGTCAGAGAAATCTTGGTAAATGTTTTCACATTGAGTTTCAGCAGCCAGAGACTTGAGAAGGGATGCTGCAAATGGAAATGGGATTCATGTAACTTGCTGATGCAAATCTCCTACAAGCAGCTTCATCGCCTGATTGAGAACCAGATTTCCTAAGGGTCATCCAAGGCTGACGTTGGTTCCCAGTTCCTTATTCGCATAAGGGCCATGTGTATGTACAAAAGAGCCAGTGCAATGGAGCCAACACTACAGACCCGTTCCCTGCTCACCTGTCAAGTTCACCAGGTGACCCTGCGACACATCACCATTTCTTAGCCTAACTTGCATCATGACGTTCTTGGAAAGATAAAAAGTGGAGAAATGGACATGGTCTTCAACTCCACAGAGGAAGGGTGGAATAAAAATGTGGTCGATAAATATAAATGTTGAAGGGTGAATTCAGCTGCTTGCCTAAGTTTGCAAAGAGCCCCGCCAAGTTAGCCCCATATATGAAGTATTCATAGAAATATTTTCCTGGGAGCCACTGCAGGTTTTTTAAATAAGCAGACAGCATAGCTTGCTAACATTCCCCCTCTGCCCCACCCCGAAAATCTCCAGTGTCTTTAACAGAGATATGCAAGTTGGAGAAATTTAGCAGACATTTCCCCTTTCATTTATTGTTCGCTTCACTTACTAAAGTTCATCCTTTTGGCAGCTGTTAACGACACAGGAACCCTACTAGGGAAAAAAAGTGGCAAATTTGCACTCGACTGGATCCCCCCCCAGATCGAATCAGAAAGAATAATCACAGAAAAGAGCAATCTTTTTAAAGGGGGGGGGCGTAAACTGTGCAAGGGGGAAGTAGCCAGTGTGCAACTTCTCTCTTCGTCGCTGACACACACCCTTCTGGGAAAAGCGGGGATTTTCACCTGGGGTCAACCCCACCCCCAGCCCCCAAGAGCCTGGCCCGCTCCAAGCCGCGCTCCCCGGGCCGCCCTGCCTCGCACTTACCCAGCGTCAGGAGCAGCAGCGCCGCGACCAGCCCCCGGCCCATCCTGCCGCTGCCCGCTCAGGGGTCCCGGCTGCCCTCCATCCTGGCGCTCAGCAGCGCGCCCTCCGCATGCCCCGCACGCCCATCGCTCGGCCGGGCAGGCGCCTCGCCAGCCCCGCTCTGGCGGCTGCGGACGAGGAACGAAGCACAGGCGAGTCGCCGGGGAGCTTCGAAGGAGAGATCCGCCGGCGCCCCCAGCCCACCAAGCTCGGGCAGCGCCGCTCTCCTCCGCTGAAAGTCCCTCGACGGGGCGGGGGGGGGGGGCTAGCCCGCCTGGAGAGCCCGGGTCCCCTCCGCCAGGCTTCTCGCCAGGCTCCCGCGCCGGAGAGATCTGGTGGCCACGTGCTCCTGTGGCAGACGGGCAGGGAGCTAAGACTGGCAGGGAGGGAACTCGGGAGTGAGCAGGGCTCTCCCTGACGCTCCGATGGGCACAAAACGCGCGCTTCTAAGCCAGATCTGTGCAGTTCTCATGAGCACTTGGGGCATTTCCGTGTCACACGAGGAAAGGAGATCGAGAGACAGCAAGCAAGCGTCTTTGGTCAACAAACCTTGCAAACCATCACAGTTTATTTCTTTATGCAAAATTTATATCCCGGCTTTCTGCCCTTATCAAGGGAACTAACAGTTTACAAACATACATTACAGAAACATAAAAACATTAAAAACATGTTATTCAAACAATACTAAAGCATAGAGAAAACATTTACAACATAGGGCAAGAAGAAGAGATCATCGATGGAATGCCGAGTGAAAGAAAAGTCTTCACCTGCAGGTGGGTGGACAGAATGGGAACTCTCTGGGGAGTTCCAGAGTTTTGGTGCCACCACAGAGAAGGCCTTCTATGGGTTGCCACCCACCTAATCTCAGAAGGTGGGGGCACCTGAAGCAGGACCTCAGAAGATGACTGTGGTGATCAGGTAGGTTCCTGTGGAATAAGCAGTCTTTTGGGTATGCTGGTCCAAAGCCATATAGGGCTTTTCAGGTGGACATCAGCACCCTGAATTATGCCCAGAAACAGATCAGGGAGCCAATAGACTGGAGCAATATGATCCCTACGCCCCAGTCCAGTCAACAACCTGGCGGCAGCATTCCACAACAATTCAAATTTCCAAGCACTTTTCATGGACAAATTACGTATCATTCTCATGCACTCAAAATGTCTTGGCTTTTATCTTGGGGCTAGGGTTCCTGCTGGCCTCTTTAGGGATGTTGTATTTGTTATCCGCCCTGAGCCTGCGAAAGCGGGGAGGGCGGAATATAAATGTAATAAATTAAATTAAATTAAAATTAATTCGACTTCTGAAAACTGCCTTTTAGAATTAACTGAAGGGAAGACACCATTCATATTTGGATGCCCTTTGCCTTTCAGCTTCTCAGTTTCCTGATTCTGCCATCAAATAACGAGGCCCCACTCCAAGCCCATTCCAAGATGATTGACTGGAGCAAGAGTGTCAACAGAAATAAGGGGGGGGGGAATCTACAACAGGCTTTTTTTGTCCCCGCCCCACTGCCTGCTGCAGCCATTCTTACCCTGAAAAGAGTGCCTAGGGGAACTTGCACCAGACTACCTGGCTTGATGGGAAATCTGAAGCTAAACACTACTCATCATACTTAAGGGTGTTTAATACAAATATATTTCCCTGTTTTGGTGGGTCTTGTAGGATATGCTAAAGCCAATTGGAAGCAGCCTGAACAGCCAGAGAACATGCACTATTTGTTTCCTCCAAGTGTCCCACGTTACCAGGGACAATCCCTATTTTCTATTGCCCATCCCTATTAAATCACTGTCCTTATTTTTGACCTCAGGAATACCATTTTAATTTTTTCTTTGTGTGGTTTGCTGGAGCTGAGGGTTCAACAGTTCCATTCTTAGGGTCTATAGAAATTTCTTCTCTGAACGGGCTGTGAATGCCTTGAGTCATACAAATGCATATAAATGCAGGCAGGTAAGATGAAATGTAGGGTACAAAATCAAAAAGAGTCCAGTAGCACCTTTAAGACTAACCAATTTTATTGTAGCATAAGCTTTCGAGAATCAAGTTCTCTTATCAGGCATCTGACGAAGAGAACTTGATTCTCGAAAGCTTATGCTACAATAAAATTGGTTAGTCTTAAAGGTGCTACTGGACTCTTTTTGATTTTGCTACCACAGACTAACACGGCTAACTCCTCTGCATCAATGTAGGGTACAGTTTGCTATTTCACACACGGATGAAGCTCATTTTGAACTACGTGGATAAGGCTGTTTATGCCTTTCCTTATCATACAAGTGTGTCATATTTTCATCTGTGAAATGTGGTAACTGGGAACACAGTTTGCTGTGGCTGCGGCTGTTTGTGGCCCTGTCCTCTTCCACAGCAGAGGCAGCCTGGGACTGATGCTTCTATGTGACTTCAGATCTCTCTTTAGGTTCTCTGCTGAGCCTACTGGAGGTGCTAAAGCAACCTAGTCTCTAGCATCAAATATGCATACTGCAGTAAAATCTTTTTGCTCAAGTGTTATCCTTATACTGTGTGCCTTTTCTGTGGCGGCCCCCGTGATGTGGAATGCCACTCTAGGGAGACACGGGAGCCAGTCCTCTTTTTTATCTTTCAAAAGTATGTGACTGGCAGCATAGTGCTTGGATTTTCTGGTGGGGAAGGATCTCCAAATCTCAGCAGAGCTCATTTCTAAAACCAGATCTGCTTCTCCCTTCTGCTAATACTTCGTAATTTTTTTAAAAAGTATACAGCAACTGCACTATTTGGGGCACATCATAAAACTGCAGTGTCAATATATTTCTCCTCTCAAATGTAACAGGAATGGTTGAGGGACAGGGGAAAGGAAAACTGTAGTATTGTGCTATTCTAGAAGAAGCTCTACGCCTGCACCTTTTTTTAAAAAGGAGAATCATGATGGCATGACAAGGGCACTGGAGAGTAGAAGCCGCACTAACATCTTGTGTGGAATGAGAAACCATGGCTAATAATTGCGTGAAACCAGGGCTCACTTCGAGGGGGAACACGCAGGAACGCAGTTCTGGCAGTTCCCCAAAGAGGTCACATAGGTGGCCCCACCCACCCGACAGGCCATTTTGGGCCTGTTTCAGCCTGGACTGGGGACAGAACAGCCCAGATTGGGCCTCTGACGGGTGGTGGATCACTCTCCCACTGAGCAGCGGCCCAATCCTGACCCTTTTTGGCCATTTTCAGCCCCCTTTTGCCATTTTGGGCCCAATTTTGGCCCTGAATGGCCAGGCTTGGGTCCAAAATGGCCAGGAATGGTGATGTCAGGGGGTGAGGCATATGCAAATCAGTTATGCCAATGACACTTCCGGTGATGGCAAGGGGTGTGGCATATGCTAATGAGTTATGCTAATGAGTTCCTCCAGCTCCTTTTCTACGAAATGATCCCTGGGTGAAACAGCATTAGCCTGTGCCGTGTGGAATCTCCATTGCACATTCAAATGCCCCCACAATTGAACTGGCAACATGACCTCCACAGAAAATCCCCTCCATGTAGAAGCACCCCCAGTTGAGTATTTTCTCCTATTCTTTCAATGTAGGCTTCTTCTACATGTCACAGAATGTAAGAACATAAGAACATAAGCAAAGCCATGTTGGATCAGGCCAGTGGCCCATCCAGTCCAACATTCTGTCACACACAGTGGCTAGAAATCCAGTGCCATCTAAAGGACTGTCAGTGAGGCCAGGACACCAGAAGCCCTCCCACTGCCTTCCTTCCAGCACCAAGACAACAGAGCACCACCTCCCCACAAAGAGAATACCATCTATCTCCTGTGGCTAATAGCCACTAATGGACCTCTGCTCCATATATTTGTCCAGTCCCCTCTTGAAGCTGGCGATGCTTGTAGCTGCCACCACCTCCTGTGGCAACGAATTCCATGTGTTTATCACCCTTTGTGTAAAGTAGTATTTTCTTCTATCTGTTCTAACCCGACTGCTCAATAATTTCATAGAGTGCCCACGAGTTCTTGTATTGTGAGAAAGGGAGAAAAACATCTTTCTCTACCTTCTCTAACCCGTGCATTATCTTGTAAACCTCTATCATGTCTCCCCTCAGTCGTCTTTTCTCCAGGCTAAAGAGCCCCAAGCGCCTCAATCTTTCCTCATAGGGAAAGTGTTCCAACCCTTTAATCATTTTAGTTGCCCTTCTCTGTACTTTTTCCAGTGCTATGATATCTTTTTTAAGGTGTGGCGACCAGAACTGTACACAGTACTCCAAATGAGGCCTCACCATCGATTTATACAGAGGCATTATGATACCGACTGATTTGTTTTCAATCCCTTTCCTAATAACCCCTAGCATAGCATTAGCTTTTTTTATGGCAGTCGCACACTGTGCTGACGTTTTTAGTGAGTTATCTATCATGACTCCAAGATCTCTCTCTTGGTCAGTCTCCGCCAGTTCAGACCCCATCAACTTGTATTTATATTTTGGATTTTTGGTTCCAATGTGCATTACTTTGCACTTGGCTACATTGAACCTCATTTGCCACATGGATGCCCACTCTTCTAGCCTCGACAGATCCCTTTGGAGTGCCTCACAATCCTCTCTGGCTTTCACCACCCTGAACAATTTCGTGTCATCTGCAAATTTAGCCACTTCACTGCTTAATCCCAATTCCAAATCATTAATAAACAAGTTAAAAAGCATTGGACCCAATACCGACCCCTGTGGCACCCCACTGCTCACCACCCTCCACTGTGAGAAGTGCCCATTTATACTCACTCTCTGTTTCCTATTAATTAGCCAGTTTTCGATCCACAAGAGGACTTGGCCCTTTATCCCATAGCTACTGAGCTTACTTAGGAGCCTTTGATGAGGAACTTTGTCAAAAGCTTTCTGGAAGTCAAGATAAACAATATCTATCGGGTCTCCCTTGTCCACTTGTTTGTTCACTCCCTCAAAGAACTCTAACAGATTGGTGAGACAAGATCTTCCCTTACAGAACCCATGCTGAGTTTTCCTCATCAGCTTTTGGTCATCAATGTGCCCACTAATTTTATTTTTGATAATAGTTTCCACCAACTTACCCGGTATTGACGTCAGGCTGACTGGCCTGTAATTTCCCGGATCTCCCCTGGAACCTTTTTTAAAGATGGGGACAACATTAGCTACCTTCCAGTCCTCAGGAACAGATGCAGAGTTTAATGACAGATTACATATTTTTGTGAGGAGATCTACAAGTTCACACTTGAGTTCTTTCAGAACTCTTGGATGTATGCCATCTGGGCCCGGTGATTTATCAGTTTTTAAATTATCTAGCAGTCGCATAACCTCCTCTCTCGTCACCTCAATGTGACTCAGGTCTTTCAAAACCCCTCCCAAAGTCAGTGCTTCCGGAGTGGGCATGCACTTCTTATCTTCCACAGTGAAGACAGAAGCAAAGAACGCATTCAGCTTCTCGGCCATTTCCCTATCACCCTTTAGTAATCCTTTTACGCCTTGGTCATCCAAGGGCCCCACTGCCTCCCTAGCTGGTTTCCTACTTCTAATATATTTAAAGAATTGTTTATTGTTTTTCTTTATGTTCTTTGCAATATGCTCCTCATATTCCCTTTTTGCCTGTCTGATCACAGACTTGCACTTTTTTTGCCACAGCTTATGCTCCTTTTTATCAACCTCACTCCGACTAGTTTTCCACTGCCTAAAAGAATCCTTTTTACCTTTTACAGCTTCTATTACATTGCTTGTTAACCATGCTGGCCTTTTCCTAAACCTATTTGTGCCTTTCCTAACCAGCGGTATATATTTAATTTGAGCTTCCAGGATTGTAGTTTTAAATAGTCTCCAAGATTCCCCAAGTGTTTTGACCTTTTTTACTTTCCCTTTCAGTTTCTTCTTCACGTACCCCCTCATCTCAGAAAAGTTACCCCTTTTGAAGTTAAACATGGCTGTGTTGGTCTTATTTGGCAATTTCCTATTTATACATATGTTGTACTCAATAACATTATGGTCACTGTTCCCAAGTGGTGCAATCACATTTACATCTCTCACCAGGTCTTCAGCATTACTGAGGACCAAATCCAGGATCACCTCTCCCCTAGTAGGTTCTGTAACCATCTGTTCCATAGCACAGTCATTGAGACAGTCTAGAAACTCACTTTCTCTCCCCCGATTCGAACACCCATTGGCCCAGTCAATGTGTGGGTAGTTAAAATCACCCATTACAACACAGTTTTTTTGTTTAGCAGCCATCTTTAATCCTGTCATCATTTTATAATCCTCCTCTATTTTCTGATCTGGAGGGCGATAACAAACTCCCACAGTTAAGTTTCCATTTGGGCCCGTAATTTCAACCCATAGCATTTCCATGTGTGACTCACAACAACTACATACACATTCACAAAGGAAGATGTATGGGTGTGTTGTAGCAGTATGATTAGTATGCACAACTGAGGCTCGCACCTCTGTGCAGTTCTAAAGTTTTCTTTAGGAAACTCCCGGCACTGGGGCCTTTGGAAGTGTAGAGCACATTCTTCAAAACAATGACCTTCCTTAGTTCACTTTGGCCATGGCCCAACTAAAGTTAAGCTGGTTTAAACTCCATTGATTTTGCTGGAAGAAATGTATTCAAACATGTGGTGAAAATCAATGGTATTTAAAATTGCTAGCCTTTGGTTGGGTTGTGTCCTTTGACTGCTCTTTTGCCCACATAATCATGGTTGGCTAAAGCGTAATTGAAAGCATGAAACTAGGAGTGATGATCTGTTAAGACTGAAAAAAGCCCGTAATTCATTTATGTGATTGATTGCTGGGGTTTCCTGTCACATGGACATGAATCCACTGGAATGTCTGTGCAAATGGATTTCTGCTTGTGGAGCATGACTTTCTCACACACACTCCCATATCCCACTGCAACCCCCAATGCCCCCAGATGTTGCTCAAGAGAGTTCCTGTCCAACAGTAGCAGCATTTGAGGGGCATTTTTTGCTTCAGTGAGGGAGGCAAGAAATCTTCCCATCCACGGAGATGTTCCAGTGTATCTAAACTATAATGTCATGAAAATCAATATTGACAAGGAAAGAAGACATATTCATGGAGGAGAAGCTTTTCATGGACTTGGTGGTTTAATGGGGCTTTCAAGTTCAGAGCCATTAAACATACCTCTGAATGCTGGGGGATGGGGATCCACAACTACGGTCCTACTTAGAGGCTTCCCGGTTGCATCTGATTGACCATGGTGGGAAATAGGATGTTGTACTAATCAGGCCTTGGTGTGATCCAGCAGGGTCTTTTTGTGGTCTTATTAATAGAATTCCTAATCTTCTTATTAAGAGTAGGCTTAAAAGAAGTGATTGGGAGGAGTAGAGATGGCAGAACTAGGGTGTGACAGAACTATTCCAGATTCATTAGACCAGAAGGTTTTCTTTAAAAAAGTACGCTGTTGTGATTGCACATTTTGCATAAGAGCATTAAGACAAGGATTTTCTCTGCAGCAGGAGATCTTTAACTTCTTCCTCTCTTTTTCATACATAGCAATTCCTCCTGAAGTAGGCTTGCCAGTTTTTTTTTTAAAATGGCTCCTAACTCCTGTGATCCAGCTTGATCTGATGACAGTGGCAGGTCATAAATGTATGCTGGGAATTTTCACTTGCACTGTGTAATCCATCTGGGATCTCAGTGAGAAAGGCAGACTAACAATAATAATAATCAGGGCTTTTTTCAGCAGGAACACAGTGGAACAGAGTTCCGGAACCTCTTGAAAATGGTCACATGGCTGGCGGCCCCACCCCCTGATCTCCAGACAGAGGGGAGTTGAAATTGCCCTCCGCGCCGCTCAGCAGCGCGGAGGGCAATCTCAACTCCCCTCTGACTGGAGATCAGGGGGCAGGGCCACCAGCCATGTGACCATTTTCTCTGCGGGCAACCCACTGAGTTCCACCACCTCTTTTCCCAGAAAAAAAGCCCTGAGAAGAAGAAGAAGAAGAAGAAGAAGAAGAAGAATAGGCTATGAAAAGCTCAACAGCTTGCAAAGCTGGTCTTTTCCTGATCAGCTGGAGTTTTCTTTTGCATGAGGCATTCTGAAGTGCTTTGAGCCCATCTGCAGCTATTTTTGTCATATGCCAAAGGAATGATCTTCATGTGGGAGAGGAACCAACTGTACATTCCAGACAAAGAAGGTTGTACTATTGCATTGCACAAGGTAGGTGCATAAAAAGCACTTGTCTCTCATGAAAGCAGAAATTTTAGGCCCCAGTTGCAATTTCCACATGACAAGAAAGCACATGTGACTAAGTGCAGTTTTGCAATAGCTGTTTGGCACACCATTATACTGAGTCAGAGCACTAGTCTATCAAGGTCTCAGCAGCTCCCCAGGGTTTAGGTGGAAGTCCACTCCTGTAGCTCCAGCTGAGCATGTGGGTTAGGTGAGTTCTTGTCATCATTTGCCATCAACGTTACTGAGCTGGCGCTGGCAAAACTCAGCCTGCTATCCAGGTTCCAGAAGTTGTCAATCAAGTAGTCTACTGAAAACAGCATTCTTCCTCATGGCACTTTGACAGACCAAAAGTTTAGTACCATCTACTGGATATTTCTGATAGTTTCAGCAAAAGAAATTCCCTGTGGTCATTATATTATTAACTGTATTTTACAATATACAGTATCTGATCAGAACAAAATAAAGGAAAGGTAGAAAGAACTATAAAAAAGAGATGGAAGGATGACAGATACCTTCAAAGAAGAATCTTTTGATGAAGAACCAGAAATCTTAGAAAGTGAAGTAAAAGTTACACTCAAATCAATTGGGAGAAACAAAGCACCTGAAATAGATGGAATACCAATAGAGCTATTTCAAGCTACAGAAATTGAGTCTATCAAAATCTTAACAAGGATCTGTCAACAAATATGGAAAACAAAACAATGGCCAAAAGACTGGAATTCCAGTCTACATTCCAATTCCAAAAAAGGGGATGCCAAAGAGTGCAGCAAATATCAGGCTATCACATTAATTTCCCATGCAAACAAAGTGATACTCAAAATTCTACAGCAAAGACTCTTACCATATATGGAACAAGAAATGCCAGATGTTCAAGCTGGATTCAACAAAGGAAGAGGCACCAAAGATCACCTTGCAAATTTACAATGGCTAATGGAACATACCAGGGAATTTCAGAAGAAAATCAGCCTATATTTTCTAGATTATAGCAAAGCCTTTGATTGTGTGGATCATGAAAAGCTATGGAGAGTCTTAAAAGAAATGGGGGTGCCACAACATCTGATTGTTTTGATACTAAACCTGTACTCTGGACAAGAGGCTACTGTCAGGACAGAATATGGGGAAACAATGGTTTCCAATTGGCAAAAGTGTCAGACAAGGATGCATATTATCTCCCTACCTGTTCAATCTCTGTGCAGAGAATATCATAAGAAAAACTGGATTAGATCTAGAAGAAGGTGGAGTGAAAATTGGTGGAAGGAACATTAACAATTTGAGATGTGCAGATGACACCACGTTACTGGCAGAAAATAGTGAAGACTTAAAACGACTACTGATGAAGGTTAAAGGAGAAAGCGCCAAAGCAAGATTACAGCTGAACCTCAAGAAAACAAAAGCACAATTACACAATTTTAAAGCTGACAACGAGGAATTTGAAATTGTTTAAGATTTTCTATTCCTTGGCTCAATCATCAACCAAAAGGGAGACTGTAGTGAAGAAATCAAAAGATTGAGACTCAGAAGAGTAGCTGTGAGGGAGCTAGAAAAGATCCTTAAAGATAAAGATGACTCTCTGGGAACCAAAATCAAGATAATCCAAACTATGGTATTCCCCATTACTATGTATGGATGTTAAAGTTGGACAGTGAAGAAAGCTAACAGGAAGAAAATTGATTCATTTGAAATGTGGTGCTGGAGGAGAGTTTTGCAGATACCATAGATGACCAAAAAAACAAGTAAGTGGGTTGTAGATCAAATGAAGCCTGCACTCTCTCTAGAAGCTACAATAACAAAACTGGGACTATCATACTCTGGTCACACAACATGAGAAGACAAGACTGTCTGGAAAATTCAATAATCCTAGGAAAAGTTGATGGAAGACTCAAAACGAAATGGCTGGACTCAATAAAGAAAGCCACGCCCCCCAGTTTGCAAGATCTGAGCAAGTCTGTTAATGATAGGACATTTTGGAGGTCTTTCATTCATAGGGTTTCCATATGTCAGAGGCAACCTGACAGTACATACACATTTTACCATACAGTTTGAAGCAATTCTGTCACTGTCCCACTGGAGGTGGCATAGCAGCAATCACGAGGATGCTAAGGACTAGAATCCCATGCTATGGAAATAAAAATTGTACAGTATATGAAATGTTATGTACCAGGGATCCCCAACTTTGTTGCACCTTGGAGAAAGGGTAGAGGGTGCCGCCACAAATGGATGCTATGAGAAGCAAGACCAACCATAAAAAGACTGCTGGGGGAGGGGGGTGTTAGAAAATGTTGGGAGGTTCCAGGGGTCATTTTGTAGAAAAAGAGCTGGAGGAACTCATTAGCATAACTAATTAGCATAACTCATTAGCATATGCCATGCCTCATGCCATCACCAGAAGTGTGTCATTAGTATGACTGGTTTGCTTATGCTACACCCCCTGACATCACCTATTCTGGCTGTTTTGGACCCAATCCTGGCCATTCAGGGCTGAAATTGGGCCCAAAATGGCAGAAAGGGGCTGAAAATGGTCAGGATCTGGCCACTGATGAGTGGGAGAATGAACCACCACTCATCAGAGGCCCGATCTGGGCCGTTTCGGCTCCAATCCAGGCCGAAACGGGCCCAAAATGGCCACGAGTCCGGTGGGTGGGGCCACCTGACATGTGACCTCTTTGGGGAACTGCTGGAACTGCGTTCCTGTGTGTTCCCCCTTGAAATGAGCCCTGGGAGGTTCCAAGTCAAGCATCCTCCTGTGACAAGAGCAGCTAGTTAAACATGGATGCTTCCTGCAGACCCAGTGGTGATGTTTCCTGGGGTCTTCTGAAGAACCTCCTGTTCCAACTAGGTGGGGCATAGCCTTACCCAGGATTAACTCTTTGCTTTGGGGTAGATATATTTATAAAAGAAGCCAGGAAACACATTGATGGGCACCGTGCTGCGGATCACTGGGTCTGTATCTGTTTTTATGAAAACATTTTCACCCAACCATTTGGCACAAATTGTCAGGTCCAGTATATATCTTAACTATACTGACTCCATTTTCTAATGCTTTTAGTGTTTAAGTGTTTTCTCCTCAGGTGCACCAGTTCCCAGGCAGCATTCCCACCAGAGGAGACTGTTTTGTCTAACACCGTTCCACCAGGCATTGGCCTTGAAGGAGAGCAGCTTCCCAGGACTGAAAGATGTTGTTTTGAGAACTGTGGGGGGAGGCTGTTCCAGATGGGTATTGTTACTCTGTATCCTATGCTTGCTCTTCATTGGTAACAATGATCATGTACCATCCTGAGTCTCCTATTCAGGACCGTGGACTATAATGGACCTTTTCTGCAATAAAGCTTCCTTTGCCAGACATTGGACTTATTCTTGCTTCTAAAGGGAATCTTGCAGAGAGTGCCTTATCTAGCCACAGTCTGACATTTTGTTACCAATCATGTCTGAGTCGGGCCCAGCGGACTCCAAGGTTGTCCCGGACAGGGATCCTTTGTTTGATCCGTATGCGTCTCCCGACAATCAACCGGTGCAAACCCAAGACACCCAGGAGCTGGGAGCAACCGGGAACGGAACCGGAGCCTCCACTTCTACCCTGCCTCTCATCGACTTCAGTACTCGGAACGAGACCGAAAGCAACCTCGGGGCAAGGCCGAAAGCAACCGCTCTCCCCTTGATCTCGGTACCCACCCCGTCGGAGTGGGGAGCCAGACCCCGAGAAACCAGAGAGCGCCGGGCAGGTGGACTCCATCCACAAGTCTCGATGGACGGGCGCCGAAGCCTAGAAACCGTCCCGGAACTAGATAGCAGCCAACCATGGCGATATTGGAACAGGACGTTTGAGCAGATGGAGGGGGACACGTCTTGCCGCGGCGCCCTGAGTTGGGATTATTCCGAACTTGCTCCGTGGAAAGAGCCAACGGAAGTCCCTGAACAAAGTTGGGAGCAGATACAAGGTCGCACCTATGCGGTAGATACCAGCATCTCGGCCGTGACGGGTATGGCCAAGGGAATTCTAGCCGCGAGGTCGCGAATAGTCCAAGGGGACCCTCCTCCGTGGGGCCCTTTCTCCCCGGTGAGTACAGCGAATGAAGGTTCCCTGAGCGAACAACCGGGGCCAAGTCGAATGCAACAATTAGAAGCTAAGCTGATGGATATGGAAGAAAGTTTGGCTCACGCCATTCATTTAATTTCCTCAATGGGGGCAGGAGAAAGACTGTCTCCTGAAGAGATGGCGATACAGATAGCTACCCTCCAAAGTGTCATCTCCTATCCGATGGAGGAAGTTCAGCAGCGGTCGTCACCTACCGGCGAGGGGGGCACCTATCCTGGCGAATCGGGAGAACAACCCAAGGAACTTCCCACACAGCGGGAAATTCCACCGAGAAGGGATCACCCGGTTGTGCCACCCGGTGAGACTCCCATCGAACCTCCTATCACGGGAAGGGATGTGCCGCCAGACGAGACCCCCGTTGAGAGGCCTACGGAAGGGGAGAAAAAGCCAAGTGATACACCGGTGATACCCCCCCATACTTCTCCTATAACGGTCCGGCCGGACCAAGCGGGAGCACCCGCGGCTCCATCCGGGGAGGGAGCCCCTGGTCAACCGCGCGAAACTGTTCCCGTCGGGCAACCTCCGGGAGATGGTCTACCAGCGCCAAGAGGCCAGCCGATGCTTCCCAGAATAACAACGCCTGGAGGGGCAAGCCCGCGCGGCCTTCCACCCATTCGACCCTCGCCGCTGCGGCCCCTCTCACCTCGACCGCGGCTCATACCGTTGCAGCAGCCCCAGGACCAGCCCGTCTTACCACCTCCGAATCAACCGGGAAGGCCTGCACCTCTACGGCATCTCCAACCCCCTCCTCCGCGGCCGATCTCCACTCAACCACACCAGCTGCCTCCACCTCGACAGCTGCCGCCAACGCCTCCTGTGTTACCAGCCAGGCCAAGATTGCCGCCACCTACTCGCCCGCCACTACAGCCTCCGGCCCAACCGAGACCACCCCCGGCAGCTCCACCACGGCAACCTCCGCCGGCACCGCCGGTTCAACCGCCGCCAGTACAGCCGCCGCCGTTGCCCCGACCGAGACTCCAGTTGCCTCCTCCCGCGCCCCAGGAGCAATTAAGACTGCCGATGGACTTCTATCCAGCGCCTGCTCCGAGACAAGAACTCCCGATGGGCTGGGTGAAGTTGGAAGCCACCTTCGATGGGGATCCCTCCAAACTGGGATTTTTCTTGGTACAAGTGGTACAGTTTTTCAACCGGTGGGGGCACCTTTTTGGCAGTGAGGCTAGCCAAATTGAACATCTTGGATCTCGTTTACAGGGCAAGGCAGCAGATTGGTATGTAGGACTGTACAATGTTGGGGCCCCAGAACTTGATACTCTCCAGGGGTTAGTGGATGCCATCCGAGCACAATATGAAGACCCCTTAGAAGAAACCAGGGCCCGAACAGAATTGCAAGCCCTCAAACAAGGCAGCATGTCAGCAAGAGACTATGTTACAAAATTCCGGCAATTAGCAGCCAAGTGCCCCAGGTGTGAGGAGTCCACAAAAATTATTCTGTTCAAACAAGGACTTAATCCGAGACTTTTGGACAGAGCCCTCATGCAAGACAATCCCCCAACGCTGTTAGGTTGGATTCAACTTGTTTGTGAAGTGGAGAATCGCATTTTAGAAGTCCGTTTGGTTGAGCAACAACAACAAACGGGACAAAGAAGACCATTGACCTTACAGAAGGGAGCTCGGGGAGCTGGCTACGCCACCCGTGGAGCGAGAGATGCTAGATGGCAACAAGGGCTGTGTTTGCAATGCGGACAGGCTGGTCACTTTGCAGCACAATGCCCCTACCGGCCTGTGCAAAGACCTCCGCTTCAATTACGGCGTCCAACCCTTGCTCCGTTCCCTACGCTCCAACGCCCGACTCCAGCTCCACGAGCAAACAGAGGCCGCGGCGCTTCCCAAAGGCCAGCCTCAGAAAGAGGGCTGGAAGCGGAAGAAGTTATGGAATACGATCCCGCTTCCCCATCTGCAGAAGTCAATCCAGAAAGTCCCCAGTCGGGAAACGAGATGGATCTGTCGTAAAAGGGCCCAAACGACAGATCCGCCCCAAGCCCGTCCCTGCACGGAACCGGCCACCTGGGTCCATTTTATTCATGCCAGTGACTCTAATCAATCCAGAGAGAAAAATGCACATTCGGGTGCAAGCTCTTATTGACTCGGGTTGCTCAAGAGACATCATAGCCCCAGCTCTAGTCAATGGACTGGTCTTACCAACTCGGGATTTACAAAATCCAGTAATTTTTGAACAAATGGATGGTACCAACATGAATCCGGTCACGACTGAAACCATCCCGGTGATCACAGGCATGGGACAACATTGGGAAAAGAGGTCCTTTGTCATCAGCTCTACTGCCAAGTACCCGTTAATTCTAGGCAGCAAATGGCTATGTGATCACAATCCCTACATAGACTGGGCTCAAGGATGTATTACCTTCAATCATGCCAACTGTAAAAATCACCGTTGGAATCAAAACTGGGGCGAAGACCCAACTTATAAAGAAAAGGCCCTCCTCACCCAAGAAGAAGTCAACCAAATACCCGAACCGTACTGGCCTTTTCTAAATGCTTTCTCGGAGGAGGAAGCTGATACTCTACCCCCGCACCGACGAACGGACTGTGCGGTGGAAATTTTACCCGGAGCCTCATTGCCTAAAGGACGACTCTATCCCATGAGTCTCCATGAACGTGAAGAGCTCCGGAAATTCATCGACACCAACCTCCGACGAGGGTTCATCCGCCCAGCCTCTAGCTCCCACGCCGCTCCAGTTCTCTTCGTGAAAAAGAAGGATGGGGGACTCAGACTGTGCACGGATTTCCGAGGACTAAATGCAGTGTCCACCAACAACGCCTATCCTATACCGCTCATCCGAGACCTTCTCAACGTCGTGGCCCAAGGTAAGATCTTTACGAAATTAGATCTAAAAGATGCTTACTTCCACGTTCGTATCAAGGCAGGGGATGAGTGGAAAACCGCGTTTAATACGCCCCTCGGACAATATGAATACTTAGTTATGCCTTTTGGATTGACGGGAGCCCCGTCTGTATTCATGTCCATGATAAACGAAGTTCTACATGAATTTCTGTACAAAGGGGTGGTGGTGTACCTTGATGATGTTTTAATTTATTCTGACACCGAGGAAGAACATGTTCAAATGGTACAAAAGGTCCTGGCCACCTTGATGAAGAATAAACTGCCCATCAAATTGTCCAAATGTGAATTCCATAAAACCGAACTCACTTACCTTGGGTATTGTATCTCCCAAGAGGGGTTGAAAATGGATCCAGCCAAAATACAGGCGATCCAGGATTGGCAAACACCCACCACCCGCAAAGAACTGCAATCCTTCCTGGGTTTTGCCAACTTCTATAGAGACTTCATAGCAAATTTCGCCCAAATCACACTCCCCTTAACAGAATTGCTGAAAACCAAAGATAAAGGGGACCAAGCCAAAAAACCCTCTGCTAAACTACAATGGACCCCCGATTGCCAAACGGCCTTCGAATGCCTTAAAAAGCAATTCGTAACGGAACCCATCCTCTCCCACCCCAACGAACAGTCCCCCTTCATAGTACAGGTCGACGCCAGCGATACGGCGATAGGGGGGGTTTTGCTGCAGAAGGGGGAGGATGGGAAATTGCGGCCTTGTGCATTCTTGTCTAGAAAGTTCTCAGAGGCAGAAAGGAATTGGAATGTGTGGGAGAAGGAGGCCTTTGCAGTGAAAGCAGCTCTCACTAACTGGAGGCATTGGCTGGAGGGGGCGAGATACCCTTTCGAGGTCTGGACAGATCATAAAAACTTGGAGGCCCTCCGAAGCCCACGCAGACTGAATGCCAAGCAATTGCGGTGGGCGGAATTCTTTTCCAAATTCAACTTCACCCTCAATTATCTCCCGGGCAAAACTAACTTTTTGACGGACGCCCTGTCGCGCATGCCCCAACATAAGAGCAAACGGGCGGAGACTGTCGACACGGTCTTCTCGCCTAAGCAACTTGGGGGCGTGGTGACTACTCGCAGCCGTGCTAAGCAGCCCCTCCCGGCCGACCAAGAATGGAAATCGAAACTTAAAACTGAAGTGGAGAAGGAGGGGAATAAAGCTCCGCGAAACAAACTAACCCAATCCCCACAGGGGGATTGGCTAGCTGGGAGCAAGTTTTATGTCCCGGACAGCCTTAAGCTGGAAGTCTTGCAGCGCTGTCATGATGCTCCCACTGCTGGACATTATGGGTATCTGAAAACTTTACACCTAGTTCAAAGACAATTCTGGTGGCCGGGCATGCGCAAAGACATTTCCCAATACGTTAGTTCCTGCCCTGTTTGCCTCAGCGCAAAAACCAGAAAAGGGAAACCTCCGGGTCTCCTGCAACCACTGGAAACGCCGAACAGGCCCTGGGAAGTAATCTCCATGGACTTTATCACTGATCTACCTCTTTCAAAAGGACATAATTGTATTTTAGTTGTGGTAGATCTGTTCTCCAAACAAGCCCATTTTATCCCCTGTACTGCTATACCCTCCGCTCGAAAACTAGCGGATCTGTTTCTAAAACACATCGTAAAATTACATTCTTTTCCGTCCAAGGTGATTTCGGATCGCGGCGGACAGTTCGTTGCCAACTTCTGGCGGGAGCTTTTGAAAATGTTGAATATTGAACAAGGTATCAGTTCAAGCCACCACCCACAAACCGACGGGCAATCCGAAAAAACAAACCAAATATTAGAACAGTTCCTTCGTTGCTACATCAATTTTCAACAAGATAACTGGGTGGACCTTCTCCCTCTAGCCGAATTCTCCTATAACAACAGTGTACACGCTTCAACGGGAGAAGCCCCCTTCAAAATTGTATATGGGACTCACTTCAATCCCTTCCCATTGGACACACCCCCTCTCCATTCCTCTAAATTGCCAGATGTATCCTCATGGTGGGGGGAGGCGGTGCAGCAATGGATTATCATTAAGAGACACCTTGAAAAAGCCAAACTGGATTACAAAAAGTACGCAGATCGCCATCGTGTGGCCGAATGGGAATTACAACCAGGAGACCATGTGTATATTTCCACAAAGAACCTAAAGCTAGCTCAGACAAGCCGCAAACTCGCTCTGAAATTCTTAGGACCTTTTCCTGTGCGCAAGGTAATAAATAAAGTGACTGTTGCTGTAACATTGCCCAAGAACCTTCGCCATGTGCATGATACGTTCCATGTCAGCCTTTTGAAGAAAGCTCCCACCGACAACAAATGGCATATCAAAGCTCCACCCATTCCAACTTTAATTGACGACCAAATACACTATGAGGTACAACAAATTTTGGACTCTAAAATCAAGAGAAATCAGCTTTTTTACCTCATTAGGTGGAAGGACTTTGATTCTGGTTACGATGAATGGGTGAACTCTGCACATGTTCATGCTCCTAGATTGACCAAAGCTTTTCATACTCGCTACCCATATAAACCAGGGGGGGATCTATTTTAAGGGGGGCAGAAATGTCAGGTCCAGTATATATCTTAACTATACTGACTCCATTTTCTAATGCTTTTAGTGTTTAAGTGTTTTCTCCTCAGGTGCACCAGTTCCCAGGCAGCATTCCCACCAGAGGAGACTGTTTTGTCTAACACCGTTCCACCAGGCATTGGCCTTGAAGGAGAGCAGCTTCCCAGGACTGAAAGATGTTGTTTTGAGAACTGTGGGGGGAGGCTGTTCCAGATGGGTATTGTTACTCTGTATCCTATGCTTGCTCTTCATTGGTAACAATGATCATGTACCATCCTGAGTCTCCTATTCAGGACCGTGGACTATAATGGACCTTTTCTGCAATAAAGCTTCCTTTGCCAGACATTGGACTTATTCTTGCTTCTAAAGGGAATCTTGCAGAGAGTGCCTTATCTAGCCACAGTCTGACACAAATACCCTCAAAGCAGTTCACAGTAGCATAAAGAACAGGATAAGGCAAATCATGGAAATTCTATATAGAATATATACAATGTCACATAGGAAACCAGCAACTTGTCCGGAAGACCTTTGTACCTGGATGAGTTCCCTGTACTTGTGTGAATGTCTTTCTTTTTTGCTCATGGCTTCTTTCTGAGCTCTCTCTTTTAGGGAGGTTTGTTCTCCCTGAGTGTATTCTCAGCTGTAGCTCCGATCCTCTGCAAATGGGCTACAAGTAGAGGTAATTCTATTACTCTCTACTGGAATTCAAAAGAGCATGTAAGAACATGCCATTCCAAAAGCCTCCAGACTGAACTGTAGTGGATTTTATAGCTGCCTTGTACAGAATACGAATGCAGATTTTGAACTGTTGTTTCTCCACTGGGGAATTGTTGCATTGTTTTTATGGCTTTAATTGTCATTTGTAAGTAAGCACTTTACTATGAACCATCGTTGGCCCCCTGTACATTGAAAAGCAGCACCAAAATATTTTCAATACATTTGAAAATTAAGGGAGAGCAATCCCGCAACAAAGGCAGTTTAAGCTAATCAGCAGCACCAACCCAGCCTGAGTGCCAGTTTGCATGATATAAAGTCCTAATACTCACGTGGGTTGTGTTGATAGTCATGCACTGAGAATTTTATTCTTGGAACTTAATTCCCAGGCACTCATTGGCTCAATTCTGATTGTCATCATGGCATGAGGAGAGAAAGCCTTCTATCATTTTCCTAACCTGAAATGGCCCCACTGATGGGTACTTTTGAGCTTCAGATATCTTTTTCAGTGAAGCAAACTGTGGCACCTGAGGCTATTTCAGTTCTGGCCAATGGCATGGGGAAGAAAGCTTAAGCACCTTTCACCATGCGTCATGGTCCAAATCAGGTCCTTGTATGCCTTAGAGTAAGGTTCCAAGCACAGAATTCCAAGAACACATCTGGTCAACAGGTAGGGCTACTAACTCTGGGTTGGAAAATTCCTGGAGATTTGGGGGTAGACCTGGGAAGGGTGGTGGAGGAAGCTCAACAGGCGATTGATGCCATACGGTCCACCCTCAAAGTAGACATTTTCTCCAGGGAAACTGATCTCCGTTGTCTGGAGACGAGTTGTAATTCCAGGATATCTCCAGGCCCCACCTTGAGGTTGGTGATCCTGTCAACAAGACTTGGGCAGATGTGGGTTTTGTAATGTGTGAATTGTCCCTTAAGCTAACCCCGAACTCATTGATTCTATCCAATAAAAACTGGATTCTTTTTTTCTTATTCAGCAGCCCTCTCTTTTATGAATATAGGGTTTTGTAACCATATTCTGTGTTGGTTAACTTGGGGAGCGGGGCTACAGTTGAATGGCTTAGGAGTATATAGCCATAGAAGACGTCTGGTGAAGAGAGTCCAAATAATGATGATGTGGGAAAATAATACAGCCAACAACCAGTCGATATCTATTTCAACTTGTCATTGTTGTTGGACACAAGACAGCAATACTTAGTTGCTAATTCACTGCTTCCAAGGAAAGCAATACTGAGTGACACAGATATTAGCTTATTTGTGATGGAGAAGAGGCAATGAATATCAATATCAGAGGAATAAAAATAACTAACAAGGCAGTGGTTTTTTTTAATAACAGGCCAAGCAATATAACATTTTTTAATTTTGAAATGTTGGCAGCAGCTCAACATTTTCCCACTTGCTTACAACATCATTTACGTAACTGAACATATATTATCTGGCATTCAGTAAATAAAAGGGACGTTTTAAAAAGTGCGCAGGCATTTTATTTGAAAGCCTGCATAAAGATATAATAATGCCATAAATTTAAGAGGTGCTTTTTGTAAGGGTCCAAAGATTGCTTTTCCAATCCTGGGCCAGTAGAATGTCAACACTCAGAGAATGTTAAGAATTCATGAGAAAAACTGAGTCAGCCTTTTCTTTGAACCACCTCATGTAAGTTATGCTTTACAACAAGAGCTTAGGATGTGCCTGTCGGAGCGGCTGGTTTCCTCAGGTAGTGGCAATGCAGACATCTTCAGGATAAGCAGACGTCATTCATTTACTTTATTTATAGCCCACCTTCCTCTGCAGTGGGGACCCAAAGCAGCTTACATCATTCTCCTGTCTTCCATTTTATTCTCACAACTACCCTGTGAGGTAAGTTAGGCTGTGAGAGTGTGACTGGCCCAAGCAAGCTTCCATGGCAGAGCAGGGAACTGAACCTGGGTCACCCAGATCCTAGTTCGACACTCTAACCACTACACTACCCTGGCTTCCCACATGGGGCTGAATCTACCAAAGAGCTATCAAGGTCAGTGATGTCTACTCGGACAGCAGCTCTCTGGGATTTTAGGCAGAGGTCTTTCCCATCATCTATAACAAGATCTTTTAAACTGGAGATACTGGGATTGAACCTAGGACCGTCTGCATGTAAATCTAATGTTCAACCATGGAACTATGGTCCCTCTCCTCTTTGTTATTGCATACTGTAGCATCTAATCAGGAGTGCTGGAATTATCACTTTGAGAATTCTCCTCAGAAACAGGATGGAAACTAGTTTTGGTCCAGGAACTGGACAACATTTGCATGGGAAGGAGATACCTCATTTGTCTCAACTATGATTTCTCCATCTAAACATATTGGACTATATTTCTGGGAAGCGGTAATATACACATTGGGGTTAAGGCAAAGTTGTAGTAAAGGTGTGAGTGATATGCCCTTGGCCAATGGCATATTGTTCATGTGGGTGCTGAAGACACAAGTCCCATCCTCTCTAGAAATGGGTTTCTAATGGTCCTTATTCCTATGGAAGATATCGTCGCAAAGAACACCTTCTGTTTCTCCAAACCAAGGCTTCTCCACGTCTGTGCTCCTAACACATGTTTTATCATGCTTCTCCTGCCACAAACAAACTGGTGGATCCAGCATGGTGTAGCAGTTAGGAAGCTGAACTAGAATATGGAAGACCCCAGTTTGGATCCCCTCTCTGTCATGGAAATTCTTTGGATAACCTTGGGCTGGCTATTCTTTCCCAACTCAACCTATCCCACACAGTTTTTGTTGCGGGGATAAAATGGATGTGAGAACAATGCTTCATGTTGCTTTGGGTCCTGATTAGGGAGAAATGAGAGGTATAAATATCTAATAAATTATATTTTAGATCCAAATTGTTTCTGCATTTGCATTTTCTAATTAAAATGAAGTGTTTCGATTGATGTTCCATCTACAGTGTTGTTTTGGCGTAGCTTCCTTCTCTCTGACAGCAAGTCCAAAGGATTGCATTGTTTTTAATTTTCATTTCTTTAATCCTTTCCTATATAAAGAGAATAATTACAGAGGCAAAACAAAGATGGAGAGAGGGGAGATCTGGAGAAAGGATATGAAAACATACCAAAATGTGTTTGGGAAGAGAGTTTTGAAAGCAAAGAAAGACTGAGGTGAGATCTTCAAGAAGGGTTAGGAAAGAAAATTTGGTAATAGAACTTGAGGCAATAGAAGGGGAATGGAGTCGGGAGGAGAAGAGTTTCAGCAGATAGTTTCCTTACTGTATGGCAATTGCTGGCACACTGTCTTATTCAGAAAAATTTAAGAACACAAAAAAGTTATGTTCTGCTCCAGTGACTAAAGTGCACATGATTGAAACTCTGCCATAACCAACATATCCTGTGTTATTATTCTGAAAGAAGGGTAGAACATAAATGTCCCACTGAGTTTCTTGACTCTCTTGCAGAGAATAACTTAATGGATAGAATATGTGGTTGTCAATCTTTTCCCTCACAGGCCTGCTCTAAAGGTTTTATGAGTGGGCACATAGGTAGAAATGAGAGTGTAACTGACACCCAGTCTTAAGACGAAATCAGCTTTCTCACCAGCTTCATACACGTTGTGCATATCCATGTAACCCACATTATCTGAAGGTCCTCCTGATTATATGAATCATGGTTTGCACCACATGCAACATTAAATATGTTTGGCTGTACAAATTACACAGTTCTTCAGTATGAACATCTGACTATTGGGATAGTCTGTGTGCCTCTCAGATATTCAAGTAACTAGTGTTCTACTGTCTGGGTGCCAATAACAAAGAAATCAGGCCTTTATTCAAGTGGAGACTGATATGATTACTCTAGAGGTGTCAGAGGGCTGCATCATAGTTCAATGTAGTGGTGTCATAACTTAGGGTTAATACACAATAACAATAACAATAACAATAACAATAATATTCAATTTATACACCGCCCTTCAGGACGACTTAACACCCACTCAGAGTGGTTTACAAAGTATGTTGTTATTATCCCCACAATAAACACCATGTGAGGTGGGTGGGGCTAAGAGAGCTCCAGAGAGCCGTGACTAGCCCAAGGTCACCCAGCTGGCTTCAAGTGGAGGAGTGGGGAATCAAACCCGGTTCTCCAGATTAGAGTCCCGCGCTCTTAACCACTACACCAAACTGGCTCTCTACTGGCAGCTGTAATTTCACATGTGATCTGCTAAAATGCTTTCTCCCCACTCCCTTTCTCCTTTGTCTTAAAACTAGAGATAATAATAAAAGATCTTCTCTTTATGAGTATATGAGGATATGCTTCTCTGTTGTGCTATTTACAGATAACTCTTCCTTGCAGTTTATAAAGTATCTTCCATAGATTTAGCCAAACAAATACTGCTGCTCAGATTCAGATCCAATGCATGTTTAAGAACTTCTCACCAGGGCTGAATCCACACGTCCCACATAGCGCCAAACTGTCAGAAGGATAGCATTATTGTGCCACAAGAGCAGAATCATGGCACAATGATGTAAAAAAATCGCACCAGGAAGATGCTATTATTCTGACAGTTTAGCGCTATGATGGACATGTGGATTCGGCCCTGAATTCTCTCCTAGAACATTGAGTCCATTGGAACAACAGCAGAGATTAATTTGTCTGCTACAGTTCTGCTTTTAACTAGCTTGGAATTAGTCTCTGCAATGGGCGATGTTTTAATGAAGACCAAAGACTTCTTCCTTCAAAGTTGTAACCATAGGCAACTGTTCCAACCAGGCCCCCAGCAACCACACTTCTGTGTTTCTATGCAAAAAGAGGGAAACAGTCTATCTGCAATTTTCATGTTTGCAAAATAAATTCATCTCTGTACCCGCCACATCCACCTCCATGCGCACAGATGCCTTCTTGCAACCCACAGACAAGACAAGGCTGCTCAATATCCCATTTATTTAAGGAATATGAGTCAGTGTTACACTCAATAGATCTATGTCTTCAAGCCTTCTCTCGATATCAGAAAATCTGAAATTAAGAAAGCAAGGATTATTCCAGTTTCTTAAAAGACAATGTCACAACGAGCAAGGAAGACTCCAGTGCAGGACTTTCCAAAGTTACTAATATGTGCCTAAGAGACTTACAGTGCAAGCCTAAG
Source organism: Eublepharis macularius (assembly GCF_028583425.1). Classification (NCBI taxonomy): domain Eukaryota; kingdom Metazoa; phylum Chordata; class Lepidosauria; order Squamata; family Eublepharidae; genus Eublepharis; species Eublepharis macularius. Next base: position 142,980,999 of record NC_072794.1, on the reverse strand, counting down.
TAGGTCTACTCAGAAGCCTATTCCATGAGACTTGTTCCCAGGAAAATGTTCTTAGGATGGTACTTGCAGAGTGCTGTCCTAAGCAGAGTTTCATCGTTCTAAGACTGGACCATTGTCTTCAATGGAAAGGCGGAACTCTACAGGGAAGCCTCTTGAGGTCTTATTTTCCACTTTGAAAATTTAAGCTGACCACCAATCATGGGCTATGGCAGAGCACACACACCCAGCTGGAGTCTATTAAGCTACTATCTTGGCCACCCCTACCCCACCAAGCCTTTCTAGTCCAGCCTTTGCAAGAAAAGGGAACTTGAGAGAGAGTATTTTATTGTATACAAACAGAGATGCAGGCGAGGCCCAGCTGGGCTGGCTATGCACAAAGGCTCTTGTTCTCTGCTGCCAACCTGGTTGAACAGTTACCAGTGTGATCTTAAGCAGGACTACCCTAAGCTCATTCACTTCAATAGACTTAGAAGGGTGCCACTCTTAGGAACTGCTCTGTGTGTTTAATAGGAATGAGAACAGTCAAAGAATCATAGAGCTGGAAGGGGCCGGCATTGGGCAGGGGGTTGGACTATGGCTTGCCTGCACTTGGATAATATAAGCCATGCTGAATTAACCTAATTGCCACCCACAGAGGCTTCAGCTGCAATCTAAAAGATCTGAAAACCTCCTCTCTGCTACCAAACTGAGCAGGACTGCAATTGCCATATAGACGTCACGGTGGTTGGGAGATCTCTGTGATATCGCACTCTTGCTGGTTTTGAGGGTTTCATCCATCCAGGACAAACCTTCACCCCCCCCACACACAAATATTCTCTCTACCCCAGGCAAGAATACCTGAGTTTGAAAATGTGGTTGCTTACATCCTAACATCTTGAGTAACGAATGGTGATAACACGATCCAGAGTCTCATAACATGATCGGGTGCAGCGAGGTTTGATCCATCTTAAAGCCGAGGGCCTGCAGAGCATCTTTGGTGCAGGCAGGTGAAGCCTTCGGGGCAGGCCTTTCAAGCAGAGTGCCTGATAGAGATCCAGAGGCTGGGGTGCTATGGATGTCTCCGGTGAAGGATCAGCCTCACTCTCCGGATTGACGGTGTCCTCGTCAGGTTCTGCCACAGACTCAGCAGTTGCCACTTCTGCATTCGGCATTGGAGGGTCCTCGGAGGTCATACTTATCCTATCATATGAGCAGGGCGGGAGTGTTATTATGCATTAGCATTGGTTTCGCTGCATGTTTTTGCCACACAAAATGGGAAATCGAAGCCCTTCCATACTCATCTCCTGGAATTGCCCAACCTTTGTGGCAACACAGTTTGTTACAAAATAGAAAGGGCATGAGACTGAGGAAACAGCAAAGATCCAAGGGGTGAAAACCTTATGGATGATCCACTGCTAGAAAGGGCTCTGGAAGCTTCCCAGAATGTAGTACTACTACTGTGTCCTAGCAGACTCCACAATGTAAAGCCCATGTACCTGTGGGTGACGTGCTGCCCAAGATGGCTGGTACACTATTCCACCCTATTGGCATGGTAGATGGAATAAGATCATCTTTCCTAGTGAGATACCTACCAAATGGTGAACGTATTTGAAATCTGCAGCTTGCCATTGTGAGCTCAGAATGGGGAGGAGGCAAAGGGAGAGGATTTGTCTAGGCTGTGTTGATGTCATATAAAAACCCTTAGCTCTGCCTCTTTTCTTTATGGCTGCTCCTTGAGGATGGGATATTTGGGAGTCTCTTTCCCAGTGAGAAGGTCACAGGTTCCTTATCTGTAGGCAGTTACGCTTCTGTCTTAGTTTTTAGATGGAATATTTCTTGCCCATAAACAGGTTTGAAAATAGCCACTTACCTAGTCACCTGTGGAGAGTAAGGTTCACCTCCAGGCAACCAAGCAGAAGAAAACTGAAAGAGTATTGGTTCTTTTCTTTCTGGCCATCGATGTGGGGCCAGCAGCCAGCACTTAAAGGTAATAAGTTTTTTGGCCTCATGGCCTCATGTGTATACAGGGGAAAAAATGGCATCTGTCTTCATAGACACGCACATGCCTTGAGCGACCCAGTTTGCATTCTAGCACCCAGACAGAGAGGGATTCCCATCTAGGATAACTCACCCTGATGGGGCAGGCAAGCAGTCCAGACGAACCCTGAATGCTAGCGTCTTCTGGTATTTGTAGGCTAATTCACAAAACCATTTGATTCTGCGGTTGGGGCCCTTGAGCAACTTGAGAATAACCAACTGCTTGAGTAGCTGGCGGAATACAGAAAAGGAGAGTTAATTCATATCCACCACCACCACCCCACCACATCATGGTATCTGCTTTATGGTAGGATCAGGCCTTCTACTTGAACTTCTCTTTTGTATCTAAATAGTAAAGAGTCCAGTAGCACCTTTAAGACTAACCAACTTTACTGTAGCATAAGCTTTCGAGAACCACAGTTCTCTTTGTCATACAGTTCTCGAAAGCTTATGCTACAGTAAAGTTGGTTAGTCTTAAAGGTGCTACTGGACTCTTTACTATTTTGCTACTACAGACTAACACGGCTAACTCTTCTGGATCTTTTGAATCTAACTCCCTGAAGTCGCATGTCCTCTAATCATTCTAGCTAATTTAAGAATTGTAAGTAGCTTTAAAGTACTTTGGGGATAAGAAAAAAATGGCATCTTACTCTGTTCAGGTGGCATTTGACATGTATTATCTTGATGGTCGGAGATAATTCACTGTCTACAGCTTTGATCTGGAAAAGAGATAGATGGAAGCATTTTTAAAGAGGAATTCATTGGGATGGGGCCATGGCTCAGTGGCAGAGCATCTGCTTGGCATACAGAAGATCCCAGGTTCAATCCCTGGCATCTCCAGTTAAATGACCAGGTAGGAGGTGATATGAGAGATCTCCACCTGAGACCCTGGAGAACTGTTGCCAAAGTAGACCATGAATCCAGTTTAAAGGTATGTTTCAGTACAGGAGAGCTTTGGGTGTTTGACGTTTTTCATCTGTATCAGTGCAATTCTCATCTCATGTTTCATCCTTGAACTCAGTCTCCGACTTACTTGGCTCACAGGTGCTGGCATGACCTTAAACTAATTACATCAGAAGAAGTGACTATAAGTTGTTTTTGAACTGCCTCTTTAAGAATAAAGTCTAATAGCTTTGACACTGAGGCTGGGCAACGTATTAAAAATGCATTACATTGTGATGGAAAGCAGCCACCTGGTAAATCACCCAGATGACATTTCACAGGCCTTTTCTTACCTCACTTCTTTGTGATTCAATTGGTCAGCAACATCTCCCTCACTAACAGGGCCCAGTGTTTGAACAGCACAAGTATGCAGCCAACGTTTTGAAAATTGGTCTGATGAAGCTTCCCTAAGTCATAAATATTATGGTATTCACTCCAATCTAAGATTAGTCCCCACCCACCAGGTATGCCATCCCTCCCCCAAAAGAGGAGCTTTTCTTGCATTCACATACGTGTTACAGTTATGTCCAGTAAATGTTTGGTATGTGTGTGCATGCTTGTGTATAACTTGTGGGGGGACCTTCCTTTCGAGTAAATGAAGGTATGCAGAATCACTTGAGTTTGTTTATTTACATGCTGCCTCTCCAGAGATCTGTTCAGGATGGCCCACAAAGATAAAACAAAACAATAAAAATTCATTAAAACAATAACATAAACATTATCATTATTTTAAAAACCATAAGAACAAGCCAGGGACATAAAAAGCATAAAATGACATCCAGCAACTTCAAACTGAATCCATAAGACAGTCCTCAGGCTAGAAGACCTTAAAAACACTTTTTAAAAACCTGGGTAAAAAGATTGGCCGGGGGTGGGGGGGGTGGGGAGAAGGGCTGATACTTCAAAGATGATAAAATAGTCACCAGGTAAGCCTTAAGCCAGAGGTCATTTCAAAGGTCAGATGCCACCATTGAAAAAGCCCTGTCTTTGGTTGCCACCAGCACGTGGGGGCATAGAGAATAGTTTTTGGGAAAAGGATCCCAATTGGTGGGCTTTGATTACCAGAGTGCGCATTAAATAATGCTGTATCTTATGATCCACAGGAGACATACAAAAAGCTGAGCTTGGAAGGGTCCACACTGTTCTCTGAATAATCACCTGATTATTGGTTCTCCCAGTAATTTCCCTTAGGCAACCCATCTCCCACTAAGAGAAGCATGGCATCAGAGAATCTGGCATGCACAGCATTGCTTCTCTAGATCCATAACTAGTGGCTGAACTGTATAAATACCAAACACAAGTTATTGGGGGCGGGGGACAAATTACAATATTTGTTCCTATAGAAAAGAGTTCTGTATCTATCCCAAAGCATCCTTCTGAGAATTTCAAGCCAGTAACAAGTTCTCAATATTATGCTTCCCCACCCCCCCAAATCCAAGATAGATATAAATTTCTTAAAACAAATACCATGAGGAAATCTTCCTTTTTCTCTAAGGCCTTCATATTCACTCAGGTGGTTCTAGAAGAGCTTCAATGGGAAGGTCTGTAGCACAAGGCAGCTAAGAGATAGGTGGCTTTCTCCCTTGGGCTCTGAAATGCTACTGACCCTTTCTGGGCTTGGGGAAACATGAGTGATGGTAAGACACATAGGGGATATGACATAATATTGCTTGTGACATCAGAAACAACCAAAACTCAGTCCAGACCAGTGATGCTGCTTGGAAAAACTAGTGGAGGATAGACTGGCCATTTCTGGACAGCTTAAAGCTGCCATTATTGGGTCAGACAAAAAGTCGGACGATGTTGGATCTGCAAGTTGTTTAAATCTCTGGTACATGAGGCAGCATGAAAAGCACTTGTACAGTTGTGCCTCACAAAGTGACTATCTTCATTTAGTTGATATAAGTTGATCTAGCATAGTTCATACCAGTGACAGGACAGGCCATTTTCACAACCATGGGAGTTACCAAAAGAAATCCAGCAGCTCTTGGAAGAGAAAGTTTTATTTTTTTTATTGTTTACAATACTTTTTATTTTATTGATAAGTTAAAATCCCATGAAAAAGAGAAGAGAAAAGAGAAAGAAACAAAAAAGAAATAATGAGAGAGAAAAAGAAAAAGAAAGAAAAAGAAGAGAACAGAAATTAAAGAAAAAGAACAAAGAAAAATAATACATGTAGAAGAAATCATTTTCAATTTTTTCTGCAACACCGATCATATCTTTACAAACATTATACTTGTAGTCTTAATACCTCCAAAATTTACCTTTTCAGTATTGCCCCCCCTTTATTTATTTTTTTCACGTTTATGTTCCTAGAAATCAAATCCACAAATCATCAGTTCATTTTTTCCCATCTCATTCAGAAAGTCAACCGGGTTTCCAATTTACTATAAAAGAAGACAATGTTTTATCTCTGATGAGAGCTGTAAGTTTTGCCATCTTCACTAACTCCATCATATTCACAATCCAGTCATCCATCCAAGGCAGTATTGTACTTTTCCATTTTTGTGCATATAAAAACCTTTCCACCGTTGTCATATATAAAAATAGGGTACCGTATTTATTTTCCAACTGTTTGTCCATTAGTTCCAACAAAAAGGCAAGGCAGTACAGCAGTCATTGTAAGGAGGGAAATTAGGTGAAACTGGGTGAAAAAGTTGATTGGATCCAACCCATTGCTAGCTGCTCATAAAATAAAATGAAACAAGGGGACGGTAATAACTTGGTCTAGCTGTCTTTAAAAGGTTGAGACATATAATGAAATCTTATCATTGTGAACATTTGGAATGGCTTCCTTCAGAGTTTTGATCCCAGATCCAGATTTCTCTGTTCACGTGCTCTGAAAACTGGTGCATTGTGTGTTTGCAAAACTATGCTCCAAATTTTAGACTGAGTAAAATGCATGGATTGGTTTGCAACAGGAAGACAAAGGCAATTTAATTATTTGATGTTCGTTATTTAATATTTTTTATATAGCAGGACATTATGTTGCAGTTCAATATATATTTGGAAAAAATTAGGTAGTATCCTATGGATGTCACGCATGCTGGCCAAAGCAGATCATTTCCCACCTTCTCATTTTCTGGGGGACCCTCACAATCAAAAAGTCATGCAGGCCAGGGTGCTGCAGAGAGGAGAAGAATCAAGCACACTTGCCCCTCTTCCCTCTTTTGTCACTGGATCATCCATAGGATAGGAATACAAGTAGAGGTGGGCACAAACCAAAATATGAACCAAAATTTGAACTGAAGTTCATCATGAACCGGGCTGGTTCGTGGTTTGCAAACCAGTGGTTTGCGGGAGCTCATTTCTCACAAACCGTGATGAACTTTAGCCCAGTTTGTTTAGTTCGTATTTCAGTTCGTCACTGCAGACAGCCTGGTGCTAATCAATCAGTTTCCTAGGCAATGGGGAGATGGGGTCTCTGCAGACCCTCTGCTGACCCGGAAGTGACATTTTCACGAACTGAATGAACCAGTTTGCGAACTGGGGCAAGTTCATGAAAGTTTGTGGGTTCATGAAATGCAATGAACCACAAACCACACATTTCAGAATTTTCCCAGTTCGTGTCCATCTCTAAATACAACCTATTATCAGTATATTGAACTTAGACTGGAGTACCTCTTTTTAGGCCTGCACTGTAATTTCATAAGGACAAACGTTTGTGTTAAGGATTTAATAGGAGCTGGGTTGTTTACAAGAGTTCAGCTCTGTTATATGAGACTCTCTTTCCATGAACTCAACAAGCAACCCTAATTCAAAAGAAGCACAGCTCCCACCCATCTAGATCACCAATACATTTTCCATCCATATTGGCTGCAGATAGCCATGTTGGTGCAAAGCAAAAGCCAGAAACAATAGCCATATAGCGCCTTTTTATTAGAACCAATCAAAATGACACACAATGGTACGCATGCAAGCTTCTGAATTCTCCAAAAGTCTTCATTAGATGTTAAGGGGGTGAGCATCTTTCAAGCCTTAATACTAAGATAAAGAGGCCTTGATACTTTTATCTCCATCCTGTAGGATGCTTAGTCAACTTCCGTGGGCATAGGGTATGGGTGCCTGATGATAGATTTTGCTCCTGGCATACTGGAAGGAGAAACAACAAATTGGAGCATCCCATTGAAAATACGAAATCCTGCAGTTCAAATGCCTCTCTAACGCCAAATAAGACCCATGGATCTCTTAAAAGGCTGGAAGCAAAGGAAGAACTTGGTAGTCCTTTTATTAACAATGCTGGGGATTAATTAATGGTTGCTCAGTATTTGTACCTATGGTAGAAGCAGCAATCACGCTGCTCTTCCTACATTGCAGGTCAGTAATGTAGAGCTTTGCAAAACCAAACAAAACATAAACCAAACATCATATTAAAGCCATGTGGGTTATATTTAAGAAGAAGGAAAGGAAATTTCTCCCTCTGGACTAAGGGTGGGCTAGACGTTTCCTGGAATATCGCATCCAGTGCTGCTTGCCGCTCTCCAAGAAAGATGTGGAGATGATGGAAGGATCTAGATATGGAAGAGCACCACTATTATGATCATAGATCAGGCATCTGACGAAGAGAACTTGATTCTCGAAAGCTTATGCTACAATAAAATTGGTTAGTCTTAAAGGTGCTACTGGACTCTTTTTGATTTTGATTCCACTATTATGATGACTCGCCTGCACCAGTTGGGCTTCATTACTTGCACAGCACCATTATTAGGAACATAGTAGAACTTTATTTTATGCCATTTGCGCACAGCAGCTCATCATATTGGGTAATTAGCTGATGATATGACTTGTGCCAGGAATACAGACGTTTTTAAGGTGGGACTTATACATTTCACTTTAAGAAATGTTCTGGGATCAATCCAATTTCTGTAGCGGCTTTAATGGATAGAATGCATTAGCATGGCTTTAATCAAGCTCTGCGTCACAAGTTTTTCCAGCCAGTTCAAGTCACAGGAATACGATGGGGTGACTGAGAAATGCTTATGCAACTGATTATCCATGCAGGATACTTTAGTGCAGAGAAATGATGGGGGAGGAAGTAATGAGTTTAGAGCTTCATTTGATCTATGCTCCTAAAGGCCTGTCCAATATGAGACACAGCTAAGAATGCCAAGAGTTAACCTAGAAAAGAGCAAGAGACCAGTAGCACCTATAAGACTAACAAAATTGGTGGTAGGGTATGAGCGTTCATGAGTCATAGCTCCCTTCTTCAGGTATCTGAAGACTCACGAAAACTCATACCCTACCACAAATTTTGTTAGTCTTATAGGTGCTACTGGACTGTTGCTCTTTTCTACTGCTACCAATAGACTAACATGGCTACCTATCTTGATCTGTCTCCAAAGGTTAACCTGAGATTTTTCCCTATAAAAGCTCAGAGGCAAGGGAAGGTACAGCACCTGGTGCCAGCCACCCAGTCCCCTGCATCAGTGGTCCCTTCAACACCTGTCCTAGAAGTCCTGCCTCCTGATTGGAGATTTTCACATTCAACCTGTTGAAGGCTGACCTGCTTGTCCCTCCTCCCAAGCCCTTTCTTCCTTTATTCTTCCCTCTATCCGTCCACACAACATTCACCTGTCTAATTGGGCAGATGCACAGTCTTTACCTTTGATTCTTTCATTTCCATTGCTCCCCACATTCAGTCCACTGAGATGTCATTGTACTCCTCTCTGCTTCACATTGCAAAATCCAGCACTTGCCTTTGCATTCCCGTGACTAAAACACTAGTTCTCCTGCCTTGACCATTGTGTCTTTTTTCTCTCTGGCCTCTCTCTTCCACACCTCTGTCCTCCCATTGGTTTCCAGAATTCCGAAGCAGGAACCAGCTCCTTCTCTCATCCTGAGACCACAGGACACCCAATCCTGGCTTCCATTCCCCTTCTACATCCAGCACAGTTTCGTTGAAAGCTCCTCAAAGCCTTGTGCCACCCTCCTTCTCAGATTTTGTTCCTCCTTCTGTCCCATCCTATGGCTTCTATCCCTCCATTTCTACTAACTTCAGGTGCCTGAAGGTCTCTTGCTCCTTTAAACTACTCCAGCCCTTCTTCCTGGCTGCCCAATAACATCACCATGTGGAACCGTGTACAAATTCAAGAAGGATGTTTCAACATGTGCATGGTGCCACCCGTCTCACTTCTTTCTATACCCTCCACAAAACCTATATTTTCTCTGGGTGTGCAGTTCATATTTCCATCTCCAATCACATCTATGTTACTGCATTTACCTCCATTCATCCCTCCTTCCCCTTATCTTTCTTTCCCTCCTTTCCTGTTATGTTCCCTATTGTCTATTGCAGACTGCATGCTCCTCAGAGACGAAGACCTCTTTATGTTCACCTGTGATGCCATGTACATCAGTACTGATTTATAAATAGCACACAATATGTTTAGCAAGTGAAACACTTTTCACGTGCTCAGAGATTCTTGAATCATTACTGCTCCTTATCTTTCAGGAGTGCTCAAAACAAGATTCTGAGGCTGAGTCCTAATTGTCTCAAATTACAGCTTGTATAAGACCATTTTCAGTAGTGATAGTTTTAAGGAATCAGCTCTTACTGAGTTTTGTTTCACATTACAACTTCTTGCTTTTGTCTCTTCTCAGGCCATCTCCTGCTTCTTTCAATGTTCAGGGAAGGGGAGAGGAAACAAGCACACTGAATGAGAAATCTAAAAACATCAAGTCTTGTCAGATCACATATTCTCAGGGTCAGGAGAGGAGGCATCCCGCTACTGCTGGGCTATATGTGGCTAAAGATGTGCTGATGGACAATATTTCCTGCAGGTTTGTAATAAAATTCCTCTGTGGACTGGATGCTACTTACCCAGTTTGTTGCACCTAAATTAGAAGGGCACTCCAGAATGAGGGAGAGGCTGGCTCTCACCCAAAAGAATGGAAAGAGATCAGACCAAACAGACGGGGCCTTGTTATATAAATTGGCTGTGATGACTGAAAGTGGCAATAAAACAGAGGCCTGACACCCTCAGCCAAACTGCAGCATGCTGCCCTGTGTTTCATCAGCAGGGGACACTGTTGTTCAGTTTTACGCGAGATTAAAATCACCATGGAAACAACAAAGGAACACTTGTTTTTAACCCCGCTGTCAACCAATGAAAAATGCTCAGCCTGTCAGCTGTGTCCAGCTTTCAACTGATTAATTAATTCACTGATCGGTTAAAATAAATGATGCAGTATCACACTACAGTTGCTGCTTCAAAGCCATTTAAGGACATAAGAAGAGCTCAGATGGACCAGTCCTTCATTTAACATCTTGTTTCTATAAGTGGTCAGCCAGACATGTCTGGGATGCTCCTAAGCAGGATATAAAACCACTGGCTCTCATCTGTTGGCATTAAGAGGTATACTTCCTCTGCACGTGGAAGTTCCATTTTAGCTATCACAATTGTATTCTCCATGAATGTGTAATTTTAAAGCAATATAAACTGGGGACCATCATCAAACGTATTATGGCAACAAATTCCTGATGTTGTTACATGACAAATATTTTTCCTCTGTCCTGCCTCTACAACCAGTCGTTTTTATTGGAGGATCCCAGTTTTGGTAATATGACAGAGGGTGGAAAGTCTGTGCTGTTCATCATTATATAAACTTCTTTTATGATTGTCTTCTTTTTCTAAACATGAATGACCTAAATGCTTTAGCCTTTCCTCATAAGGAGACACCAACCCTTTTAGCATTATGTTCTTTTCCTCAGCTATGATACTCATTGGTAGCTACAACTGTACAAGCTATTCCAAATATGGCCACACATCATACATTTCTACAAAGATTTTATGATAAGGGCTGTTTTATTTTCATTCCTTATAATCCCTGATATGAAATTGCCTTGTTCATTGCCCTTATGTTCTAAACTGATATTTTATTTGAGCAAATGTTTTCCAATATGTTGTCCTTGGATATTTCAAACAGTTTATATATACATACAGGGCTTTTTTTCAGCTGGAACGCGGTGGAACGGAGTTCCGGAACCTCTTGAAAATGGTCACATGGCTGGTGGCCCCACCCCGATCTCCAGACAGAGGGGAGTTTAGATTGCCCTCCGTGCTGCAGCGCGGAGGACAATCTAATTCTAAACTCCCCTCTGTCCAGAGATTGGGGGTGGGGCCACCAGCCATGTGACCATTTTCTCCAAGGGCAACACACTGAGTTCCACCACCTCTTTTCCCAGAAAAAAGCCCTGTATACATATATATGAAACTGAATTTAATATAGATAACATTTAATAAGGATAATGGTATTTCCTTAATTTTTTTTTTTTAAATCTGGCACGCAGAGACACAGAGTGGCTGGGCAGAGTGACTGATGCAGTATGCAGAACCACCATATCACATGATATATGTTCTCTGTGCATCTAAGTATCGATGTTCTCACTCTATCCATGTCTGAGCCATCACATCAATTAGGCTTCTATAAAAATTTCCATATTAAATCAGAGCTGCAGGCCAATTATCACTGTATTCAGAGTATGTTTTTCAGCCTTTCACCATTATACACTCTGACAATTCTGTTCATAAAATCAACATTTGTCCCAACAATATAACATTTCATGTGAATAATCTGGGAAAGAATACAATCTGACTAGATTTCAGGAAAATCACTTAAAGATGACTGAGTTGTCACACTTGGAGATATTTGTTTGATGTCTACTTCTATATTTTAAAAGTATTTTTATTAGAAAAGTTAGACTCTAGAAGAAAAATACAACTGGTAAGTGTAATACAATCAGTAACTATAACACAGAAAAACAAAAAGCATTACAATTTATACAGCTGTGCATACATTACAGTTAATTTCATTTTAATATATGCCACTAAACTATAATCCTTCCTTAATAACACACCTATTAAAGTATGGACACAATTTTAGTGTGTTTATTTCTATATTTTTGACTCCCCCCCCCTGCTCACTCATAGTATTTCTTCCTTCTGCTGGTTTTAGATTCAGTCAAACCTTCCACAATATTCCAGGGGTCTTGTGCTCACGCGCTTGGTGAAAATCCCTCGTGCATTCTTAAAGTGATGAGTTTTCACAGTACCTATTTTAATCAATGAGAACAAAAGTAATGGCAAGTTGTTCAGCATAAATCACTTAGTGATTCTGATGGCAGAATGTGAGAGGGGGGAGGCGGCAGCAACCGCAGGAACAGTAAAGAGGGTGGAGAAGGGGAGCAGGGCTGCAGCAGTGCAAGGGCCCACTCTTTCCTATGACAGCATTCTGGGAAAGCACGCAAATTTTACCTCAGCAGCAAACAAAGTCCAATCCTTTTCATGTGGGTGTATTTGTTTTGCTTTCTCGTGGCTTTTTTCCAGTGTGGGTGGGATTTTTGCAACATATAACAAACATGACCATCAATAGAAAAAGGAAAGCAAAATGGGGGAGGGATGTAAAAGATGTATAACACATATGTATGTATTAATGTATATGTTAATCTAAAGTTCCATTCAACAAGTATGTGCTTCCCCCCTTCTTTAAAAAAGAGATTTAAATTGGTTCACTGTTGTTCAAAATTCACCTGCTCCTTGAGAGAATTCTGTAGCAACCACCTTCATCTTTCAGTACAAGTAGAAAACAAGAACATATGAAAACCCTTTTGGGAACAGTTACATGTACATCAGATTCTTATAATAGAATCCTAGAAAGGGTTGCCAACTCTGGGTTGAGATTCCTGGAGTTTTGGGGGTGGAGCCTGAGGAAGGTGAGGTTTGGCAAGGGGTGGGACCTTGGCAGGGAATAATGGCATAGAATCAACCTTCCAAGGCAGCCATTTTCTCTGGGGGAACTGATCTTTGTCTTCTGGAGATTTGTTGTAATTCCAGGACTCACCTGGAGGTTGGCAACCTTATCCTAGGAACTTCATAGGCAAACCCAACATTGAAGCCCTCGACCTCCCCCAAATGTATTGGAACAGCCCCAGTATTTGTCACCTTGCAGGGTACAGTGCCCAGAGTCTGGGGAGGGGTATATAATTCAAGGCGGTCCAATGCTTAATCATGGTTCTCCAGTTTCTTAACCCCACACTTTGAAGGGTTTAGCACTAAAACCAGGTTTTGGGAACAACATAGTCCTTCACCTTGCAGAGCAGAGACCCCATAGTATGGGATTGTATGATTAGTAGAGGTAAAGCTTATTTTGAGGTGCAGAGCTGTTTGATTTTTCATCAATATTTGTTATTGAAGTGTAAGAAAGTAGGAGCTGTGGATAAGGAACAGGGAACCAACTTTACCTTCATCCTTGCAACTCTGATACCTTGTAGGAATTTTTTGGGATGCCTATTCAGACAGGATGGCTAATCTGCCAAAAATCATCCATCAAAGGTAGAGTTGCCAACCTCCCAGAAACACATCTGATCTCGAGACTCCAGAGCAGTTCCCTTGGAGAAAATGGCTAGTCTGGAGGGTGGACTCTATGGCATTATACCCCACTTAGGTTCCTTCCCTCCCCCAAACCGCACCCTCTCCAGACTCCACCCCCAAGTCTTTAGGAATCAAAGGCCATGTTCACATGGAACTGCTGGGTTTCTTATGGGGGCGGGATACGAGCAGACTTGACTACGTCACCTTTCACTACAGCTTCACTTCAAATTGTTATAGACTCAGAGACGGAAAATTTGAGTGGAGAAGGACAGGAGGATTCTTAATCTTAACCCTATAAATTATCTTCAGGCTCTCCCTGACTCCCAGCATGGTTCCAGCTAGGAATTTATCTTCACAGATACGGCGCTATGGAAACCTTAGCAGGAAACAGAGCTAGGAGGAAGTTTTGACTGGAATCGCAAAATGGCTGCCAATGGGGAAAGGGTTAGGTAGCTTTCCACTGTTGCTTCTCCATTCAGAATCCACCCCCCCCCCCGCATTAACACAAAGCAGCTGTTGGGCTGCATTATGTGCACTTGGATGTAACAGGTAGTTTGCCCTAAGAAGGGAAGAGAAGACTAATTGTTCGGGCAGTCTTCTTGTTTCCTTTTCTGACTTTTCAGTTTATGCAGATCAGAATATGTAGGCCTCAGACAGCCAGAGCTGCTCTCCTAGACGACCTCCCCTCTTCCTTGCATCAGACATTGCAAATGGACTAAAAAAATTATGTGTTCAGCAAATTATACATTGGCTTGGATTTCAGAAATTTCTGTGGATGGAAGGAAATTCTATCCATACTCCATGACTTTTTTACTACCTCCTGCTGCTGCAGCTCAAAATACCCTTCGAAATACTGCCCCTGAGGGGGTCCCCAGAAGCAACTGCACTGGGACGGGGGAAGTCAGTGAAAATCACATCCTCTCCTACCCATGGAAATCGTCCATGGGATCCAAGCAATTGCAAATAGGCAGTTCACAAAAATGTTTATATCAGCAATGAACTTTCTTTTAACAAAGAACCGCTCCATTTAAAAACCCATTTAAAATCCATTTTCCAAAGTTGGGGCGAATCAATTAATTACTGCTGTCTGCTGATTATCACTTGTATATACTTTTTAAAAAAGAATCAGCCTCTTGGCAGGTCCCTTTTCTCTATAGGTAGGCAGGATTTCCAAAGTGGTAATTACTCAACAATGATAGCTACGCATGCAGATTCCATAAGAATGGAATAGGCTCTAACTGGCCCAGTCTGGGCATTCCCTTCCCACTCCTGCCCATCTCTAAAGCCTGGACACACATAAGAAGTTTCTAGTCCCTTTACTTTTTACTGATGGAGTCTTCTTATTAAACTGTTCAGGAGGGTATTTCTTATAAAGGGAATATAGTTGTAATTTTAATTGAAAGCTTCAGGTCGTTTTCTTTTTTCCTCCCCCTTCATATGCCATTGTTTATTGGATGCCTTCTACTGTCTTTATTTCATTGTTCTCAGATTGTAAAATCCACTTTATTAGATATCTTACACTGTTTTTATTGCATTGTTTGTTAATTATGTGACCCAGTTTTATTGCACTGTGCATTTGCATGCATTATATTGGTCTTTATTGCACTGCTTTATAATTCTGCAATCCACCTTGAGTCTCAGTGAGAAAGCCAGATGACAAGGTTGTAAGTAAGTAAGTAATTAAATAAATAAATGCCACCCACATATACTGCTGTTCAGAGCAGGCGCTGTAGTTCTGGTGATGCTGGTACCAATGGAGATGTCTGAGGAAACAGGAAAGGATCACAAACTTAGGGAGCAGAAGGAAAGAGCAAGGGGGGCACAGGAAAGCACGCAGCCAAACAGGAAGGCAGATAACTTGTCTTCGCTGACATCCCAGCTTTCTTCAGTTCTGGAACTCAATTTGTGCTGGCAGGAGGAGGTCTCCTATCCAGGCAAATACTACTACTACTACTACTACTACTACTACTACTACTACTACTACTACTATTACTACTACTACATTTGATTTATATACCGACCTTCAGGACAACTTAACACCCACTCAGAGCAGTTTACCAAGTGTGTTATTATCCTCACAACAATCACCCTGTGAGGTGGATGGGGCTGAGAGATCTCCGAGAGAGCTGTGACTGACCCAAAGTTACCCAGCTGGCTTCAAGTGGAGGAGTAGGGAATCAAACCTGGCTCACCAGTTCTGCTGCTCTTAACCACTACACCAAACTGGCTCTCCAGCACCAGATCTGCTCAGCTTCAGCAAGGGGCTGTTGGATCCTAAAACTGGTACCCCCAAGCTATTCCCTATCTGCTTGCTCCAGGATGTTATCAGATAGATACCCTGTCATAAACTGGGGAGGCAGCAATTGGGCAACAACAGTATGAAAAGCCTGCCAAAACCTATCACCTTCAGCTAGCAAAAAATGAACGGGATTGATTTTTAGGTAGGTAGAGCATTAGTGGCTCTCACAGCACAGCACATGTTGTGGTCACCTTGCATATTAAAATCAGCCATGCAAATCATTTCTCATTCTGGTTAACCATCACTAGCCTGGATTCTTCTTCTTATCAAGGGAGAAGCAGGGGAGACTTTGGCATCTTCTTCTTTCCCTCTCTCCGCCCAGACCATTCACTTCAGGCTGCCTGCTTTGGAGGTCAAAAAGAGAAGGCGCTGAAGGGAGCATCAGCAGTTGCTTGGCAACAGTGACTTTCATCCTCTCTTCCCCAGTGAACAGCTATGAACTCCCCACATCAACAGCAGAAGTGGAAGTGAAACAAATGGGCTTTTGCTGCTTGAGAAGGGCCTCAGTCAGTACTGGGGAACTGCAATAGAGGAGCAACTGAAGTCCTGGGCTGCTCACTCTGGCCTTCCGTCTTGATTTGCCACGTTTGCTTCTACTGCTTCCCAGCCTTGATCTTTCTGATGCATTCCATCTGACCCACACTCTGATCCTAGGCCAAGGAAGTAGGAGAGGTGGCAAGTAGAATGGAATGGATTTCCCACACTGATTGCATGAAGATTGGTCTCATTTAAGAGAAAGTTTATCACTTACTTTCATTTAGTACAGTGAAACTGCTGTAATGTAGCAGCTGGAAGCAGCGAGGCTAGAACTCCTTGTTTCAAATCTGCTCTCTGTTGCAACCCACTAGATGGAGTTAGGCCATTCTTTCTCATCTCAGGATCAGCCCCACATATCTGCAATGTGGTAAAGATCATAATGTTGACCTACCTTACAGGGTTGTTGTAAAGATGACTGAAATAATGTATACAACATGCTCACAACTCCAGGTGATATACAAGTGTCAGGTACTAATGTATCATCTAATGCTGGAGGAATAGGGCAAGCAAAAAAAAATGTGTACAAGGTGTGCATTACCCACATCAGTTAATAGTGAATGGCCACTGTCTGTCTATCTATCACAATTTAGCCTGCCTTTCTTTTGTTGGGTTCATCGTGGTACATATGTTGTTCCATTTATTCACAGCAATCCTGTAAGGTAGATTAGGCTGAAAGACCACGAGTTACTGGCCCAAGTTACCCAGCATGAGTCCATGGCAGCAAGGGAATTTGAACCTGGCCAAATCTGACACTCTAACCTGGGGCCCCCTAACTTTTTTGAGCCTGTGGGCACCTTCAAAATTTTAAGAGGGGATGCTGAATGCCATCCCAAAATGACTGCCAAAGGAGGTAGAGCCAAACTGAATACTTCACACCTCTTGGGAAGAAGGAAAAACTGAAAAAGAAATGGAGCTTCACACTGATTAAGAAAATCCCAGGTGTTTACCAGTTCTTACCAGTCCTCCCAATGCACCAAAGAAACCCTTTCATTTCAATGAGGGCAGCCAATCACAAGCCCTGCCTTACAATGGTCCCATTGATCTTCTGAAAAGCTTGGTGGGTGCCAAGGGAAGTACTGCAGGATGCCATGGTGCCCACAGGTACCATGTTGAGGAACCTTGCTCTAGCCATTAAAATCATTCTCAAATAATAACACCCAGTGCTGCTAGGAGAGCAGCAGGGCTTGCCTTATCATGTCAGGAGGGAAAAGCTGAAATGCAAAGAGATGAATGTATCAGTGTTCAGCTGGGAATGGGATGGTAATCTTTGAGACAGAGGCAGGGGTGGGGCAGAGGGTGGCCACCTGAAAGTCCAGTTCTGCCTGCCTGGCCATGGAAAAGCAGGAGCAAACAACAGCTATACGCCTCTCTTGCCCTGCCCCCTTTCTCCTAATGTGGCTGCCATGAGGACTGACTGCACAGACCTGGAAACGGGTCACATAGAGGGATGCATCTGGGAAACTGGAAGGAAGAAAAGAGGGGAAGTGCTCTGTCCCATTAGAATGCCCCAGTGTTATTTATTTATTTATTTGTTGTGCATTTGTATTATTTTATTTATTGATTTATTTATAGTCCACCTTTCTCACTGAGATCCAAGGTGGATTACAACAGTGCGAGAGAAAGTGACATTCTTTCTCCCAGGAGCTAGTGTGTGAGAGTGATCTGGTTTCAGCTTTACAACAGCCTGTTGAGGTAGGCTAGATTGAGAAAATAGTGATTCCCCTCCCATACATAGTAAACTGAACAAAGGTTTGCAGCCACATGCTACCTGGTGTCTTTAGTGCAGATCTCAGTCCACTTAGCCACAAATGTTCAGCGGTAGAACATCTGCCTTGTATGTAGGATGTTCCTGGATTAATACCCTGGCATCCTCTCTTTAAAGGATCCAGGAAGCCGGTGATGTGTAAACCTCTGCCTGAGACCCCAGGGAGTGGCTGCTAGTCAGGACAGTACTGACCTTGTATTGACCAGTGGTTCATTTCAGGCTAACACAGCTGTGTGTGTGTTCACATGCTTTGGGGATGGGGTGGTTCAGAACCAGGCCTACCTCGAAAGTCATAAAGAGGAATTAGATTCATTAATGGTAAATGCAAATCAGGAACAGGATTTCTAGCATGGGAAATCTGTGTACAGGAGAGATACTAAGGTAGGAGTTATATAATCACAACCTTCCACTCCTCTCTTGGGCCATTAACTGCTTAGAATTGGTCTTAAAATATCTACCATCATCTCTCCACTGCTCCAAGGATTACTGGGCATTGATCATTGATATCAACCTCATGCAGGCAAGGAGACCTTGATTTTCTTTATATACGGAAATGCCTGCCCTACACGCCTGAATTCCGTTTGCAATGAAGTATAAAAAGAAACAGTCACTCCATAAATAAAGGTGGGACAGCTAAAGCCAGGAGGATGGCTTTTCTCCATTCAGTGCCCCTTCTCAGCTATCCAGGAGCTAGGTAAGGGGAAACGGGAGAACACAGAGGAGTTACAACCCTCTGGACCATGTTCCTAAGAGACAGCACTCACTGGGTTCCCCTTCCCCAAGTACTATGGTACATCTAAGACTGTACTCAAAAAGCCAGAGTGAAGTAGTGTTTTTAATGTAAGATTAGGATCTCAAAGATCCAGATTCGAATCCCTGTTCTGCCATGGAAGCTTACTGAGTGGCTCTCTCTGGCAAGTCACACTCTTTCTCAGCCCAACCTACCTCACAGGGCCGTTGTGAAGATAAAAAGAGAAGGAAGGGAGAATGATGTAAGCCTATTGGGAAGAAAAGCGGGGTATAATCAACTAGCGGGGTATATAATCAACTAAAAATTCGACCTCTTTCTTTCTTTCACACCATCTCAGTTTGCCAAACCCACAGCTACAGTTTATGCCCCGGGGTAAGGAAGGCAGAAGCTGAAAAGTAACAGAAAACCTGCTCCAGTCCCAATTCCTCGAAGCCTCTCCCCACCCCCACCCCACCCCCAGGCAACCACCGTTAATCTTTTCCATTAATCGGAGTTTTGTCTTGCACGCCTGCCTGCGACGAAAGCCAGCCAGCCTTTCGAAGGGCGCGTGTGGGTGCCGGGATTTCTTGGGGGATTTCTGCGGCACGCTCAGCGCATCATAGCGAAACGGGAGCCAGCCAACCTCCCCCCTCCGCCTCCGATCTTGGCAGTGGTACCGCCGGCGTGAAGCACAGGCCGGCCCCTTGGCCGCTGCCCCTCCTACCCCTTTGCCGATCGAGCACTTGGTACGCCCTGCCCGAGCCTCCGCCAGACAGCCCCAGTTCCACTCTCAGCCGGAGGAGTCTCCGGGCGGGAGCGCTCCCGGGAACTAGGCGATGGTGGGGAGCCGCCGAAGCGCTCGCCTCTGACCTGCCGGGAAGGTCCTTGGACTCGAGGCGGGCACTGCCCAGCGGTCGTCGGGAGGCGATGTCTGAAGCTCACAGCCAGAACAGGAGGCTGCCCTGTAAGTCTGATCTTTGCAAGAACGGGGACCGTCGGGGGCAAGGGGAAGGGGCAAGCCGGGGACCCTCAGAGGTCCTGCCCCAAACTTCTGACGGGTGGGACCTTCTGCAGTACCTTTCGGGGAGGACGTGGCCCAGGGCAGGAGGCAAAGCGGCAATGCCACCCCAGCTCAGGATTTCGCTCATCTGCGGACCTGAAGGGCGGGACGGCTCCCACCCGCCCCCCAAACGCCTGGCTGGAGAGTTGCCTCGAGCACTCCCGACGGCCTCCTGCGCCGGCTTCAATCATCAGCCAGTCTCTATAGACGCAGGAGACAGAAGCCTTTGCTTTCAAAGGCAGTGTTACATAGTGGTTAGAGGGTCAGGCTAGGATTGGGACACCCAGGTTCGAAGCTCTGCTATGGAAGCTGTTTTGTATTGGGCCAGTCACTTCCTCTTTCTCAACCTAACCTACCTCACAGGGTTGTTGTGGTGAGAATAAAAATGGAGGAGGGGAGAATGATGTTCACATGTTGCTTTGGGTTGCCACTGGGATGAAAAACAGCACATAAATATCTAAATACATAAATCACAGGCAAGAGCAGCTCAGAGGTGAGGAATCCGACCTTTTTTGCTTTGGGAAACCCGACTGTATATGGCTTGAATCAGCATCACACCAAGCACTGAGAGTCTGTTCTGGGCACCAGCTCCGAGGTTTCACACCTCTGCCTAATGCTCAACAGCTGGGAACCCTCCCAGCCACCGTATTGTGATTGCAGTCCCCCATTAGTATTATATGACATGCAAACAGCCTCCCACTGCATTCCCTTCTCCAGCGGAGTTGACTCACACACTCGCATTGCCTCTTTTATCGCTTTCTCTCTCTTTTAC
This sequence comes from Eublepharis macularius, assembly GCF_028583425.1. Classification (NCBI taxonomy): domain Eukaryota; kingdom Metazoa; phylum Chordata; class Lepidosauria; order Squamata; family Eublepharidae; genus Eublepharis; species Eublepharis macularius. The sequence goes on along the minus strand of NC_072794.1, from coordinate 142,960,511 downwards.
ACACACAATCTGTTCCAGCCAGCTTTTTCTTCCAAACACACACACCTGTCAGCCGTGGACTTTGCACCTCCGTCCCACTCTTTTCCTTGCTGGCATTATGCAAATGCACACAAGCAGATCCGAGTGCGTCCATGAAAACTCTGTTTGCTCTGGATTTAGGGATCAGGTGGGTGTGTTGGACCAGCCTTTCCACATGCGCACACACACAATTTCTTTCTTCCTTTCTATGCAGTGAGCAGGAAAAGGATGAGCTGGAAAGAATTTGGTTCCAAGAGGGAGAGCTTGCCCCTCTAATGAGAACAGCGAGTGCTTCGTCTCTGTGGACATGACTGTGCGCCTTCCAGGATCATTTCCCCACCCACTGACCCAAGCCCCTGAGTGCTCTCCTTTAGTACAATCTATAGCTGTGGCACATTCTCCAGGGGGTGCTGCTTGGTTCTGATTTAGTGGCTCACCAATCAATATAGAGAGACCCCTAGGAAGAGATGCCAGGCCGAGGGGCCCTCCCCCACTTGCCCCTTCAGATGTGCATCACCCACCATCACCATGTGGGCTCTATGTGTAGCCCACTCATCGACTGTGATGTCTTTGTATGCCTCCCACACAAATCCCGCACACTGCACACTGTACCTTCCTTTGCCACCCAAGAACCTAAGTAACACCCGTCATCACATCCTTTCACAACTGATTCAAGCGCAGGCACGCTGTACTTCCTTCTCTCCCACCCTCTGCAAATCATTCCCCCCTCCCACCCACACATGCTGTCCCTTCTGCCCCACTTTGTAATCTCAACCTAGCAGGTCCCGCACCCAAGTCATCCACTAACTGTGAATTCAGCCTCACCATAGCAACGAATGCCAGGTTTTAATTTGCGGCTCTCATGCCGACTCCCGACCTCATTTGATAGGCAAAGCACCTTTCTGCTAAATCAAAGGTGACCATCAGACTTTTTTCTGCCCAAAGAAATATCATGGCCAAGTTCCATCCGAAATAGCAAAGATACGTCTAATAAAATAATACCTGGAGTGCATTTCAAAGCCCTTCACATATATTATCTCAGTAATCCTTATGACAAGTATAAGCTACTTTTATCCTCATTTTGCAAATAGCAACTGAGGTTCCATAACAATGTCATCTCCGTTGGTTTCAGTAGGTTTGGTAACATAAATTCTGCCCCAAGAAAAGCTGAATTCTGCAACACAGGAATTGTGCCCATTTATTGTTTACTTAGGTGATTTTGACATCTCTTTTCTTGTTACTCAAAGCAGTTCCCAACAAAGATCAATAATTTAAACAGGAGCATAAAAGCTATATCACAAATAAGAATAAAATCTCAGAAAATTAGCTGAAAGCTTTTCGTTAAAAAGTTCTGCTTTGCACCTTTCTCCTAAAGAGGGACAGAGATGTCATGGCCCTGGCTTCATTGACAGTCCGTTTTATAGCAGCAGGGCCACTGCAGGAAAAACCTTCATTTGAGCTGCCACATATCTTGCCTTGCTCACTGAAGGGACAGTCCACGTGCCCTGCCGGGAGGAGTTGAACTCTCCCACGGCCTTGTAACAGGAGAGGTGGCACAGTAAGGATGTGGTCTGTAGGCCTTGAGTTACCAACTCTGGGTTGGGAAATTCCTGGAGATTTGGAGGTGGAGCCTGAGGAGAGAGGGACCTCATAATGCCATAAAGTCCATTCTCCAAACCAGCAATTTGCTCCTGAGGGGTTGATTTCTGTAGTCTGGGAATCAGCTGTAATTCCAGGAGATTTCCAGATCCCACCTGGAGGTTGGCAACCCTTCCTAGGCCCTAGAGGCCCAAACCAGCATTTTGTCTATTGTACTTCTGCTAGTTATACAGTCCATATGATCACTATAAATCCTGCTCAGGCCTACCCAATGCTTCTGAGATTGCCCCAAACATGATGCACATTTCCAAGCATGCATTGGAAGTCTTAGGAGATAGAAACTTACTTCTTTTTCGGAAACTGAACACTGAGATTTTTGATATCTTGAAGACTTTGCCTCCAAACCAGTCTTGATTAGTATTATCATGAAATCAAATTGTAAAATGTAGGCAGCCCTGGATGTGCCTAAAAGAGGACACCCATTTCTCAGTCCCTATTTAGCTTTCCCCCAAACACTGCTGTTTCATTTCCTGTATTATACAGAAGCAGAACTATACTGGAAAGCATTCCAGGATCAATGTTGTCCAAGGATTGGTCATCACTTAGGAACACGCTGTCATAATATCCTAGCAAAATTGATTTAACCATTTCATTTTTTTCACTAGAACACAGCAGATCCAACTGCTGTAGTTAATTTCACTCTAGTTTCATTGGATCATGCATCTTGATTTCTTTTTAAATTCTGTGTCAGACAGCTGGAGAACTTAGTTGCTCTGAGGATATGCACAATGCTGTGTGCTCACTGCAAAGCAAGTGATTACATGTGTCTGGGAATTAAGGGATGTGGGATCCTTGTTTAAGGGGGCAGCTTTCATTCCAAGCTTGAGTTCAGGCACTTCCTTTAAGCTTCAAGTCTGGGCCACTGGTCTAATCCACATTAACGTTGTGCCTAAGGCCTGAGGGACCTTTAAGAAAACAGCCAAGAGCCGGGAGAGGAGGGGAATTGAAAATATCCCCAGAAGAGGAACTCATCTGAAACCTTGCTGCTCCAGAGCCAAGCACACAGAGTTCCCTATAAATAGTTCCAGGAAAAGAAAACAGCCCCCGGACTGAACGAGGCAGAGGATGACATTACTGTGTGTTTGCATAAAACGCAGCCCTGGGACTGCCATAATTTGTTGTCCTTGGTGTTTCGAGAGCCCGTCCATCTCTTTAATACACTTCATGGTTTTATCCTACTCACTATTCTATATAAAGCAATTCCTGGGCCTGTAAATAGCAGGGTCTTATGATGTCATCTCGGCTGGGGAGAGAGCTGTGCACTGTAGGGATATTTTTAGCTCCAAGACTCAAGGGATTTGGGGATTGGTTAGTCTGGCTTTTGTTATGAATTTGTGTCAGCGAGAAGGGTCACAAGGGGACCACTGCTAACTCACCCCTTTCTATCTGTATCTCTGCCAAAATCATGGCCTCCCGTGCCTTCCATTCCCACCCCCATGCATCCTTTCCCAGTGGTTTAGATTATTTTATGCTTTTGCTGCAGTATCCTATCCCAAAGGAAGGGTGTGTGCAGCACTTGTATGGGGGTGTTTGATGGATTCTGAGCTGCTGCTTTCAGCCCAATTCATCCTCCTTAAAAGGAGCCTTCAGTGTAGGTAGATCCCAAGTTATCCCCATGGAGAAGAAGGGTGTGAGGGAGGCTGCAGCCTGCCTTGCTCAGTGATGTTCCCTCCTCTGGGAGCTACAGTAGCTCCTGCAAAGCCAGTGCTTCTGAATTGCTCTTTTCAACCCCATTCTTTAGGAGGAATGTCTCAAGCTTGGTCCGCAAGAGATGTCAGACCACTAATTCAAGGCCACCTATGTAAATAATAATATTGCTGACAAATGATTGGGGTAGGGCTGTAGCTCAATGGCAGAACACCTGCTTTCCATGCAGAAGGTCCCAGCTTCAATCCCTGGCCCCATTATCTTGTTTTTTAAAAAATGGAAGAAGTAGTAGAGGATGTGAAAGACCTCCACTTAATATCCTGTACAGCTGCTTCCAGTCAGAGCAATATGACCATAAGAGATCAGTGGCCTCACTCAGTATAAGGCATGTTCATGTGCTCACCGATAGTCAGGGGGGGCTAGGTTGCCCTGGGAGCTGTGTGCTTATAAGGATGTGTACTCTTGACATATGCCCAGACCTGGATATCCCAGGTGAGCCTGATCTCATCAGATCTCAGAAGCTAAGCAGGGTCAGCCTTGGTTAGTAATTGGATGGGAGACTTCCAGGGTCGCAGAGGCAGGCAATGGCAAACGACCTCTCTCATTCTCTTGCCATAAGTCAGCTATGACTTGAGGGCACTCTCCATCACCACTCTTGACATATATCCATGTGAATGGGGCACACTTCCCTGTTTGGCCCTAATGCGTACTAAAGCAGCCTATAAAGAAGCAAGCCGTCCTTCTACCATTGCTCACTCCTAGACTATAGGAGCTGTTGGCTTACATTTTATACCCAGCTATGAGAAGAGACCCTACAACAATAAAGGATTGTTGACAAAGAAATTTGATTCTATATGATTCTACCAGACCTCAAATAAAGTAAAATTAGAGATTGATGGGAATGATTAGCACACTCAAGCACACACGAACCTTACTTCAACACTAGTATGCCCATGTTGAGTCGCAGATATTCTTACTGCCTACACGCACACTGGGCATCATGAATCCAGAAGAGAAAGGCAAGAAGCTTCTTGCCTAAGAGGAAGAGTCACTGAGTAAAGAAGGTTTGATAGATACCTATTTGCTTGTTTTTATTTATTTATCTTATTTATAGTCCGCCTTTCTTACTGAGACTCAAGGTGGATTACAAAGTACGAGTCAATACGACTGACAGCTGAGTCATTCAGTGAACAATACAACAGAGTAGGGGGTTCAGAAAGATGAAAACAAATATAAATCCAAATACAGAGAAACATTGATGAAAGTAAGCATAAGTAATTAAACATGATATATTTATCTATGTGGAAACTACCCAGCAGGAGCCTATGTATAGACCCAGTACCCAGTAGTATAGTCCACAGTCCCTGTCCCTTTACCAAAGGATCTCTCCGAGCCATTTCTTACAGCACAGCCCTATGACCTGAGTAAAAAAGCCCTTCTGAATTAGTCAGCTGTGCATAGTTTGCAGAATATCAAGAGAGTGGGATCTTTCCTGCCCTCTTCAGGCAAGTCATTCCATTAGATGGGGGCCACAACAGAGAATGTGCACGTACGGTAGCTGTTGATTTTGCCCAACGGCCCAGTGGTATCTGCAGAAGGCCTTGTTCAGATGAGCAAAGCTGCTGTGGTGGAGCACAAGGGAGAGGCAGTCCTGCAGAAATGAGGGGTAAAGACCATGAAGGGCTTTGTGAGTAATAGTCATAAACCTTGAACTGAGCCTAGTAACTGATGGGTAGCCAATGGAGTGACTGCAGAATGGGGGCAACATGCATGCTGTGCCTAGCTCCTGATAATAACTGAGCTGCAGAGTTCTGCATCAGCTGGAATCTCTGAGCTCATTTTGAGGGCAGACCTGTGTAAAGTACATGACAGCAGTCTACCTATCCTAGGCAATTTATGTGGCTTTTTTATGTTTAGGAGTTTCCAAGCCATTATTTCAATGATGAATGTATTTCAGGGTCTGGGGCAGCTGTTTATAAAGCCAACAGTACCAAATTTGCAAAGAATGTAGTCCTCCCTCTAATCTAAAGACCCCTTACATTTCAAGCGGTTTGAACAAACGGGTTTGATTTCACAGAGCCCATAAGGAGGTGCCTCTGGGCACAGGCACGCTTCTCTTTGCTGACTCCTATGGGAGGGAAACGGCAGCCAAGCAGTGGCCTAGCAATAGACTGCTGGCTGGCCACTGGAAATTTTTAAAAAACTGACTGCATTCATTTCATTTTCCTATTCATTTTCTGTCCTGACTGACAGAGAAAAAAATGACCTTTCCACTAAAAATTCTATGTTTGCCATCCTTCCTTGTTTTAATCGGTTGTTTCCTTTCACAAAATGGGGAAGGCGTACTTTTCAGAAAACCACCACATCCCATCCTATTGCACATCTCTGCCATTATTCCCAATGGGAGACATTTGCGGGGGTGGGGGACCTGGAATGGCTGTTTTTCAAACAAATGACACCAAAATTGCAGGGGAGCTAGGGCTGCCTGTCAGCTAACGCCCCCCCCCCCAGTATCAAGCAAAGGGGTCCTATACTACAGGCCACTGAACAAGGTGCCCCCAGCCACCCTACTTGCCGAGGGGAAAAGGCCTCTGCTCCCCACAAAGGAGGAAGGGAAGAGGAGAGAGCCACCACTGCCGTTCTGCCGGGCCCTACATCTAGCTTGCACTGGTCAGAAACTGCCTTCCCCAGGCCGTTGCCCAGGAAATCAGTAGAATCAAAGAAAAATGAGATACCTGCTGCTCTCCTGACAGTAAACGCCCAAACACAAAAAACAACAGATTTTTCAGGGAGGGGTTTTCGTAATTCTCAAGCATCCTGGATTTGTGTTGCCATTCCTTAGGGTTGCTGGTCCCCTGGTAGGGGCAGGGGATCCCCTGCTCCCACCCTCCTCCCCACGCCACCATTCACCTGGCCAGCAGAGGAAAAGGTGCAAAAATGAGCCTCCCGGGGCACGCTCCTAGTGTAGTGCAATGACATCACTCCTGGGAGTGACATCATTGTGCAGGCCCCGGGAGTGCTCTCGGGTTTCACTCTGGGCCAATTCAGCCCTTTTGGAGGCCCAAATCGGCCCAGTGCAAAACCCCAGAGCACTCCTGGGGCCTGCATGAAGATATCTCTCCTGGAAGTGACATCATCGTGCAGTGCTGGGAACGTACTCGAAGATGTCCAAAAAGGTAAATGCTGGGTTCCCCACCCTCCTGCCAGGATCTGGCAACCCTTCCATTCTGGAAAATCACAATAATGACCTAAAACAGTGATTTTCATGTATATTTTTAGCTTGGAATTTTTGTTCCAATGATAGGGCCTGAGGCTTGAGTGCAACACAAAGATTCTTTCTCTTCCTACCTTGGAATGTGGAAAGACAGCCAGGTGAACGAACAGGTGTGCCACCTGATTGGATGGGGAAGTTACAAGGGCTTTTGAACATGTCCAAATAAGGAAAGAGAGGGAACTCCCAGAGTGGTGAGGAGGTTTGCTGAAGACAGCCTGAGCTGCCCTGGTGGGGGGGGGGCGGTGTTGGTTTGGCAGGAAATTCTAGAGTCCAAATTAAATCAGTTTGGACTAACAAGCTTTCAGTAGTGAATTCTAATGTGGTCTTTAGTTCTTTCAAAGGCTTGATTGCTAAAGTGGACAGATACTTTGCACTAAAGTACTAAGGATTAAGTACTGAGAGGTCCTGATTAATAGTCCGAGGGCTAGGGAGAGGGGAGAGGCTTGTTTCTCTCTGAAGCTGTTGCACGGACACCAGTGAGCGTGATGAAGGTTGGGTGATGCCTGATCCTGCTCTCTTTCTCTGCTGGGTCTCAGAGTTTCTCTACATGATATATCTTATAGGAAGGTGGGGAGGCAAAGATGAACAAACTCTGAGGAGCCATCTCTGCCTGCTCTGTGTAGAGAGATGAAATTGACAGAGCCTTTGTCTCTGTCTTTTTAAACTACGCTTCCCAGCTAACATTGCATCTCCCTCTACTTGAGCGTCCTTGTGTAAGATGTCTTATGTAGAGACATTCTCAGTCTTTGCCTTGGAGATGGCCTTGAACTCCTTTTCTGAACATCATGTAGCTGGTGGAGAAGTCTTATTCATACAGAAGGAGGAGAAAGACCCACAGCATGGAGGCAGGGCCGAGGTAGCTGAGCAATGTGCTGCTGGTGTATAGTTGCAACAAACTTGTTCTAATCAACTTTATGTGTGTCCTTCTACATTTGAGCTGGAGGACTGGGGAGGGCCTCTGGGCCTTTGGGGCCCTCAGCAGCCCTGATGGCAGCTGTTCATCTCCACAAAAGCTGTTCTGTCTAAATTTGCTTGAAAACAAGCATCAGTGAGATGTAGATATCTGTTGGTTATCTTTGGCCAAACTGTGCTGCAAATGCCCTGCCTACCTTTGCGAAAACCATCTCAGGTGTTATTTATAAGCTGGGGTGTGGAGGAATGAGGAACTAGATATGGAAAACGTCATTTCAGTAGCACCTGTTCGTAAAGCAACAGCGGTCCAGCCTCAAGCCTGCTTGAAAGTTCCATTTTTCATATTGGAAATGACGATCTTATTTCAGGAGGGTCCAAAGGGATGTGACAGCAATCGGAATGGATCTGGGGAACTGGTCACTTTCTGGGTGGGCATAAGAACATAAGAAGATCCCTGGATCAAACTGGGGGTCCATCTAGTCCAACACCGTGTTTTACATATTGGCCAACCAGTTGCCCCAGATGAAGCAGGGCCTTCTCTGATGCTGCCTCTTAGTGCTGGTATCCAGAGATTTACTGCCCCTGGTTATGGAGATTCCCTTTAGTCATTATGGCCACTGATAGATCTGCCCTATGTGAATCTGTCTAATCCCCTTTCAAAGCGATCTTTGCTCTTATCCCTCATGACATCCACTGGTAGTAAATTCCATAACTTGATTCCACTGAGTAAAGTGGCTCCTTTTGTCTGCCCTGACTTGATTACCTGTCAGATTGATAGGTTGCCCCAAATTCCAGTATTACGGAAGAAAAAACAAGTTCTCTCTGTCCATCTTCACCCCGTGCATAATTTAATAAACCTCCACCATATCCCCTCTTACTCATTTTCAGTTTTCTAAAGGTATCTGTACTCATATATATGGTTGCATTGATTTTCACCAATTTCCATTTGGGGACTTGGGAGATCCCCTCAAAAGGAGCTGGTAGTACAGAGTACCAGTGAGTACCACCACAAAAATATCCCTGGTCATCGTTTTCCTAGACTAACCCCCCCCCCCCCAGACTCTTTAGCTTGTCCTCATGTGAAAGGTATTCCAACAACCTGATCATCGTGTTTGCCTTCTTCTGTACTTTTTCCAGCTCTGCAATATCTTTGTTGAGATTCAGCAACCAGGCAATGAACCCTAGACTGGAAATCCAAAATGTGGGCCTTGGAGTGTCATTTCCCCATCCCAGACCTAAATTCTACAACCTTAATAGCACCCAAGTGATACATATCTTGCAAACCCTTGTGTCCTCAGCCCCACCTCCATTAGAGTTGTTATCCCAGCTGTTGGGTGGGTTCAAGGACTTTTAAAAAACCATGAAATGAATAAAAGCCTTCTCCCATCTTCCCCTGGATTGATGCCTACAATAACAAGTCTCCTCCCCCACCCATTCATTCATTCATTCATTCATACATACATTCAATCGCTCTGCTCGGTACACAGAGGGCATTTGTATTACAGACCCAGCAGGATCAGGAATGAAGACAAATGTCACCACTCCCAGTGGAAATCCAACCAGACAATCCTATCAACTCTCGGTCAGGGGAAGGCCTTGTTTACTGCTCTCTGCAAAAGATCCAAGTAGCCTCTAGAGCCCTTGGGTTGATCCTATTTTCCATTCTCAACGTTTTCCACACAGGGACAGGCATGTCTAATTTCCCTCTTGCTGCTGCAGCTGCCAATGCAGTGCAGCAGCAGCGGGCTTCCACTTGGCAGGTTTTCCTATCATTTCCCAGCACCAACCCCCAGGCAGCGGCCGTTCTCCCCTCCAGGGTTGCCAGGTCATCCCTGGCCAACTGCCAGGAGAGATGGTAGACAGTAAAGGAAAAACATATTGGCCCTCATGCATGCTCGCCGCCATTGCCGGCCATGTAATGATACCACTTCTGGAAGTGATGTCATCATATCACTGGCCCACCAGAACTGATCTGGTTTGGGGGCAAAAACTCTGGTAGCCCCAAACCCATGGCTTCACTAGCTATGAGTTGATGTCACTTCTAGGTGCACAGGAAGAGACATCAGTGCATCTGTCAGTGATATCATTACATCACCTGTGAACGCATGCTCAGGCCAGTAAGTAGTCTGCTTCCCCCTTTGACCCCCCCCCCCCATTTTCCCATGCTGGCCAGATGAGTTGGGGGCAGCAACTGGGGTGGGGGCTTTCCCACCTCCAGCAAAGGAATGACAAATCCTACTCCGCTCCTCTGAGCCTCTGAGGTTTTTTAAATTCCCAGCTTTATTTTTAAAAAGTGTATAACTTCTTTCATTGCAGAGATATGCCTTTTTCCTTATATCTGTGCAACAAAAGGGACTAGAGACTTACTCAAAAATAAAAGAAAGCTAAGAACGTGTTACACATATTGCTATAACATTATATCAATATAATGCTAGAGAGCCAGTGTGGTATAGTGGTTAGAGTGTCAGGCTAGGATCTGGGAGATCCAAGTTTGAATCCCCACTCTGCTGTGGAAGCTCACTGGATTGACTTTGGGCTAGTCACACACTCTCCGCCTAACATACCTCACAGGGTTGTTGTGAGGATATAATGGAGGAGTGGAGAACAATATAAGCCACTTTGGGTTCCCATAGGAGAGAAAGGTGGGGTATAAGTGAAGGAAGTAGGTAGGTAAGTAAGTAAACAGAAAAGGGATGGGGAAAATGTGAGGAAATCCAAACTTTCCCACAGACATTTCAGCCATCTAGGCTTTACTGCAATCTTTCCCAAAGCTTTGAAGCAATGCAGATTTGACAAAATGTGGAGAAAAGCTGGGGGGGGGGGCATGGGAGGTGCCCGGGTGCACCACAATGCTCAAGGGAAGCAGGAAAGGGCCCTGCTTCCCACCAGCATTGAACTCTAGGCAAACAACTGCATGGAAATGGCCAACATTTTTGCACAAATTCTGTTCAATGTGTTTGGCAGCATTTTCTAAAACCATTCCTTTCTGGAATAAGATAGAACTGGGCAGCTGAGGCTGACAGCAGTTTGCTTAGGACTACCCGATGTGTTTCTTGAATAAGGAATTCGGTGACTCCTGTGCTACATCAGCTTCCTTTGTCATCTTGATTTTATTCATCCTGACATCAGCTTTGGTAGGTCACGGCTATTCCCATTTTACACATGGAAGGCTACGGCTTGGTTCTTGTGCTGCTCTTCTGCCGGTGCAGCAGCAGCTCCTCCAACAGCATGGCTGGCTGGCTGAGAGCCAAGCTACAAGTGACGAATGACGCTTGCCTGGCAAGTGAACAGACTCCCATGTATTCCTCCCTGTTCACTTGCCATTCACTTGCTCTCCACTTGATCAAGTGGAGAACAAGTGAATGGCAAGTGAACAGGGAGGAATACATGTGAGTCTGTTCCCTTGCCAGGCAAGTGTCATTCGTCACTTGTAGCTTGGGCCTGTGAGGGTGAATCTTGTCAATTCCCCCCTCCTATTGCAGAGTCCCAGTTTGCTCCCCATACTTGTTCCTTTGTCTCCACCAACCTGAAAAAGCACAATTTCAAGGGGCAAAGAAGGTTGGAATGGGGATGGGTGGGTTGTCTTCTTTTAGCATGACTCTGCTTGCCTGCTTTAGGATCCAAGTCATTGCTTGTCCGCCGCTGCACAATGAAATCATTTCTTAAGTGAGATGTGAACTCCCACATTCAGCTATCTTTCCATCAGACCACACAGCGTGAGGTACTGCTTGCTGGCCACACTTGTATTTTTTCCACTTCTTAACAGCCTGTGATTACCTGCACTTGTTTATCTCCAAGCATACCAAGCAGGGGAAAGAAGGAGCAATTTGGGATGTCTTACTAGCTACAGCAAAATCGGTGTGATACCTTTTGGTTGGTTCTAATAAAAAGGTATGTTACAGATTTTGTTCTTGTTTTGGATTTGCCTGGGCCAATATGGCTGTCTGCAACATTTTTTTAGCACTAAGTCTAGAAACACTGGAGTCTTAGAGGATTTACCACAGTTTGGGGCGCCGCCTCATTGAGGTTGCTGAAATAGAGGACTGGGGTCTGTAGGCCTTGATTGCTATGGGCCTAATTGCCCACAACTGGAGATGACGCAGAGCACGGCTACTAGCACAGATGGAAGAGGTGTACAGCACCCCAGAGGAAGAAATAAAAGGCAGTGACAGGAGCTGCGCTTGTAGCACTTGAAGCCCTTGCTGTCACCAACCCACCCACTTCCAGTTTCTTCCTGCTAGCAGAAACTTGCCTTCACACCCTGAATACAGAAATGAGAAGAAAATCCCCAGATCGTGTTTCTGGCTTTGTTCCTTCTTTATGGCCCCTGCACTTAAATTCAGGTCCAGTCTTCAATGCGTAATGAGCCCACTGTACAAGCCGGAAGGATTAGGGAGGCAGTGGGGAGCCTGGTGCCCATTTGAGGCTCTTGGAAGCCAGCTAGCAGGCGTGTTGGGGGGCCAGCATTCCAGGGGGAAGAGTGCGGCCTCATTCCCCCAGCTGTGAATGCACGGAGGCCTTGATTGGTTGGGTGCCATGGGAAAGAAAGAGCCACCAGCAGCGGCAGGTATTTAATTTTTTTTCCTCTAAAGACTGATTGAATTGCCTTGTAGCTCACAGGGCCGGTATTGTGCACGAGAGCATAACAGTCGTGGGGAACATGCCATGCCAATGAGACAATCTTAATGCTTGACAGTGTGTGAGATTGTGACCATCAGTCACATGGAGAAGAGGAATGGTGCGCTCTCTTCTTTCCTGCTGCAGGCTTAGCAAAGAAAGATGGGGGGGAATATGCCTGCGAATCATTCTGCTCCAAATAAATGGAAGGAATTTTTGGTTTGGTTTGGTTTTAAACGAAGATACTGTCTCTGACCCCCACAGTGCTCCTGGGGTGGTCAGGATCCGTCGCCAGCTGCCCATCTCTCCTGCTAGCTCTGTGACTTACATAACGGCGGCTCAGAGCGTGTGGCCAGCTGCCCAGATGGATAATGAAATCTCACCAGGGCATTTATCAGCAGGTTTGTTCATTTACACAGGGAATAAATCCTGACACTGCTCTTCTGACTCTGGCTTTAGCATAAAGACATTTTGTGCGAGGAAAGCCCTGGCATCCACTGACACCGTACTAATCCGTCCCATCTCCCTTTGTCCAGTTTCTCCTGTTGCCCAGCTTCCTGGTGCATTTCCTTTATTCTTAGAATTGTCCTGCCTGGGCGAAGGAAGAGGAGAGCCGTTGTAGGGCAGACCTACTGTGCGCTGTCATAAGGTTATTCAGTGATGGAAGAAATTAGGAAGTATTTGAAGGGCTGTCACATAGAGGATGGAGCAGAGTTGTTTTCTGTTGCCCCGGTGGGTTGGGCCAGAAACAATGGATTAAAATTAAAGCAAAAGAGTATTTGGCTAAACATTAGGAAGAACATCCTGACAGTCGGAACAGTTCCTCAGTGGAACAGGCTTCCTTGTGAGGTGATGGGCTCTCCTGCCTTGGAAGTATTTAAGAAGCAGCTAGATGGTCATCTGACAGCTATGATGATTCTCTGATTTAGTATGAATGTACACAGATCAAGAGAGGGAGGATGAAGGGATGAGCCAGTGCTTGGCACTCGTGGTCCTTATATGCCCAGGGTAATGCCGAATTATCCTCCAAGCCAGATTGGCCAAGGATCCTGAAAGCTTTTTGCCTTCCTCTGAGCAGGGGTCATTGAGGGAGGTGGGGAGGGATAGCTGTGAATTTCCTGAGTTGTGCAGGGGACTGGGCTAGATAACACTTGAGGTCCCTCCCAGCTCTATGTTTCTAGGAATTAATTACAGGGGGACAGAGTTGGAGCTTCCTAAAAGCCAAGCCATCTGAACCAGAAGCCCTCCTTCCAGCCTCTTGTTCCATGGCTGGCTGTTCTTTCTTGGTTATTAGATAAAAGCATTCTGAGCCAGCCATGAAACACTCACTTCTTTATTATTTCAGTGATAAGCCCAGGATGGCTGTTGGTTTTGGAGAGCCTTGGCAAAACACCAATGTGCCTTCCTCATACTAAAACTGTGTCCTCCGTAACATGCAAATCTCAGGGGCTGGCAGCAGGTCCTCCCAAAGCTCATGGGGCTCAGTGGCTGCCCAGTAGTGCTGACTCTTGGAGCAGGGTTGAACCCTGGCATTCAAAATGTGTTCTGGGGCTCCTTCTGTGCCCAAATGAGGTGCAAGGTCATGGAGATGCTGTAGAGGGGCAGCTGTGAGATGAATGAAGAGCCAAGGACTGCAGGCAGAGGGACTGTGGCGTTGAACCATGGTGGCACTGGCAGGCAGCAGCTGAACAAAGAAGGATATTCTCTTGGTGTATCCCATTGGCAAAAACTTAATTTCAGAATAGAATATGCCCTTCACGGAGTCTGACGATGGACACACAGCTTTAATTGTTGCCCCATTGGAAGGGGAAATTCTAATTGCAACCATGCCAAAGACTTGTTTTTGGAGACATTCTCGACCAAAATGCAGGTCGGTTGGGTATTCTGAAGTTCTTGTTATATAATGCTTGAAAAGATCTTCTGCATCCTCTGATTTTGTGTAGAAAAATGTGTAGAAAATATACAGAAAAACTATATTATAAAGTAAGGGGCTTGTAATTCTTGAGAACCTTTTATTAATTCCTGAGGATTCGTTTGTTTGTTCGTTTCATTCGTTCGAAAAATCAAGGCCATTTCCACATGGCTTACCTTCTTCCGGAAAACAGCATCATCACGCGCGAAATCACACGAGAAGATGCTGTTACCGTGCAAGAAGACGGATGACGTCTTCCTAGCGCGATTTTGCGCGATAACATCATCTTCCTAACACGATTTCGTGTGCGAAGATGCTGTTTTCCGGAAGAAGGTAAGCCATGTGGAAATGGCCCAAGTTTCCAGCTCCTTCATACTATGAAGCCTTAAAAGGATGCAGGTGATGCAACTGTATAATCTCAGAACTGGGGTTAGGTGGAGCTGAATTAGGCGTCTTGCTCCTTGTTTATCCAGGGGACCAGAAAAAGCAGTGCCAGTTACATCAAGTGAGAAGTATATGCACGTTTAGATAACTAACGTTGCTGAGCTCAGTTGTTCTTGGCGTGGAATTTTGGTTTTTTTAGAGCAGAGTGCATCTAGCTGAGCACCTGTGTTTGAATCCTCTCCGTTATTTCAGTCCAAAGGATAAACTTCTTTGAAACTGTATTCGTGTAGGAAGTGAAAGGATATTCCTGTCTTGGTTAGCTATAGTTTTGGAATTAAAGTCTCAGTGACAGTAAGCAGAATCCGGTGCAAAAGTTAGCACATAGTCTGAAAACCCAGAAATAGACATCATAGACATTGCCTCCGGATAGAGCCTACTGTTTTCTCCCTCTTCATCCTTGTTCGTTTCACTTTGCTTAAGTTTGTATCCAGATGTACCCATTTATATCTGGCTTGTAGTTTTGCTTTTGTGTATGGTACCTGTTATATATTTGGAATGAAACTGCTATGTTGCTCTATTGTGGAGCAAATAGCAGATGGAGAAGAATAAGACAGAATTGCTATTTTTTATTTAGAAAACTTTTACAGCAGAACTGCTCAAGGCATGTCACAACTAAAACAATAAAACAAAGCTAACCAAGACAGTAAAACAAGGCAATAAAAACAAATCATGCCAATAAAAATAAGCCAATAAAAGAAAACATGTTTATAAAATAAAGTCAATAAAAACATGCCAGCCACGGGTCAACCCCCCTGAAGTATCATGTCCCGGATTTGAATTCCCCATCCTCAGCACCTTCATTTAGTCTTTCTTTAAAAGGGGTGGTGGTGATCTTGGGTTGTGGATCTCCCATGTCTTAGCTAATCTGGCCCTCTCCATGTCATCAAGTGCTCCTATGAGGCAAAGAATTTGAAATTATATAATTGTGTGCAATTCTCAGAAAAAATTCCAAAGTAGGGATAGTCCACTTATTGTAGCATTGCTTGAAGTTTTTGGACACATGTCAGCTTCTGATTAAAAACCATGTCTATCTGCTCCAGTATAACAGAATGGTCAAAGATGCAGGAAGCACCTCATACAAATGAAATGTGAGGAATGTGAATCAACACTACACACAATAGTGGGAAGAGTATCTGGCTTACCTTATACAATCTTAAGATCTAAAACCAGAACTGTATCTATTCTATATATATAAAGACAAGTGTCCTGACTGACTCATCAACACCCAGCCCAAACCCCTGGAAACATAAAAACATAAAATTTGGGGAGAACATTCCTTTCATGATGTAAAACACCCACTAAGAAGGGATTTAAAGAAATTTGCCCCCTAAGGGGGTAAATGAAATCTCCCCCTCAAGACAGAGTTGACCTATGGCGACCCCTGGTGGGGTTTTCATGGCAAGAGACTAACAGACGTGGTTTGCCATTGCCTGCTTCTGCAGCCCAGGTCTTTGTTGGAGGTCTCCCATCCAATTACTAACCAAGGCCAACCCTGCTTAGCTTCTAAGATCTGACAAGATCAGGCTCTCCTGGCCTATTCACATCAGGGCCCCTAAAGGGGTAAAAGGGGTAAAATATGTTTCCCCTAAGGGATACAGCTTCCCTGTGTGGCTGGCAGGCTGCTACCTGCTTGCACCCCCACCCACTACCAGCTTGGTCACTCTTCCCTAATTGGGCCAGCCTTTCAAGGTCATTTGCATATGCGGGCTGATTGGGGCTCACAAAATTCCACACCTCATCTCCCCCCCCCCAAGACAGTTGGAACACAGAGGTCATTTGCATATGTGGTCTGATTGGTTCTCATACTAAACAGTATGTAGTTGCTATTGGGAGTCATTGAATGTGTCCTGAGTAGAAATGGGCATGAAATGAACCATGGAACAAAATTCCAGATGGAACGACTGGTTCGTTTGCAGAGAAACATGCGTTCTGTGGGGCCACATTTTAACAGAACAAACGACTTTTTCCAACCATTCCATGGCCGGTTTGGAGTTTCACAGACCCCGCACTGGTTTCAGCCCATTGGCTGAACCCAGTGAGGGGTCTGTGAAACTGACAGCCCAGGCAGCAGGAAAAGAGGCTGTCAGTTTCACAGACCCTGCCGCTGAACCCAGCACAGGGGCTGTGAAATTGACAGCCCCTTTCTCCTGCTGCTCTGGCAGCAGGAGAAAGAGGCTGACAGTTTCACAGCCCCTGCGCTGGGTTCAGCCGATGGGCTGAAACCAGTGCGGGGTCTGTGAAACTGACAGCCAGAGCAGCAGGAGAAAGGGGCTATCAGTTTCACAGACCCCGCACTGGGAAAAGTGGGAAAAGGTCGGAGTGGGAAAAGGTCGGAGGTTCGTGGTTTGTGGAATGCTATGAACCACAAATAACGTGGTTCTGGTTTTTTTTTAGTTTGTGACCATGTCTTCTCCTGAGGTAAAATGCACCTCCCAGTCTTTCCCTAAAAGTTCACTAGGGTTGCCAACTGAAAAAAACAATCACAAACCAAAAATGTTACATACCCTTAAGTATTATAACTGGATTTAAAGTAGTTAAATTCTCTAGCAAAGCACAGATATTAAGCTAGTCTATAATAACATACAGTTCTGCATCAGGCTTTCTAAATTCTATTCCAAGAAAAGCCAGTTTTACGACCTGTATAAACTGACTGATTCACATAATTTTGCATATTTTGCATATTTTATTATGCATTTTATAATTTTATAATTTCTCTTGCCACTTATGAGGAGGACAAGAGATTTCATCCCTGTCCATCTGAAAATTTTTCATCTGCCTGAGACTTGGTCAGGCATTGTCCACACCTTTGAGCAGATCTTTGCTGCCATGAAGACTAGGAGTTTGCTGCTACAAAATAAATGAAAGCCCAAATTTTCAGGAATCCAAATTCTGTGCTCAGTGTCACACTCCACACTTTTTCCTGCACTCTCATACAATTGACACAAACTTAGCCCTGACCACAACTGAGACAATTTATTTCTAACCCTGTCATTGCTCTGCAGTCTAGGGAGGGTAGCTGGGTTAATACTCTACTGCAAGAAAAAACATACTATCATAAAATTAAACAGCCCCAGTTCCTGCTGCCCCATGGCTTAGCCTTGGAGGGAGAGTTGTCACAGCAATCTATAAATCCTCCTCCCAGCGGTTTTCATCATCCATTTGCTCTGGTTTTAATTGCTGGCCACTTTCCCTGGGAAAACTTGAATAAAACAGCTGACTGGTCTAACCAGTTAGTAATGGATTCCACTTGTGACACAGCTGGGTCTTAGATGGAAACTGCCCTTGTTAAAAAAAAGAATTTAATAGCACCAGCTTTATACACTAAGGATACCCTCTTAATACATTTATGCATTCTCACTATTGCTGGGATCTGCAGGAACTGTTAGCCAGAGAAGTCTAGGTAGCAATCATTGCTTTTCTCCTGGGCTAACCTATTCTTGCTTCATCGAGCATTTGGGATTAAATTACATTCTGATCTCTTCCTGCTTCAGCTACTTCCTTCTCTGTCTCATGGGCTTTATTACACACATAACTGTCTCATCAAAAAAGGGATTCTAGCTAGCTAATGTAGTGTAACCAACAGGAACACCACAGTAATACGATCCAGAGAATCTAGGAGACATAAATTCAGGTACCCACCTGCAGCCAGGTTCCCTTTGGGTGGGACTGTGGCTCAGTGTTAGAGCATCTGCTTTGCATGCAGAAAGTTCCAGGTTCAATCCCCAGCATCTCCAGTTAAAAAAATCAGGTAACAAGTGATGTGAAAGACCTCTGTCTAAGACTCTGAAGAGCTGCTGCCAGTCTGAATAGACAATGATGGTAGAAAGTGCTGTCAAGTTGCAGCCATAGGGTTACCAGCCTTGACAGATGAATGATCTATCTCCAGGAGATCTTCTGGAATTAGAACTGGTCTCCAGACTACAGAGTTCCATTCCCCTGGAGAAAATGGCTGGTTTGAAAGGTGGACTCTATGGCATTATACCTTGCTGAGGTCCCTCCCCTCCCTCCCCAGGCTCCCAAATCACCAGGAATTTCCCAAGACAGGGTTGGCAACCTTAGCTTCAGCATAAGGCAACTTTATGTGTGCATGTGTTCAGAATGGGTCCTGAGTGGGGGACCTTTAACCTCAGGGGTGATTCTAGTGGCTTGGTTTCCATCCGCTGCAGCTAGATTGCCTAAGTTTGTTTTTTAAGAAAAAATCTTGAACTTAGGTTCTCAGTATCTAGGTCCCCAGTGGAGATATACTACCCTGAGAACCCTCCAGCCCCCATTCTCCTTAGCCAGTATGAAGTTCAACAGTTGTTGCTCTTGGGCTGCAATTTCCCCTACAGCAATGACATGGTTGCTTGGACCGAGGCAGAAACAATGAAAACGGTCCCTGTTTGTTTGGTTTCCTTGGTTATGGCACTGCCCAGCTCAATAATCACATTTTCCTTATACCAGTCAAGCCTGTCTCAGCATCAAGAGTTATTGAATGGAGATGCTGAGAGGCTTCTGATGCCTGCCTGGAGGCGTCTGATAGTATCTGCTTTGGAAAAACCCACAGATCTGGTCCGAGAGTGCCGCAGCGTAGCTGTTCCTCTGCTGCTGCTGTTGATGACTGATTCTCTGAGTCCCCAAACTAAGATGTTCATAACAGGCTATCATCATTTTTGTTCCTTGACAAAGTTTGGTCCTCTTCCTCTTTCTGCCTGCCCTGTGTTCGCATAATGGAAAAAAATGAAAAGAATGGATTTTCATGTAGGCGGGCATCAGGTTATCTATGCAAATATACAAGGGTGCATTTTCGTATGCGCTTGGGGAATGGTGATGCTGGGAGAGGAGGAAAATATGAACATCTTGACATGAAAAAATTCAGGAACAAGTGGGCTTGGCATCTTTCCTATTCAATCAGAAGGTATCCAAGGGCTGGTCTCCTGCCTTCCCTTTGAAAACCAGTCCTTCACTTAGCTTTGATGTCCATCAGTTTCCAATCTATTATTGTCAGCAATTAGTTGCCCAGAGCTAAATCAGAGCAAAACTCTTTGCAATTGTGCTCAGCTCTTGTGCAAGCTCAATTAGTTTAAAAGGGAATCTAAGTGATACTGCCAAGATCTTTGTTTTGGTCTGCTAGCTTCCTGGAACAGAATAAACCAGACAGAATCTGGGCTGTAAATTCTATTCCAAGCAGAATCCTTTAAAAGATCTCAACAACTTTAGAAACAAATGAGAATTTGGTAAACCCGAATTTATAACTTAGGTCTTTTACATAGATCTTGCCTGATAAGCTTAATTAAAAATTTACTGACACAATGGAATAACATTTAAACCCTCTGTTCAGCTTTGAATTATAGCAATAGGAAATATTTTAGCATTTGTTTTTAGTACATGTGCAAATGTTAACATTTCCACCATAGACTGGGGGGGTGGGGTTGCCTTTGCTTTTTTTAATGGATCAGGTAGAGGAAACAGTGTCCTGACTTGGATGGCCCAGGCTAGCCTGATCTTATCAGATCTCTGAAATGCAAGGTTGGCCATTAGTACGTAGATGGGAGGCCACCAAAGAAGTCCTCCTCATCTCTTACCTTAAAACTCCTCAGGGGTCAGCTGCAACTTGACGTCACTTTCTACCACCAAAGGAAACAGAACATGAGCACATAAGATGAGCCCTTCAGACCAGAAAGTAAGGGACTTCATATGTGGAGAGGAAGAGTTTAAATCTCTCCTTTTTAAATTAAAAGTTAGGTGTGGATGAGGACTAGTAGATTATAAAATATTAAAATGGGCTTAGGATAAGGTTCTATCTGACCACAGGTTTAGCGGACAACATAAAAGTTTGATGTAGAAGAGCTAATCAGACAAAAACATTATTATAGAAATAGACGGACTATTGCTTTAGATCTGCTGTCTCCTTTTCCAGAAACAAGTGATTATCTTTCTTCACCAAAGAGGATAACATTAACAGGCATTCTAGAAGGGAACAGAATATACTGGAGAGTTTGAGAAGAACCAAGTATCTTGATTCATTGGTTCCCCAGACTGTTGTTTACATCTGAAGCAACTATGTAGATTATTGACTGAAGACAGACCATTTTTCCCCTGGACAATTGAAAGTCATTTGAAAAAGGATTGCTGCTCATGAAGGGACATGCTCATCCAATTTTCACCACCAGTAAATGGATTTTGTAGATTTTTGAAACAGCAAAACCTGTTGGACAAGGGCTGACATTAGAGATGCCAGGTCCCCTCTGGCAACTGGCAGGAGGTGGAATGGGTGAGTGGAACTTATGAGAGGGTATGTGTGCAATCCTTGTCACCACACGATGTCATCACTTCCAGTGTGACCCAGAAGTGACAGCATTGTGCCAGGACTGATTCTTTAGCACTTAGCCAAAAAATATCGCTGCTTCTGCCCCGCCCCCCCCCCCCGGCGCAGTTTTTGGCTGAGTGCTAAAGAATCATTCCTGGTGTGACACCGTCACTGCTGGATCATGCCAGAAGTGATGTCATCACATGGGGACACCAATTGCATACTTCCCATTTTGTTGGTCTGCAATCCTCCCACCAATCATCTGGGGATTGGCGGATGACTGAATTACCTAGAGTTTGCCCACTATAAGCAAGCAAATGGTAAGCCTAGCTGAAATGTGTGTACCAGGGGAATAAAGCCTCTCTCAATATGATGCCAACTCTGTTATAAATTATCCACCTTGCTGTTCATGTGTGTTCTGGGTAGCTTTTCTTCTACAAGCCAAACATATGTTTATGCAGGAGATCTGTAGATCTCCCAGGGTTTCTTTTCTTTTTAAATTTTAAAAACAGGTGCCGGGAGCTTCACATTTGACCAGAAAAATATTGCTGAAGGAATGTCTAATTCTTTCCCTTAGTGCCCTTTCTTCAATTGACATTTCCTTTCAGCTGCTATAAGTACCTGTATTTCCCCTTGTAGTACTGAGAACAGCTAAAGAGGGACTAGTTTAGAATGGGAACTGCTGCATATGAAAGAGTGAAACACTCCATTCCTCTGGCATTGCTGCTTAGAACTGAGCTTGTTTGACCTGTTTTAAAGTTAGGGGAGGGGGGAAGGCTGGGAGATCTGATCTTGAATCTCCCATGTTGTTTGACTCTGGATAAAAGAAATAAGGAGGAAGTCTTCCATGCTTTCTTCCGTCTCACCTTCTCTTCTATCTGGTCCTCTTACAGCCGAGATGGACAATGGGCAGCGAGGGTTGGACCCAGACCAGCTGCAGCAGCAGCAGCTCAAACTCCGTGAAAGGCAGAGATTCTTTGAAGAAGTTTTCCAGCATGATGTAGATTTCTTCTTCCCGGTATCTCATCTGCAGATTGAGCACAGGAGACGTAAGTTCTGCTTGGGATATCATACATATTTATTTCGTTGATTAATGTTTTACAGTACAAATGATTCATGAGGCAGTACATAGTGCATTAGATCACCTTGTAACAAAAATCAAGGGCTTTGCCTTGTTTCCTTTCGGTTAGGAAATGGACACGTTGACAGTGCAATCCTAAGCAAAGTTACACCCTTCTAAATGCCGTGGATGTCAATGGGTTTAGAAAGGTGAAACTCTTGTTTAGTGTTGTACTGTGAGAGTACGGGTCAGCAGTGGTCCCACTAGGGGTAAAGATGTGCACTGTGTGGGCTAATTTATCAGGAGGTGTTATAGATTCCTCTGGGTAATGATGATCTCTCATGTGGCTCCCTTGTCTTTGGAAGCTCCCCTTGGCAGCATTTCCTCCATGGAGGTGAATGTGGACATGCTGGAACAGATGGACATGCTGGACCTCTCTGACCAAGACACTGTGGATGTGTTTCTCAGCTGCGGGACGGAGGACAACAACAACGTTGCCACTCTCTTACCAGGTACACACGGACTTCTGTCGCTATGCCCATCGCTCATTATTAAAAAGGAAAGGAAAAAGGGAAATCCAGTCAAAGACAGGGGATACACAATGTATTGTTCAATGGATTAGCCCAGTTCTGTCACTGAACCTGTGGAGGAAGGTGCTGTGAAGAAAAAAGATGGGCATTTTTGTAGCTGTGATATCTGGACCATTTAAAGTTGGAATCTCGCTGTGTTTTAGTAGGTAGTGAAGATCATAACAGGGAGAACAAGGAGTGCTGTTTGTGTGGTGGTGGGCAGATATGATCAGCCATTGTGGAACTAGGAACCTCAGGGACTGAGTTTAGGACTTACATGGGGCACAACTAGATAGGATGGTGCTCCTGGGTTGGACTCAGGGATGCCACTGCCATTTTAGTGCCTTACAGGGGAGATTTTAAAAGGCAGTGTGGCGGGACCAGGCTGCCTTGTGGTCATCCTCCCGCATCTTTTCAAGTGTCCCTTCACAGCTGTTTCAGCATTTTAAAGGTTCAGGGGGAAACAAGAGCGCCTGGTCCTGCCACAATGCAGGCCTGGCCAGGATCAGGCCCTTGGCAGTGGCATCCCTGGGCCCAATGTCTAGTTCTGTCCAGGGGTGATCTATCTGAGAATGCATATGAATGCCCTTTATTCAACAGCAGAATTCCAAATACTTAAAGGAAACTTGTGTTTTCTTAAGAGAGGGTAGCGAGTTCCATGAATTCCTCCCTCCTGCCGTAGCCCATGTAAAATTTTGGCCATTTCCACATGTCTTACCGGCCTCTGGAACGTTGCTCAAAACACCCGGAAGATAGCTTCTCGCACAAAATCACACCAGGAAGATGCTATGTCACGCAAAACTCTGGATGATAGCGTCTTCCTGGTGTGATTTCGCACGAGAAGCTATCTTCCGGGTGTTTTGCACAACGTTCCGGAGGCCGGTAAGATGTGTAGAAATTCAGTTTGTTTCTGGGGGAAAGGGAATCAGCAGAAATCACTTCTACCAGAGACCCTGGAGAACTGCTGCCACTCAGAGGAGACAGCACTGCCCTCGATAGATCAATGGTCTGATTCCGTATACAACAGCTTTACGTGTTCACAATACAAAAAGGCCTTATACCTGGTGGCTAAAATTCAGTATGCAGTCAGTCAAATGGCTATCTATCTATCTATCTATCTATCTATCTATCTATCTATCTATCTATCTATCTATCTATCTATCTATCTATCTATCTATCTATCTATCTATCTATCTATCTATCTATCTATCTATCTATCTATCTATCTATCTATCTATCTATCTATCTATCTATCTATCTATCTATCTATCTATCTATCTATCTATCTATCTATCTATCTATCTATCTATCTATCTATCTCACCTGCACTCTCATATTAGGTAGTTCCATATTTTTAAGTAGAGGGGTGATGGCAGGATATAATGCAATAATGTGGTGTGGATAGGTGTGTCAGCTTGTTGCTGGGCGACAGCCTGGTTTAGAAGCAAAGGACTTATGGGGAGAGGATTTAGGGAGAGTTAGGCAGAGGAGGGGAGAGGAGTTAGGCAGAGGATTTATGGAGAGATATTGAGCTAGGCCAATGTTTCTTAAACAAGGGTCTCCACAATACTTTGTGAGCCCCCTCAGGCCAGTTGACATGAAAACAAAACCCTCTCAGTTTTCTAGGAATGGGGAGCAGAGACTTTCCACCTCAGAGTAGAAGCTGCCACCACCCACATTCACTTAGCTTCCAGATCTCAGAGAGCTAATCAGAAAACTTGCTGATTCGTTGCCAGTAATTGATATATTGAATAGACCAGATTCATAAATACGTTTGGACCTGCTTTTAAGATTTGTGATTTCAGGTATGCAGGAGCTATCTGTGGGGCTATCCCCAAGACACTAGTGAAAAATACATAAATCCAAGAGTTTTTCCACTTACCTATTTAGAATCAAATGCTTGCATCTTTTCAAATCTGCACAAGATGCATGTTGTGTGTCACAACAAATCCTAGGCTCTCTTTTACTATATTTATTTATTAAAACATTTGTACCCCACCCCCTCTTCTTCCTCACCCCTACCAAAAAAAGGATCCCAGTTATGGTGACCAGTAGATTTCACAAAATGTGTTCTGTTTACAGGCATTCCCTCTGAAGAGAGAGAAGTTATAGAATTTTAGCAGGATGCTTTGTTCAGGATGCAAAAATCATTCTACTTCCAAGACAGCTTATCAGACACTGGAAGGAAAAGACTGAAGCTTGTTTCAGTTGTGTGCCAAAAAATTAAATTGATATGTCTTTGGTGCATGTATTTCCATCTCCTGGCTTGAGAAATCCAAATAACTGAGAGCATGTCACATGCCACCTTTTCATTCAAAAGCCATCACGTGATCCATCACATGCTCTGCTCTTTCCACAAATTGCTGCTTCCCGCCCTTCTTCCTGCTGTTTTCCATTATGAGTCCTGGACCATTCCTTCTTCCTATTACTAATCCTACAACTTCCTTTTAAAAGCATTTTCCATTCTAAAGAAAAAAAATGTATTATTTCTATTTCTGGCCCCTGCGTGCTCCTTGGATCCTATCCAGACAAGAAAGGATAAAGGAATAAGTGCCAAATATGATGGATCTACTGCTCTAGCACATTATTCAAACTTGCAGTGTTGCAGAATTGGTGGAAATCAGTGCAACTCTATATATGAGTATCAACACTCTTTTTAACCAAAAAGTACTGAGCAAACAGGTTGCTCTGTTGGTGCCACTGACAGTACTTTGTATGTCTGTGCACATTTCTGAGCCTTATGTAAAGGTTTCTAAGGCAGAAAAAGGCAGAAGAGATGAAATGTGGTCTGGGTAAAGGGACAACTGGGACTGAGTGACGTAGCCTGTAACCTCAGCTGGACAGAAGGAAGACTGTTGGTGCTCTCCTAAGCAGAGTTTCCCCAAGTTTGTTGATTTCAATGACTTTAGAAGGGGCATGTCTGCTTAGGATTGCACTGTGAGAGAACCCATGAGAGGCCTCTAAAGAAAAGGCAAAGAACATTTACTACATTGTTCTAGCACCTGGTGATTCCTCAGTGGTAAACAATCTAAAGGAGATTTTGCTAACTGGAATATGGAATTGTTTATGGAAATGTCCTTGATACTGATTACACTAATCTCACACTATGTAATCTGCCTAGAGTCTCAATGAGAAAGGCGGACTATAAATGACATAAATAAATAAATAAAAGCTGGTGGCAAGCTCCAGGGGAGTTTGTCTTCCATATTTTCACATTCACCTGTCCTTTCTTCCATGCAATGAAAGAACTATCTGCCTGCCTGCCTTCTTCTCACCTTCCTTAGAGCCTCTAAGGTGGATCAGAATTGACTAAACCTATTCCAAGAGTTTTAGCGCTGTGGATACTGCTTGTTCAAAATAAGAGGAAACAGCTGAAACAAGCGACAACCGAGCCATGCTTCTCCACGTTTATCTCATGTCCTACCAGACTGAGAATTTGTGTTTTGGAGTATTTGTTGTCAGTGACTGACATGTAGATCACCTGCAGCTATGTCCTCCATAACCTGTGTCCTCCGTAACCGTCGCACAGAAGCATTGGGAGAGGTTGCTACACAGGGACAGTTTCAAACAGGCACTCCCCCTAAAATTTGAGCTGGCGCATCCAAACAAGAAGATCCTACTAGTCAATTCCTGCACTTTCAAATCAACTCTGCTCAGTTCCTCTTGGCTTTTGAGAATATCATAGATCCCCATGGACTCATTTTGCCTGGCCTGGAGAGGGAGATGCTGGGGGCATCGGGGAAGTGCACTGGCAAGACCATGCTTGGCATGCAGAAGATAGCATATTTTATCCCTGGCATTATCTCGCAATAAAGGATTTCAGTGGGTGGATGTTTCAACACTTTCTGTTAGGCAGTACTGCTTCTCTCAGTCACCTCCCACCAGAGAATTCATAGCAATGGCTGGGCTTAGGGAAAGGGAGAGGGAAACACTAAAACTGACCCATTGTCAGCGCTAATCGTTCCTCTTGCTAGCAGAGAATCCCACAACAACCTGGTTGCTGTGTTGGGTATATAGCAAGCAGAGTTGCAAATGATTTCCTTTCCCTTAATTCCAAGCTTTTACCAGTAGCATAATCTTCATCATCATCAGCATGCAAACATGCTGGTCTCTGTGCTGTGAAAAGCATCATCTCTTGATTTCTGCAGATCAAGCAGGAGATGGCCAGACGGCTTTTTTTCTGGTCAGCTGGCAACTTGGAAGCAAATTCTTATGCTCAGTTCAATCTGCCCTTTGTTGAAGTTTCTCAGTTTATGAATGACAGTTCTGACTCATCCTGTGATTTCTGCTATATCTGCAGCAGAGCATAGGAATCTTACTACATAATTGAGTAAGCGTCTTTGAAATGACTCGGCCTCTTTATCCTGGTTCAGGTGCAGACAGGGCGAGCCTCTGGGGCATCAAAAGGGGTCCTCAGGTCAGCTCCGCCCCAAGCCTTCCACCCAAGCCTCTATCTGCTGCTGTGGCAGCGGGGCAGCATGACTTTCCTGCCCTTTCCCTCCCCCCAAACATTCCCCTCCCAAGCCTGGAAATGCAGCAGGGGGGCATGGGGGGAGCGTGGCTTTCCTGACCTTTCCCCCAAAAAGCATTCCCCTTCCAAGCCTGGAAATGTGGCGGGGGCGGGGGGCGAGGGAGTCAGCGCGGCTTGCCTGCACTCCCTCTCCAAGCCTTTCTCCTGAGCCTCGATCAGTTGTGGGGGTGCATGGGGGGACCTGTGGAGGCCTGATTTAGTCACCATGCCTCTGCAAGGCAAATAGACCTGGCCTCTGGACCTGCAGAGGCCAGATCTACTTGCCATAGTTTTGCAAGGCAGGTAGACTTCACTTCCAGACCTGTGGAGGCCAGGTCTACTTCCCATGACTTTGTGAGGTGAGTAAACCTGGCCCCCAGATCCACAGAGGCTAGGTATACCCACCAATAGTTTTACAAGGGGGATAGACGTGGCCGCCAGACCTGTGGAGGTGAGGTCTACTTGCCATAGCTTCGTAAGGTGGGTAGACCAGGCCTCTGGACCTGTAGAGACTAGATTTACTCATAATGGCTCTGAAAGGTGAGTAGACCTGGCCTCTGGACCTGCAGAGGCCAGATCTATTTGCCATAGCTTTGTGGGGCATGTAGACTTGGCCTCTGGACCCGTGGAGCCCAGATCTACCTGCCATAGATTTGTAGGGCAGTTAGACCCAGGGCAGGTAAATCCATCTTCTCAGAGGCCAGGTTGATGGGGGGGAGGTGGGGGAAGGCACCTCCGAGGGCACACTCCCTGCTGGTGCAGCACATTCCTGTGCACTGCAGTAGAATGATTTCAGCCCAAAGTGGGCCCAATTTGACCCACTGCAGAGCGCAGGAGCGCTCCGGGGCCCTCCCCCCCAGCAGTGCTCCCAGGCTCTGCAGCTCCCTGATTCAGCCTGTGGAGGTGGCAGGACAGATGGAGGTGTGGAGTGTGGCAGGACTTCCCTAGCCCAGATCAGGGCATTGGGGAGGGGGCAATGCCAGACCCAGCCGCCCTGCCCTTCTCCCGATCAGAGAGCTGGCTAGGGGGCAATGCTGGGCCCGGTCACCCTGCCCTCTCCCCACCCAGATCAGGGTGCTGGGGAGGGGGCAATGTCAGGCCTGGCCACCCTGTCCTCGGATCGAAGGGATCAGGACGTGGCAGAGGCGGCAATGCCTGGCCCACCTGCCCTGCCCTTTCTAGAGCCTGTTGTATTTTTTCTCCACAATGGGCTTTGTTACTAGTGTGTCATAAGTTTGGGCCAAATGTAGAGAGAATGGCACAGAAAAGCTGGCTGCGCAATCATCCCATAGAAGCTCCCACACCTTGAACTGAAAGGCCACAAAACTGATATCTTCCAACATTGAGTGAAAATGTGAGAATTATTTGCAACAATAAAGGTTGCTTCCGCACAAGGTTTTGCTCTGGTTTGGCACTCAAACTGGAGTAGGTTTTTCTGGAACATTCACAAAACATCAGCTCCTAATCATCCAATATCCAGGGTTTTCCGTGCTATGCTGTGATCTTCCCTAAATCTCTTTTGTTACAGTCTTTTAGGAAAGCTCTCAGTCAAAGCATGTTTACAATGCATTTGGCCAAATGCCAAATTAGCCATGTGCCACAGGGCCTGATTCATGTGCTGGAGGAGCTGTTTTCCCAAGCCAAAATGGCCCTGGGCAGTACTTTTGGCTCATTATATGGAGCCCCGGCCCAACTCATAACCAAACAGATCATGAAGTTTGGCCCTCTATGGCTGCTGCAAATGTCTCTGCTTTCACAATGGCAATGAGCTCCACGGGGAATCCTTGTAGGTGGAAGTAACTCCCCCCCCCCATTCTAAACAGTGTTTATTAATCTGTAAATCAACGCTGATCCTCTTTTCAAAAGGAAAAGACAAATTAGATGCAGTGATAGCCAACACCACTACCGCCAGACTGTGATGATTGTTGAAGTTTAAAATTACACAGGCGTCAAAGCCATTCATCTCCATCACCTCCCCCGCCTCCCCCCCTCCCATGTATTTACTCTCAAGCTGGAGGGCTCTGTGCAAGAGGAGGCACTGAGAAAGGAGACAAGGCCCTGTTATTCTGGAGTGATTCATCCAGAGAGGGTGACTCAAACATTTTACCAGCAAAGACTGCTGCATTCCAGTTAAACAGCCTCTCCGAGGAGGTCTCCAAGTTGTGTTCTTCACACGCCTCACACAAAAGCTCCTGTTGCCAAACATGGAGAAAGAATGCAAGGCTCGTGTACCTATAACGACAAGACTGGGGATTCATGACGGGATCGGCAGCCAGGCTCTTGATAGAAGGGTTACAAGGTCATTGGCTCCACCCACCCCACTGTTAGTGGGTCACTGGGTCAGGCATTCAGCTGTGGGTCCCCCTTCCCCAGTGATTCATTAGCAAATTGGATCAAAACAATAATGCACAGCCACTGGGATCACTGTAGCAAAACTATATTTTGGGTCCCTGAACCATCTGGCACCACTGGGGACCAACCAGTATACCCAGGTAATTCCTCGACAGCAATCAGAAAACGTATATAAAATTCCATATACTATGTTGCAGAATTCAACTTGTTTCTAGAATGGAAACTTTCAAATAAGTATTTTTTGTCTTGGCAAGGAATGGAGGACTAGAAATGGAGGAGTTGGGATTTGTGCTGTCTGAATATCGGCAGGCTCTGGACATAGTAACCATAGGTAGAAGGATAAAATGTTGTGCTAGATGTAGACTGACTTCTGGATTGCTGGGTGCTCCAACGTCTGCCTTTTCACCAAATAGCTCCCACTCATTTGCTCATTTTTCTGGATCATAAGATTTAGATATTTGTTTCTTTCCCAATTCTTCTTAAGTTTATCCTGCACCAGAATTCTATGCCAGATATCAGGTTCTGTGCTTGTGCAGCAATCCCAGAGGCCCAACGAATCCTACCATCCTACTTATATTTTTTCTGTGCCTGCAGTAGTATCAATACAGTCCTTCAGCATCCCAACAGCGGCTACTGACACCTGAAAACTCCACGGTACAAGGACCACAGTCCATCTGCTGAGCAGTATTAATTTGACACGACCTTGCAATGGAAAGCACGCTGCTGCCTTGCTATATGGCAAGGAAAGAACCACCACAATACGGGCAGCTGAGTGTTAGAGGAACAGAGACTCTCTCAGTTCTCATTTTACATCTTACATCTTACATTTTGCTGCTTGTTTTAAAGAACGAACTGTTGCAGTGCAACAGTTAAAATTGCCAAAGATGTGCTTCTTTATAATGTAGTTCCAGGGGGGAAGCCATATTAGTCTGTTGTGGCAAAATAAGCAGAACTCCAGTGGTGCTTCACTAACCCAATTTATTCCACCATAAGCTTCTGAGTCAGAGCTCAGTTCATCAAATGCATTCAAAGTCCACCCATAGCAGCTAATTGTATGTTTATCCTACCCTATTTATCAACAGTTGGAAATAGTTCTGACCCCCTTTGAATGGACAGGTTGCTCTTTTGATTGGTTCTTGCTTTATACTGGCCTCTCCTCATAACTGCTGTCCACTCCCCACCCCCGCTTTCTGTTGTGTGAACTGTAAAATATAGAATTTCCTATTTCAGATGGACACTTTACAAAATGGTTGCAGTTCCTTACATTCAGACCATGTATGAATATATTCTCTGAGACAATTTGTGTGTGTGTGTGTGTGAGAGAGAGAGACAGACAGACAGACAGAGACAGACAAAAATCACAATGCTCCTGGATCTGCAGCAACGATATATGGGCATTTTCTCTTTAAATTGTGAGCTGCATACCCATGTTTTCGTTATCTTAACCAACTGTGTCTATTATAGCCAACTGGTAGAGGATGGTGTGTTTGTATGTATGTTTGAGGGAATAGCTGAGTTTCTCTGTCCAAAAATCTTGATGGAGCCACTATGGCACAGGGTGGGGCAACCAAATACCATCTCATCAGCTGCTTGTTCCATTTTTAATTTTTTTTTCTCCCCTTGGTCAGAGTCCAACCACTACCAAGAAGAAATCTCTCTGCAAGTGCCCAGCACGGCCGAGATCAAATCCCGGATCTCGTCCACCTCTTCTGCCTCCACAGACCTGAACAGCCTGGACACCAGCGACGAAGGGGCCGAGACGCCTGTAGTGCAATCTGATGAGGAAGAGCTGCAGCAAGACAGCCCCAAAGAGCAGGAGACCAGAAGTTAGCAGAGGGGAAGGAGGAGGGGGGGGGGCTGCTTTGCTCCACATCCACCCTGCCGCATGGACTCTTCCAGCATGAGATGGTGAAGGGACTTGGCTGGCTAGCTCTTGGACTCCTCTGTATGCCAGCCACTGTACTCGGAGAGCCCTTCCTCCTGGAAGATGGTCAGTGTGTGGTCAGCAAAGGAGCAGAAGGGGAAATGGGGTGAGGTGTGAGGGTGCTGTAGAACTTCAGAAATTAATTCTCCAAGCTTTTTATGCTAACGTTACTGCTTCACTCACCCTGAATTACTTGTGGCTCCAACCACAGCTATTTCAGGCGAGGCCTTGGTGTTCGAATGCTTGCTGTCTCCTCTCTCTCTCTCTCTCTCTCTCTCTCTCTCTCTCTCTCTCTCTCTCTCTCTCTCACACACACACACACACACACACACACACACACACACAATATGTTTAACTATAAAATAGTAGAAATTATATTCCTTTCAAATTAACAAGGATGATGTGTGTTATTGGGAAAGAGCCAGTGAAGCATTCTGGGTAGTAAGGATGATGAACCAATGGCTGAACTGTAAAGACACTAAGCTTCACTGGTGTCAGAGTTGGGATTTTCCGTCAAATACTTTATTTTCACACATACCTTGGAAGGCAAGAACCAGCCCATGAGAAGAAATTGGGCTTTAGGGATCTAGTGTGGTAGTAATGAAGAATCTACTTGCAATGGGCTTACAGGACTTGTCACGCACCAAGCTAGTGGAATCTGCCAGCTATATATGGTACCCCACCAAGGTCTTGCAAAACTACCTGTTTGGGGCATCCGTATGAGAATCCAAAACAAATAGATCATCGAGTTCCTAGAAGAGGCTCTGATACAAGGCTGATATTCAGCTTACTAGGTCTCAAGAGTTGCTTAGCCCTGATTTAGGTCTCTATCTTGTGAGCAAAAGAACCTTGAATTGCCATTTTTAAGGGTCTCCTGGTATAATGACACAAACATCATGAACTGAATGTCAGGAAGTCCTTTGTTCAAACAAACTCACAAGGTGCCTGTAGATAAGCCACCATCTCTTGGTTTCAGCCTCTACAATATAAAGATAGTCATACTGGCCCACCTTACAGATATGTTGTACAGATCACTAATGTATGCAAGGTGCTGTGGACACTCATTGCTAGGTATTCATATCTCTGGACATTTCTAAATGGTCTCCACTGCTAATTAATGGGGAATGTTAAATTTACATATTTAAAGGAATTAATAGAAATTTTGCACAGCTCGGGGATAAGACTTTACACGCAGAAAATTCCAGGCAGGAGTCCAGGCATTTCCAGCAGAAAAGATCTCAGGTACCAGGGTGGGAAAAGACTTCTGCCTGTGACACATATCCACTGCCAGTCAGAGTAGCCAGTACTGAATTAGATAGAGCAATGGTCTGAGTTTTAAACACTCTCGGAGAGATGGCATCTCTAGGCACGGCTGAGGTCACACTGCTTGTTATTCACACATCAATATCATGTAACAGTGACAGGAGTAGCTATGGCTCACAGGCAGGGAACATCATGCTCTGTATCTGGAAAGTCCCAGGTTCACCCCCTGACTCCTCTTCTTTAAACGATCTCGGAGTAGCAGGGTTAGGAAAGAATGTTCTCTGCATGAGAGCTTGAAGAGCTGCTGCTAGTCAGAATAGACAGATAGAGTCAGAATAGACATGTAAGACAGTATCAGATACTTCTCTATCACAGACAAAAAAGAAATAGGCGCAAACTATGCATAGGAACTATTTGGGGGAGGCAATAATACAGGGTGAAACAGTCCAATGGTGAGTGCAGAAGGGGTTTAAAACAAAATAACTTTTATATATTAGGGCCCGAATACACGTTACATTTTCCCCAAGGTTTGCACAACCCACGTGTGCTTGCAAATTCCCCACTGATAATTCAATTCCCAGGCGTGTGGGGTCCAATTCAGATTGGGACTCTGGTACTCAAGGAGAAGGGGCTTCAGCCTCCCCTGATGTCATTTTACTGTCCTGAAGCAGCTTCAGGAGCTATTTATCGCATTGGGTGTTCCACTGATGAGGTACAGTTTTCCCAGTGGGACGAAATGTACTTCCCTGGGGCCATTTTGAGTTGGGAAAATGGTGTGGGAAGGAATGCTTAAGCCCCTTCTCCTCCTGTCCTGCAATCCCAATCTGAATAGGGCCCTGCAGTCCCAATCTTAATTGGGCCCTCATGAATGGGAATTGAGTTCCCAGTGGGGAACTCACAAGCACATGCCTTATGGCAGCCCCAGACCAGACTGCCATATAGTTATTCACTAATGGTTCCAGTTAATAGCCTCAATGTGTAAAATGGCTCTATCATTGCTGAAACAGCATATGCTATTACAAAAGACATTCACTTTCCAGCAGAATCCTATAATTTATTACGTAATACTGAATGTGTGAACTCCCTACGTGAGTATGTGAAGTCACCCCAACTCTTCTTGGTCATAAGGTTGCCCTCTTGCACCATACACTGTCCAGCCACCTATAAAGCCCTCAGCAGTTAAAGCACTTCAGATTCCTCCTCCACCTTCCTTCCCAACTGCTGTGCATCCGAGCTGAAGTTCTGCTACCCATAGTAGACTGGAGAAAAAGTGTGAGAGAGGCACCACAGCCTCCTCATCTCCAATTTTGAAAATTAGACAAACAACGCCTAAGTTACAAACTAAATGCATGGGTTCCCATTGGGTCTTGAGCGATCCATTGCACGTGTGGCGTGAACATTTCTATCCTCCCAATTCTAGCATCTCCTTGGCATGTGTTGCAAGAACTGTAAATGTGGAACCTTCAAGTGGACCAGGAATGTACAGTAGAATGCAGCAATTGGCACCTGGGGGGTAAATAGGAACACATCGTGTAGGAGGTTGCTTTCAAATAATGAATAATTTGTGTAACTGTTGTAACAATGTTTTTCATAATATTTACACTGTTCATCTCCAATTTAATGTTGAGATAGAGGACTGTCATTTGCAGAAATCCAGCTGAAGTTAAAAGACTGAATCACTGGCAGAGCATCTGCTTTGCACACTGCCAGGTTCAATCTCCTCCACCTCGTTAAAAAGGGATCAGGAAGTGGTTGATGTGAAAGGCCTCCTTCCACTGAATTGCTGCTGCTAGTCAAACTAGACAGTATTAACCTTGATAAACCAATGGCCTGACATAATGTCAGGTGACTTCATGTGCCATTCAACAAACACCTGTTATTTTCCTTGCTGCAGTTCTAAGAACCATTCTGGTCCTCACATGAACTCATTCAGTTACATGAATGCAAGTTTCAAGTAGCCTGAGACGTTTTCAAAATTATACACATCCTACAGAGAAAACAAACTGTGTGTTTGTGGTCATATGTGATTATCGTAGACAAGCACCTATTGCTACTGACATGCGGTGAGGAGGTGTAGTCTAGCACAGCATCCCATCATGCATGCACACTGCAAAAATAAAAATGCATATGCAGTTGGCATGCATGATAACAATACAGCTTACATGCTTTCTTTTAACACAAATCATCAGTAATGTTTGAAGCAGCCCTCAGGTTAGTTGAAGACCTCAGGTCTGGTTTAATCAGGCAGGTGGCATCATAATTTAAAGAGAAAAACAATAACCACCCTTACTGTGAAAGTGGAATATTCTTAAGAAAGGGTGTATAAATAAGCCAGGGCCTGCTCAGTTCCTGGGGTGTTCCCCCCAGTTGCCTGGCACAGGCGCTGATTCAACTCATCAGCCAGCCCCCCTTGGGTTGAGGCTGCAAGGTCTAGCATTAGAGCTTCCATCCAGGTGCAAATGAGTCATGATTTCTCCAAATACAGCTCTCTTAATTGCCTTTCAGACAGCTGAATAGAAAGGGAAAGTCTGGAAAGAGGAAGTGACTCAGGGCACTACATCAGGTGGGTGGAGAAAGAGTTCTGTGAGAAATCTGGCAGCCACAGACAACCTACCCGAAGCTGTGAGGAAACCAGTGGAAAAATACAGACAGTGACAGGGTTAACTCGTAAACTCAAGTTGCTTCCACAGGAGCCATTTCTTAACAGTTTTGTTGAAAATATATGCCAGGAACCTCATTTTAGCATTTGATGTGCAAGTTTTCAGAGCAGAGACTTGAAGACAGTATAATAGAGCCATAGCTAGCCATGGTACATATGTTTAATGTATTGTCGAAGGCTTTCACGGCCGGAGAACGATGGTTGTAGTGGGTTTTCCGGGCTGTATTGCCGTGGTCTTGGCATTGTAGTTCCTGACGTTTCACCAGCAGCTGTGGCTGGCATCTTCAGAGGTGTAGCACCAAAAGACAGAGATTTCTCAGTGTCACAGGGAAGATGCCAGCCACAGCTGCTGGCGAAACGTCAGGAACTACAATGCCAAGACCACGGCAATACAGCCCGGAAAACCCACAACAACCATCGTACATATGTTTATTCCCTTCTTCATCACTTTAAGAGGTTCCATAAGTTATTAACTGTGGTGAAGTCAGCATATCTCTCTGCTAACATAACCTTTGTTGTCATTTCTGGGGGCCCATAAAAGTTCAGTGACTTGAGATCACCTGGTCCCCGTAATGAGTGGGGTTAGACCACCAACCATACATGAGTCTGGGATGTGTGTGTTATGTGCCATCAAGTCATTTCCGACCTATGGAGACCCTATGAATGAAAGACCTCCAAAACGTTCTATCTCTAACAGACCTACTCAGTCTGGGATATAACACATGAAAACATGCTTTTTCAAAAGCTCCCATTTAGGGCCCTCTACAGTAAGAAATCATCATCATCTGTCTATTGTACTTAGTTTCTTCCCTGATGCCTCAGCCTCCAGAATACAACTTGCCCCTTAAAAGATTTTCTCTCTGAAGTCATGCAAAGGCATGGTTTTTCAGCTCATTCAATGCACATTTAGGAGAGCCGCCCGCGGGGATTCTAATGGTTATTTTGGTCACTTACATACTGTTCTCTCCCCCCACCTCCTGGCTACCCAAAGTGGCTAACGGTTTAGAAGGAGTAGTTGTGTTTGTCTGTTGCAGTGAGAAGCAGGAAACCCATGGCATCTTAAAGACTAAAAGGGTTTCACTTCCTCATAGGTTCCCATGGACTAGAACCTACATCTTCAGATGGGTCTGGTGAATACTTTAGATCATGAAACCTAGTGCTAGAATAAAAAATCTGTTAGTCTTTAAGGAGCCATGAGAGTCTTGCTTACAATTCAGAAGACAAGTGGCAAATTAAATACTAACATTTTACTCCAGCACAAGCTTTCATGAGCCAGAACTCACTTCACCAGAGGCACTGACATGCATATCCATGCATCTGAGGAACCGAGCACTGACTTATAAAAGCATATGCCAGAAAAAAAATTCTCCAGCCTTTGCTGCAACAGACCAGCATGGCTACCCCTCAGGAGCTGTTTATAAGTGGTGTTATTGACTGCAAGCACCACCATAGTTGCCCTCTTTCATCATGCTCTGCTCTCAGCATTTATGGTCAAAGTAACACTGGAAAGTCTAGAGTTTGGAGATACCACTAAACAATGAAAGCATATTCAAAATGAATTCCTTGGTGCACCGGAGTTCTTTGTGATAGAAATTCCATTTCTTTACAGTCAGATTTGTACTCTGGGCAAGTCTTTATCCAACAGTACCATGTCTCCAGATCACGTTGATATTACTGTTGCAGAAATGTCAAGTTCTCCTTATCAAGATCTTCAATGAAGAGTCCACATGTTTGCAAGGGGCAATTAACGAAAACCAGTCGGACTGCTTGGCCACTTCAAATGAAGTTTGTTAAAGTCCATGCGGTGGACACATGGAAAGTCAACTAGACGTTTGCTGGGTGTTTCATGCTAGGAACTTAATTCCTAGACATGCACAGGCCTGATCTGAATAGTAGCTATGGCACATGCGCAATCTGAATAGATCAGCTTAGCCTGGGCTCATCTGAACTTGGGAGGTGAGCACGGTGGACCATGGTCAATACTTGGGTGGGAGACCACCAAGAAAGACTGGGGTTGCTATGTGGAGGAAGGCAATGGCAAGCCACCTGTGGTCATCTCCAGCCTGAAATGCCCGGCAGATGGGATCCTCATGAGACAGTTGTAAATCAACATCATCATCATCTTCTTGGAGAAAGGAGACTCTCCCCCCACCCCTACTGCCATTTTCCTATTATGAAGGCTGTTTGAACTTGGAGAAACTTACATGTAGTCCTCAGTACATGTAAATTAGCCCATGAGGCAAATAGTTTCCCAGGGGCATAAAGGATGACGCGCCCTCTCTCCATGTACCTGATCCAATTAAGTTCCCAGCATGGAATTCCCAGATCATGTCTGTTGACAGTCAACATGTCCATTACATGGACTCTGTAATGCACAAATGGCCCTGGCCAGAGCACAATCTGAGTTAAAGGACAGAATTTTAGGTTGGAGAGTTCAGTGCTCAGCACTCCCTGGTTCCAAAACTGGATGACTGAATTTTAAAAGGGTCATAGCTGCCCTCTAGTGGGAAATGGATCTAAGCATATATTCTCAGCTGTATTCTTTGGCTCCTGTTGACTTTTGTACACCGTATGCTTTTCAAAACTGATCTTTGGCTTTGCTGAGATAAAAAGAATTATAATTTCATTTCTCTTCTCTCCCTGCTTTCCAAGAGTTCTGCAAGTCTTGAAGAGAGAAAATGGCAGACATCTTGCAATTGGTTTGTATATTTTCAAAGGCTGCATGCTTCATAACTGCTTTGTCCCAGGGACCTTTGTCTAATTTCTTACATGGCTTAGCATTCCCCTAGTTAAGGCTGAAAACATGTACAGCTACTTGGAAGCAAACTCCACTGAAATAAACAGAACTGATTAAATAAAGATGTTTCCATTTGGAGTATGCAGTCTCTCTCTTTCTCTGTTCCAAGTTAAAGACTGAAAAAAATCTGAAACAAGTACAAGTTGGCCTGAACATCACACACATTCCCAGAAATATTGTTTAAATTATTTTGAATAATTTAGCCCAAGGAAGTAGACTCTATAATTCAAAAGGCTGCATACTGCATTATGAACAATAGTTGGTCTAATAAAAGCTATTATTTCACCAACACTGTATTTTCTGTTTTGTTTAAAGAATGTGAATAACTGATTTTGCTCCCCTGTTCTCTAAAGCATCTACACCTCCACTTTTTGTATTTCACTCTGCTTTTTATTTCCATAGCCTTCAATTGTATATTTGCCAGGCTGGATCTATTATGGAGACTCATTCAACTCACCATGAAAAATAATTTCCAACACATTGACTGCTTGGCAATATTTGATAAGTCTGTGCAAGAGTCATACAATCTACCCTCGAGGCAATCTGGAACACTGGGTTAAATGCATTTCCTGGACAGACCTGCTGAGATGCAATTTCATGCTGACACTGAAATGCCACTGACACAAGAGAACCAAAATTTAAAAAGTGCTGATAAAGAATAACATCCAGGTCAGGACTCTTAAACTCCACAGGAATCTAAACAGATGCCAGGGTCTGCAAAACCTTCTCCCCAAAGCCAAGATAAGCTGACCAAGGTCAGGATATGCATCAGAGTAACAGTTGTGAATTTCAAAGCAAAACAACGCAGCTTGCTCTTAACTACAGTGTATGATTGACATCTCCATGAGAAAATAATTAGGGTTCCCAAGTGAGAAAAATGTTCTGTCCCTTTAACAGAAGTTTAACAGCCGGAATGTTGTTTGCCAGTTATTATTCATCTCTATGCCTTGAAAAGCTTCAGGTCATTAACACACATGAAGTCTGTATTAAAGGGATAGGACACTAAGCTCCAAGCCTGTTAGCAACTCCAAATATCATCAGTATCATGAGAACACCACCAAGAGGAGGAGTGGCAGAGTATCTGCTTTGCATACAGAAGGTCCCAGGTTCAGTCCCCAGCATCTCGTTAAATGATCAGGTAACTGGTGATGAGAAAGACCTCTACTTAAGACCCTGCAGAATCACTGCCTGTCAGAGTAAACAATGACTTTGATAGACCAAGTCTGGTAAGGCAGCTTCATGCCTGTTCAAACCCCAGAAATATGGTTATTGTTATTATTTATAGTACCAAGTAACAATGGGTAAAGTCACAACTCTGAGAACTAAGTTAATGAAGGACTTTTAAATGCAGCTACCAACCTAATCTAGCAACATCACTACAATAGGTATAGAGTTCAGAGCAAAAGGATTGTGTGTTTTCGGTTCCTTTATATCCTTCCTTAGTCAGCCTGATGCTTGAATGTTACTAAGGAACTTAATATGCAATCCAGCCCTGCAGTGAATACTAGGCACTTTTTAATAAATTATTTTATACCTTGTAACACCCCATCCCAACTGCCTTCTAAGCTGGCTCATGGTGTAGTTATTTGAACCAATATCAGGCAACTTTAAAGCAATACATGTTGAAGTTGGATCCTTTTTAAAAAATGACCCTTATCTTCTAAGATGTTAGTCATCTGTTTTTGATTTCCCAATTTCTCTCAAACACTTGCGCTTTGAGGTCACCCCATTTTACTTTCACTTCCTTCCATCTTACACTCGCCTCTGTGGATGTCATGAAGATCCCTTTTCTCCACCATAAAAATTGACTACAAAATATCTGGCTTCTGTGTATTTTTAAACCTGGCAAAACTGAGCAAATCTAAGTAGGAATCACACAATCTGTGAGTGATTATCTAAGTATCTGTATATATTCTGCTGTTGCATACAAGAATTGGTGGGCTGTGATGAAAGGATAGTAAGATAATTTCTGCATGAGTTCCTTTTCCCGATCCTCAATACCCCTATTCTCTAGACTCACACATTACAGAGTACAAAGGTTGGTCCCTTTGTACTCTGTACCCAAAGTCCCTACGTTGCGGCCTGTGTCACAGTCCCACATGAGTTGCAGGTTGCCATTTGTGCTGTGCCCAGTTTGGATCATGACTGCAGTATGCATGGAAATACAATTTTCCTGACCTGAAACAGTCCTGGAAGGTGCTGTTTAGCTTGTCAGGGAAACCCACAAGTGTACACAATTACAGGTTGGGGAAACATCATGGGATGGGGAGGCTGAATCAGGCATAGCACATACAGGAACTGAGAACCTACAAACTGTTTTAGTGTTACAGTGCGACTATTACACAGGGTGGGGACCCTGGATCCAATTTGTGTATTTTGCAATGGGTGGATTGGCCCACTGGTAGATGAAAGGACAAGGCTCTAAAAAGTAAAACAGAAATTTGTGAAGATGCTGGGGATTGGAAACTGCAAGCCGAGCAAGCCCTTCCTCCCATGGGGAGGAGAAAAAAGAAACAATATTGTTTGTCAAATATTTATCTGCAGCTCTTGAGAATCTGTAATATTTAAAGATTGATCACTACCATGACACTTAATTGTGTTTGGTTACTCTTTCTACTTCATTTGTTACATGGTGGCATCACAAAAAAGTTGTTCAGGAATACTTAAGGCTGCAGGTATAGCCTTCAGATTTCCATTCAGGCCATTCCAGGAGCAAGACCAGTTCACAACTCAGTCCACCCTCCTCTGTGATGACAGAAAGTGCAGAGAAATTGGCACATGACCCTGCTCGCTTTACCTGAGAGTAGGCTCCAGCCCACAGATGCTCTCCAAGATACCATAAGCTTTCACTTTGTTTCTGCTGCAAGACTAGCCCCAAAATTGGGTTTTCAGTGAAGTAAGTCCCCTTGAACTCGGGGGGGGGGGGGCTTATATTTCAGAGTAAACAAAACACAGTTAGGATGGTACTGTATAAACTGTCTTTATGGTACCACAAAGCTCACTTTAAAAACAAAAAAAAATCTGTTACCAAATGACTGAGCTCTTTGCCCACAGTCACATCACATGCTAGGTACGGTCACTTCCAATTCTTCACTTTTCCATTTATAAAATCCAGGAGGCCGTTGATCAAACAAAAGTAAATTGAATTTGGAAGGAATCATCTACTATTACAATTTGAGTAATAACCGACTACTCTGAAGAAATGACAAAGCTCTTTGCTTCTGTCGGTGCTACTCCAACAACAATTCCCCTATTTTAACCATAATAATACACTGCAATTTGTAGGCTTCTTATAGTTTCTCTATATGGGGGGACATTATGAAGTTCCTTCGCCCTTCAGCTTCACGCTGAAAACGACAGGACTATAAGGGGAGGGGAAGATGCTTTTTTCCGACAGGCTTTGCGTGCGTCCTTTGCCTCCCCCGGTTGCGTGTCAGGAAAAAAGCTCGCTATTGGCCGGCAGGAGGACGGAGGCGGACGCACAGGAACCTTCTCCTGTTCCCATTGGCTGGCGCCCAAAAGACAGTGGGCGGAGCTTAGCCTAGGCAGGGGCGAGGGGATGGAGCAGGCCAAGGCGCTGCTGGGGCTTCTGCTCCTGGTGCCGGCCTTGGCGGCCGAGCCCCTCCGCGATTCCCTGAGGGAGGAGTTGCTGCTCAGCCCCCTTCCTTCCGGCGACCTGGCCGCTACTTTCCAGTTCCGGACGCGCTGGGACTCCGACCTGCAGCGGGAGGGCGGTAAGGGGCGTGGCCCCTAGGAAGGGTGGGGCTTGGTCCAGTGGGCTGCACCGTCGTTGGTGGGCAGCCTCGGTGGGTGGTGCGAGACAGCCGGCGGGTGGGTACTGCGGGGTGGGGGTGCGGGTGAGGGGCTGGTCGGAAGGTTTTGTTGATGCAGGTAAACGTGCTTAAGATTTATGTAGCAAAATGAAGAAGAAACATAGAGCAGGAAGGGATCCCAAGGATCATCTAGTCAAGCCCCCTGCACAGTTCAGGAAATTCACAGCTATACTCTCACTCACACTCACACACACACACACACACCCTTCCTCAGTGACCCCTGCTCTAGGCTCAGAGGAAGGCAAAATACCTCCAGGCTCATCTGGCCTGGAGGAAAAGTCGGCGTTACCCTGGGCATACAAGAAAGGGCCACGAGAGCCAAGCACAGCCTCATCCCTACATGCCGTCAGATGACCATCTAGCCTCTTCTTAAAACACCTGTAATGAAGGAGAGCCGCCACTTCCCGCGGAACTGAGGAATCACTCTTAAGTGTCAAGAAATCCTTCGTGACGTTTAGTTGAAAGCAGTTTTAATTCAATGTTAACTTGCTGTTTCTGGTCTAACCCTCTGGGGCAACAGAAAACACCTCTGCTCCATTCTCTGTGAGACAGCCCTTCAAATACTTGAAGAGGGCTATCATATCACCTCTCAGTTGCCTCTTCTCCAAGCTAAGCATGCCCAGCTCCTTCAGCCTTTCCTCATACTCTATTACTTTGCTTATTAAAATGTCTTTGATGTTGACTGTACTGACCCACCTTGTCTCAGTGAGAAAGGAGGACTTCAAATAATTTCAATAAATAAAATTACAGTCTATAAATTCAAATGTGCAAAGATTTTAAAACCATCAGAAATCTAATACAGAGTTGAAGAAATGCTGAAACAGAGCATAAGCAATTCTGATACATTAAACACCATAAAACTGCCTGGTAGAATCATATCTAAAGCAACAGAACAGCACACAGCAGCTCATAGTAGTAAAGTCTATGGTCCCTATTCCTCTGAGATTATTTCCTTACAGTAGAGCACTCCTATCTCAGTGAGAAAGGCAGAATATAAATAACATAATTTTTAAAAAAAATTAAAAACACCAGACTGACAGTGATATTCTAAGCAAAGTTACTCCGTTCTAAGCCCATTGAAATACCCCAGGACAAGAGAGCTTAAGCTGAAGTAACTCTGTTTAGGATTTCACTGTAAGGCTGTAATCCT
Organism: Eublepharis macularius; assembly: GCF_028583425.1. Lineage (NCBI taxonomy): Eukaryota > Metazoa > Chordata > Lepidosauria > Squamata > Eublepharidae > Eublepharis > Eublepharis macularius. The sequence goes on along the minus strand of NC_072794.1, from coordinate 142,917,622 downwards.
GTGCATACTTACCTGGAAGTAAAATTAAACAGGAGTGATGATGACTCTGACTTACAAACAGCTTGTGTGGGAATAAATTTAATCTTTAAAGTGTTGGTTTTAATTTTGCTGCAGTGAGCTAACACAGTTTCTGCACTGGGATCATTGTTTAGGAGTAAACTACGTTGAATTCAGTGGTGTTTATTTCTGAGCATTTAGGATTGCCCTCTCTGGTTGTTGCCAGGCTCTTTACTGTTTTTACTGCTACAGACTAAGCCTGTAGTCCTGGGGCATATTATCTTACGAGTATAGCCCTTTAAACAGAGATGGACATGCCTGAGAAACATGCGTGGATTGACTAGTAAATTCAGTGAGGCTTAGTCCCAGACTAGCGTGTAGGTTTTAAGTGGAATTCACACATCCACTTGAAGTGCTTTTCAGCCTCCCTTTTCACCAAATGGGCCAATGTGCATATGTAAAAAGCTGGTCGTTTTATATAGACTTCTGTCAAGTTTTTGAGGGGATTGATGGTTAGGCAGAAAGTTGGACTTATGGTGTTTAGCACTGTAAGGCAGATTTGCTTGCAAAAGTGCACATCTCAGCCTTGTACTGCTGCAGTGGGAAGGCCTGCCCCTACACAAGTGCAAAGAGTTTAGGTGGTGCTAGAGATGCGCGCTGACCTCACATGGATTCCAAGTGAGCAGAGGCATAGCATGTTCTAGGAGGGATGTCAGATCATGGCTTTGCTGCTTACCTTCCTATCCAGTATGCCAACATCAGGCCCCTATCTGCACCTGTGCAAGGCAACGCTTCAAGTCAGGTTATAGCCCTATGCACTGTTACTGAAGGGCAGACCTGTTGAACTCAGCGAGATTTACTCTTGAGTAAATATGCATAGGGTGTTAAAAGGTGCAACCAGTGTTTGCGTGGCGCTTACTAGGACAGAGCAGAGGCTCACCTGTTCCCCCCTCTAGCTCCAATTGCAAGGGGTGCAAAAATGAGTGCAAAATGCAGGAGGCACCCTTGCTGTTCCTGGAGGCAACTCCCTAAAACAGGTTTGCTTGTTCATTTAATTCATTTATACTCTGCCTTGTTCTCCAGTGGGAACACAAAGTGGCTTACAACATTCTCCACTTCCCCATTTTATTCTCCCAACAACCCTACGAGGTAGGCTGGGCCAATCATATGTGTGACTGACTGACCCCAAACCGTGCTCGCTTCGGCAGCACATATACTAAAATTGGACCGAAAGACCCCAAACCACCTAGCAATTTTCTGTGTCAGAATGAGGATCCAAACCTGGGTTTCTTTGATCCTAATCCAACACTCTAATCATAACAGTGTGCTGGTCCTCCAAAACAAATATCTGACTCAGAGTCACCTTTGTGCGTACTCTCCACGAATGTTTCCTTCATTGTCAAGGGAACAAGATTCCTATGTCTTGGGAGCAGGGAGCGTTCATGAAGTGCTGGGCTGGAATGGAAACCAAGCTGTGCTTTAAGGACAGCATATTCACAGACAGTAGTAACATAAGTAAGACTCACTGGGGCAAGAAATGAGTAAATCAATAGGATATGAAACCTGCACCAGTCAGCCGTATGCAGAGAGGGAAAAAAGAATGGTACCAAGGCCGGCTGAGAGAGTAGAAAGTGACTGATTTAAATGGGCATGCCTAACTTCCGCTGAATCCTAGCATTGGGCTGCAGTATGGGGGTGAAAGGGAGAGGAACTTCTCTCTAGATTTCTCCTCTGCTTCTTTCCCTCCTCCCCTCCCAGTCTCTCACTACAGGCTATTCCCTAAGGCCCTGGGACAGCTCATCTCTAAGTATTCAGTGCGTGAGTTGCATCTCTCCCTCACTCAGGGCTTCTGGCGAACACGGAGTTGGGGACAGCCATACTTGCAAGCTCCCGCTGGGGCTGAACTCTGGGTCTGGTTTCAGGACTCTGTTGCTGAGTAAGTGCTGAAGGTGATCAGTCCCCTCACAGTAATTAAGGAGAAGTGTATGAGGGCTATTCCACTGCCCCTCCCCCCGGGCCAGGCACATTAACATTTGGGTTTGAAAATGCACGTGAATTGACCCTTGTAAATAATCTTGGGAGTGTCACTTGAGACGTATGCAGTCCTGTATAAACTTCATATTACACTCTTAGAATATCCTAATGAATAATGTTGGGCCTGCGTTTTTGACATTAGACCTTAAGATTGTGGGCATCAGATTTGTGCCCTGATTTTCAGTGTGCTATGCAGTGTCGCAATGCTCCTAAAGGAACACTCTTTCCCACAGCAATGAATTTATTTTATGGACTGTGGCTATTTTCTCTCCCCTCTTTCATTTTATTATGTACATAAATAGCAAGGTTTATCAAGCCTTCAGTCTTCATTAAAAGGGTTGAAAACCATCTAGCTAATTTGCACAATCAAGGTGGTTTTCAAAAGCCCATTCTGTGAAAGCAGCACTGATACAGCTGTTCATCTTAAAACTCCTAATATATCTCAGGCCCTCTTCTGTATTTAGCTGCTTGGTTCAAGGATGAGTGCAGAGTATGTGAGTCAGCAGCAGCCTCTGAAAGGCCCATGGTATCTCTACCACATGGAGATGACCCACTGTGACAACAGGGGAGACAGACACCAGCTACTAGCTGCTAGACGGCACTCGTCTCTGGGCTGTAATTGTGCACATTCTTGTTTATTAGTAATACGAACTTTTGTCACTGCTATAGTATTATGAAATACAGATACTGGGATGAAGCCCATGCTTTCTATTATAGACTTACTTGTGTGTCTGTGTATAGCAGAATGGCACTAACAGAATGGCATCCAAAAAGAATGTTCAATTTCAGACTCGGTTTAATAGCTAACAATACAGTTTAAACACAGTTTTTGTCAAAAACATCAGTTTGGGATAAAATTTCCACTGACCCAAGTAATTGCTCATATTTGATCTCCTTTCATCTAGTGTTGACAAGGCTTGGAAGGATCTCAGTAACATACTCTCAGGGATATTCTGTGCCTCTCTGAACTTCATTGATTCCACCAACACCGTCACTCCAACAGCATCCTTCAAACCTCTGGGATTGGCTAATGGTGAGAGTGTGCGCATGCATGCATGCTGTGCTGGCACAGGCTTGCTTTGCGCTGAAGAGCAGCACTTAATTGCTGTTTGAGCTTATTACTTGCATGATACACTACTAGCAAGTAGACTTGGAGGGTGATGGGAGTGGGTGAACTGCAGATGATGCTGCACGAGGTGGGAGGTTTTAAGGAGCTGTCATAATTGGGATGACAGTTTTAGACTGCTACCTTGGAACCATGATAAACATTCTTTGGGATGGCTGGAGGAGAGAAAAGATAACTTCAACTGGTGGAAGTTTTTACCTGCTACATTTTATTGATTTTGTTTTTATCACTAACTACTTTGTATTAAAATTCGGTCTTGAGTTACAGCCTAAGTCAATGAGCTTCGAAAGCATAGCTCTACTTGGGATGGCACAGATAACCACCTGAGACCTTTAGCTATCAACTGTGCTTTTGTTTGTCTATTCCATTTTATTCCTTTCTTCTTCAAGGAACTCGGTGTACGCTGTTCTCCTTTCCTCATTTTATCCTCACAACAAACTGTACAGTAGGTTCCACTGAGAAAGGAGGAGGATAAAATGGGGAAGGGAGAACTATGTATGCCCCGAGGGCTAAACTACACATTATGATTTTTGACGTATCTTGGTCGCCCAGCCTAGCTTTGAAACAGTCAGTCTCACATCAGCTGTGAAGAACTAAATTCCTACGTGTGGGGACCCAATTTGGATCAAGACTATGGTGTGAGGGGAGAAGGGGCTTCAGTCCCCCCACTCTGCACTTTTTCCCCAACCTGAAACAGCCTGGCATGGCTCTTTTGAGAAGTTGCATGTGCCCTGATGAGCAACTAGGAATTCCCAGTCCATGTCTGCCTGGCAGCACCCTAGGGCAGACATGGCACAATGTATTGTGTCATTAGACCTCAAGAGAGCAGGATTTGTACCAGAGTCTCCTCAAGCCCTGTTCAGATGCTACCGTGAACACGTGTACACTGTACACCAGTACCAGTACCAGTACCTGTTCGTAAAAAAGCATGAACATGTCTTCATTTTACAAATGAAGCCAGGGATATATGGTTTCAATCACAAATTAAGCTGTATGTGTGTTGAATACAGCATGAGAATTACTTGATCCACTCAAGCGTACACCGTGCATGAATTGTACATGTGTCCACTGTAACATGTGAACAGAATTACTGTCTAATCTTGATGCTTTGACAACTGCACCACTTCATCTCAGGACTGGTTAAAAATAAAAATAAGTACCATTATGTTACATTGTCATCGTGACAGCATGAGTGTTGGAAGTATTTCATATACATGATCTCAGTAATCCTTACCAGGCCCTGCCTTATATTATCCCCATATTGCAGATGGGAGGTTAAGCGCAAGAATGGCTTGTGGGTTTGGCAGAGGTTTTTTTTAAGGCCACCTAGGGAAGGTTTACTCACTCTTTTTAAACAATATGCTTCTGAGCTGTTATATTTGCAGATACTAACTTTGAAAAGGTAAAAATAGTAATTAGCTAGAGCCAAGAGATCTAGAGAATGTTTGCAGGAGTTTCTAGCAGTTGGGAGATCTTCACAGCTCCCTGTCCCTCAGTCCCAGTTGTCATCTCATACACTAAGATAAGTTTGCCACAATTAAGCAATAGTCTTTTAGATTGTTTTAAAGTAGGATTAGACAAATGGTGGCAAATGTTCTGTTCAGGGCTGCTTGTGGACCTTCTAGGGCATCTGGTTGGACACTGGGAAAGGCTGTTAGACTTAAACTCTTTTGTCTAATCCACCTGGGCTGTGATAGCTGCTGAGCAACACTGAGCTATATTGGATGGTCTGATGTCACTCTCTTCCTTTTATGTCAAGGGATAGTGGGAGCTGCCCATGACTCTTCTACAAGCTGGGCAGATTCCACTTCTATTAAATGAGTTATTAGATTTGAGCATTTCTGTGCACGTCTCTCCGGCCACAGGGTTTCTGAACTCTCCATTTCCTCATTAAGCTACAGATCATCACTTCTTACGATATGCTGTCCTGCCCCGTGAAGTCGTCTGCACCGAGAATCTCACGCCCTGGAAGAAGTTATTGCCCTGCAGTTCAAAGGTGAACTTAGAACCTGTAACAAAGTATGTTTTGTCCCTTGGGACACCTCCATATGCTTTCACCCTGGATTCCCTTGTCCTGTTGGGGAGGGTCCATTGGTCGGTGGTAGAGCATCTGCTTTGCACTCGAAGGTCCCGATTTCGATCCTCAGCATTTCCACTTAAAAGGATCAGGTAGTGGGTGATACGGAAGACCTCTAGCTGAGACCTTGGAGAGCTGCTGCCAGTCTAAGTAGACATGTTGACCTTGATAGGGCAAGGGTCTGGGTCAGTATAAGGCAACCTAATGCGTTCATATATTTTTGGGCATTTGGTGTTTTTGTTGTGGAGGTTCTGAGTCTTCCCCAGTTGGGGCAAGTTGTTGCAGGGAAGAGGGAGGACTAAAACTCGTCCCCCTTGGTCTTTCCCAAAGTGGACCTGGTGGCATAGGCCACTGATTTATTTGGGGGAATTCTTCAAGGTAGACTTTCATCCACATTTTCTTCCCACTCCCTCCCCTCTCCCACAGGCTGGCCTGGCTGTGTTGCTGAAGGCTGAGCGCCTGTTCCACAGCAGCTATCATTCCCAAGCCGTGCACATCCGCCCCATCTGCAGGGTGAGTCTGACACTGTTTAATGTTGTGTGTAACCTATGCACAGCTTTATCATCACTTTAAACCACACTTGAGCCTAGGAGATTCTGTGTTCAGTTTTGTGATAGTAACTTAGTAACACAGTATGTACGTAGTAAGCATATTTAGCATTCTAAGCATAAGTATAAGCATAGTTAGTACTAAGCTTACTTAGTAGTAATTGAGAATGCACGTTTCATTTCTTTTGGTGCTTTTAAGGCTCCTTGTGACTGAAGGAAATACAGAAATTCATGTGTCATTTGGAAATATCTGTCACTCCTAATAATGCATCTGAATAGCTGCTATGAATATAAATGTTTTTTCTTTAGCAGAACATCAAATTACATTCTGTCTTCACTTTGTTGCTGGCTAAATGAACAAGATGCCTTAAAGTATTCTAGCTGTTCCTGGCCATCTTGAGGAGTGCAGTCAACAGGGGGGAGAATCAAAGCCCTGTGCTCACTTCACACTTGTGCAAGACTGTGGTTAGATCAAACCAAATTTCCCTTTTGAACACCAAAAAAGCTGTGCTGGTAATCACAGAACATTATGAACAAAAGCCACATGGGATAGGGGATGTAGTAAGGAGAGGAATTGGACAAGATTGAGTGAAAAAACTGGTTGGATCTAACCCTGTGTCTGTGTCCCTTGTCTTATCTTCATCCATGTTGAGAAACCACAGATACCTCTGATTCCACTTTCTTACTGCTCTGCAATATTTTCAGTAAAAAATCTTTAGGGTAACACTGAAAACCTCTTCTTCACTTTTCCTTTTCACCCCCTTTTCTCTCTTTCATTTTTTCTTTGCACTCTCCCTTTTCCTTTTCATTTACACTTTTCTTTTTCACTTTCTTTTCCACTTTTCTCTTTAAGATTAGGCCCTTTATTGAGAAAGTGTTGGTTGTTTTAAAAAATGTAATTGCAAAGCATTTGCAATCTACTAATTGTTTTATAATGGTTAAGGAAAATAGCTTCTGTAACTGAACTGTGTGCATACATCTTTTGAATGGAAATCCTGGTACATTGCTGCTGTGGCAGGTTCCATGAATTAAATATTGGAACAGAGAGTGTAAACATTGTGAATTAGAAGAACGTCTGTTTTGTGTTTGCTAAGCTGGTGTTCTAATACATCAGGCTGTGTAAGTTTCTAATGATTAATTCAGTTGTAAAATTGTTTGCCGTGGACGGAGTGATGGCCACAAGCATCAATGGCTTTAAAGAGGGATTGAGGATATTCATGGAGAAGAAGTGCATCAGTGGTCACTAGCCATGGAGGATAAAGGAAAACCTTATTCAGAAGCAGTAAATTTCTGAATACCAGGAGGCATCATCAAGTGAAGTTCTTGAACTCAATTCCCTGTTAGTTGGCCCTCCAGGGCAACTGTTGCCCACTGAGTGAAACAGAAACTTGGTCTGATCTGGCAGGGCACCTCATTATATTTTTATGACAATAATTTTTAAAAATCTTTTTTTCCCCCTTCTGGCCTTCTTTCTCAGGATGGCGCTTGCTTGACCTCTTCATGGGAACTCAGACAGACCCTTACAGTTGTTTTTGATAGTTTTGCCACCGGCCAAGGGAAAAAAGGTAACTCAAACCTGCCCTACATAGACTTGCCTCTCTCATGTGGTCACCCCTCTTTATTGTGTTGCTGACCTCTTGTGTCCATCTGTATCCCAGACTGGTCCCTTTTCAAGATTTTTTCTCGCACTCTTACCGAAGCATGTCCTTTGGCATCTCAAAGCAAGATCTATGTTGACATTTCCAGCAAAGGCCAGGTAAGCTTTTTCTTTTCAACTGATATTGCTGGAATAGCATGGCCTTAGAAAATGCAGATTTCATCAATTACTATCTACTGTGTGGTATATCCATATAGAAATGGCATTGATCTCAGCTACAGAGGGGTGTGTGTGTATAAAATAAAACTTGCTTAAAGTGTGTTATTGGATGGGGAAGATATTGAACAAGATATCTACAGCTGTTCAGGAATTCAACATCTCTATCCTTATGTAGTAACTGGCAGGGCTGGGTGTGCAGAACATAGGACTTGGGTGCTTTCTCTCTTTCCCAGCCATCCAGTTCCAGAATCTGATGCTGGGGGCTGCTGCTCAGTCGATTGACATATATGCTGTGGAGTCCCACAGGAGTCCCTCATGCCCCCATGAAACCACTGGGAGAGATAATCTGTGGATCTGGAGTGAATAAATTAAACCCAGCTCTGTTTCTCCCTAACAGTTGCGTAAGGTGAGATTGTAGACGTCTTGAACAAATGCCTGGGGAAGGTATTAGGATCAATGAGTGCCAGTAAACTGAAGCTTAGTCCAGACAAGGCAGATGCTCATTGTCGGAGACAAAGTCACTTGTGAGTGGAAGGGTCAGCCGGTCCTGGACAGTGTGAGGCTCCCCGCCGCCCCCCAAGGATCCCCAAAGGAGCCTTGCCTACAGTCGGAGGCGGAAGTCACCTCCCTGACATGTCATGTCTTTTAATTGGTTTCAATGGATATACCAGCTATAGCTGTTTTTGGAAAGTGTGATCTGGCTGCTGTCTTCCATGCCTTGATCAAATCCAGGTGATGTTGTCATAATATGGTTTATGTGGGGCTACCTTTGAAAACTGTTTGGAAACTTCAGCTGGTTCAAAATGCTGTTGTTATAGAGAACTGAGTGTAGGGATTGTACCACCTCCTATGCTGAAAGATCTGCACTGGCTGCCTATTTGCTTCCAGGCGCAATTCAGAGTTCCTACCTTTAAGAACCCAAATGGCTTGTGGCCAGGATACCTGAAGGACGGCCTTCTCTTATACTGTCCAGTCTGTCAGTTAAGAGCATCTTCAAGAGCCCTGCTGTCTATGCTCCCACCTACACAAGTGAAGTAAACAACTAGTGATTGACTTTTTCAGTAAGGAACTTCTCTTTTGGAATGTGCTCCCCCTTGAGGTTCACATGGCACCTACTTTACTGTTCTTTTAGGGAAAAATGTTTCTCTTTATCCAGGGCTGATTCCAGACGGGCCTCTGCATGCCGAAACGTCATGCGTCGTCGTGCGGAAAACACGAAATATCGTGTTTTCTGTGCGACGACGCGCAACGTTTCGGCATGCAGAGGGCCGTCTGGAGTCGGCCCAGGATTTTTAAATGAAGTGTTCCATTTTTTTAAAGCTTTTTAAAATTGTCTGCTTCTAGCCTGAGAACTGTTTTAGAGATGTCATTTTAGGCGGCTGGATGTTTTAGTGGTTTGTTGTAATATTGATCATTGTTATGTTTTGGGGGTTTTTTTTAAATGAATTCATCGCTTGGCTTGAGACCAGGCTTTCATGTATATGACGTGGATGGCATATTCTGATGGTCGATAAATATGGTGCCTCTGTTTTCAGGAGAATGAGTTATTAGAGGTTACTCCAGCTCCTCAGTCTGTACATGAAGCATCTGTCCAAGGAAACAGAAGAACCTATGCAGTCTACGACCTCCTGGACCCAGGACTCTTTAATGTGTCTCGTAGCCTCAATGTGCAGCTTAAATGGAAACGGCCACAAGATAGCTGTGAGTAATCCGTGGTTTTCCCGTCTTTAATGTTGACAGCCTCTTCAATCCCTTGCCAGTGGGTACAATTGTTGTAGTATTTAACTGCTCTTTTTTCTGCTGGAACCACCTCTGAAAGCATCCTTCCTGTTCAGAGGTCAAATTACCCCTGCGGCAGTTCAGTGTGTTCAGTCCAATTTTGATTACAAGTAAAAGACCAAGGATCCCAGGGGAAATTGCATTAAACAGGCACCATAGACAGTTCAGAGATTCAGAGTTGTTTCTGCTGTCCTTGCAAATGGAAACAGCTGGTTAGAGCATCCATATAAGCAAGCGGTGCTCTGAATACTCGCTGCCAGCTCAGAATGCAGAAAGAGAGAATTCCAGTACAAGTAAGGAAGCAGATGGACTTTCATTTTCTTGCAAAGCAAGATCTGGAGCTTCATCCTGCATTTTCTTAGGGAGAGAGATTATTGGCTCCCCGCCCCCCCACATCCATAGTTCCACCTCTGTTTTGCATTTAGACCTGTAGCTGAAGTTTACTTCCCTCCTCCTGTGTTTCCTTCCTGCAGTGGATTTGGCAGCACCTGTGCTCCATGCTCAGCGCTACGTGAGTGGCTACGGTCTTCAGACTGGAGAGATCAGCACTCTTGTCTATAATACACACCCATACCGGGCTTTCCCTGTGCTGTTACTAGAGACGGTGCCCTGGTACCTGCGACTCTACATTCATACGCTGACCATTATCACAAAGGGAAAGGAAAACAAACCAAGTAAGGATGAGCCCCACTTGCAATCCAAAATGCATCTTCCTCCTTTTCTGTTTTTAAATACACATACAAATGATATTTACAGTAGCAGCACCCTATTTGGTCAATATCCTTCCTCACAACCTCAGAACAGCCCTTACCTCAATCCGGTTCCAGACTATGCCCACAGCATTGCTAGCTGGGCGCTATGCCCTCCGCTACTGTATTTGTGGTGCTCATGTTGTGGAGGATTTACCACATTACCTACTATCCTGCCCACTTTATGCAGAGCCAAGGAATAAATTCCTAGAAGAGTTTTTAATCGGTTTAAACTCCTCTTCAGACTCTGAGAAGTTGTTTTTACTCCTGTCTGACACTACTGCATTTGTCCCTTATAGAGTCTTTCTGTTCACCTTAGCAGCTAAGAAAATCCAGGCTAGAGTTGTGTCCAGAGACAGCAATGGTTTTATCTGAGTGGCATTTTCTGCCGAGATCATTTTAATTTTTTAATATTTGTACATATGTTTACATGCTAGAGTGTTTTATATGTTATATTTGTATGATTGTAATGGCCTTTGGCCACAAACAAATTTATCATTCATTCATTTACAGAAGCAATGCAGTTATGCACAACACCGCATTCACAGTCATATCAGCAGAGCCTGTGCATATGTGATTTGTATATGTGTGGGCTTTATTCTGATCTAGGACTAAACAGGAGTGAGTGGGGCAAGGTAGAAGTTATGATCTTGCTTCCCCCTTCTACACAAATTGCCTGTATATGTGCACTTTGTATGTTTAGGACTTGTTACATAATAAATATATAGGACTTTGTTCCTGGATTTTTTGCAAGCTATAAGCAGTTCTTCAAAGGAAACTAGTTTGGATAGTAGTGGTAATAATAACTGATTGTGGCGTTCCCTGTTTGTTTCACAAAGAGGACTAAAGTTTCCTTCTCGAGACGAGAATTGTTGCAAAGTTTTTGTGGTTATGCTTTGATTTATTTATGAATAACTTTTTACCCCACTTTCCCTCCCATTGTGCGGAGACACGGCATCTTATAAATGCAGGCATGCGCATACTACACCAACTCTACATTGTGCACGTTACTAGGTCCCTAGAATTTTGCACAGAGAGGAAGAACATCTTAACTTCCATAATGAGGAAGTCAAAACCAGTGTGCTGGATCCAAACTATGAGTGAGGCATAAGAGATTTGTTAGCATCATCCAAGATACTGCTTTTGCTATGGAATGGTGTTTTGTCTCCCACTATTGTTATCTGCTGCCAGCAGGTGAAGACTTTTTTGTTTTCTTTGGCATACCCCCGATACGTTTATATGTTTTTATTGAATTATTGTATACATACTTTATTTTAAATGCTTTTAATGGTGAAATGTTTTAATGTTTAATATTTAAATGTTGAATAAATATAGACATGTTTTATTTCTGCTAATGTTGTTGTATTTACAGACTTTTGAACTGGTCTTGCTTCCTGAGCTGGCCTGTTGGGAGGCCAGTGAGTTCAAGCTGGCAGCCGCTCAGGAGAGCATTTTTTGGCAGTTGCCCCAAGATGAGGGAGCACGCTCCTGGCAGAAGTCCACTAGCTTTCTCTTCTAACGTTCCGATGACAGCTGGGTGACCTTGAATACCCGAAAGACTTCCCGGGGAGTGAAATAAAACCACAATGAAAAACCTTTAACAAGAATTCATATACATATTTCACTCCCTGGGAAGTCTTTCGGGTATTCTAGTATACTTTTCCCTTTGGGAACGCCTCTGTTGTTTTGCATAGCTGGGTGACCTTGGGCATACTCTGTCAGCCCAAAGTATCTCTCAGGGTTCTTGTGAAGATAAAATTTGGAGGCAAGTGGGAGAGAGAACCACGTACTCTATTCCTGAGTTTTTTAGGGGAAAGCACAATAAAATGTATAAGGTGACATTTCTGGAGGCTTTTGGAATTGATTGTGCTGCTTTTTAACAGCTGCCTTTGTTGTTCCCGTTCTCTTTGATTTTGATTGCTGTTTCTCAATGCTTTCATACATGGGTTTTATTCATTGTTAATTAATTTCTGTTAGCAAGCTGATCCTGAATTTTGCAGGAAAAAACTTTACGATTGTTGGCTCCTTGATGTGCTTTCTTACAGAAAGCAAGATAGAAATGATTGAAGTCAACAAATAATCAGTCCCCTCAGCTTCTCCCCTCTGGAATTACTCACTGTTTGGTGTAGTGAGTCAGTTTGATGTAGTGGTTAAGAGCAGCAGAACTCTAATCTGGAGAACTAGGTTTGATTCTCCTCTCCTCCACTTGAAGCCAGCTGGGTGACCTTGGGTCAGTCACAGCTCTCTCAGAGCTCTCTCAGCCCCACAGAACTCACAGGGCACATTTCGTGAGGATGATAATAACGTCCTTCGTAAACTGCTCTGAGTGGGCATTAAGTTGTCCTGAAGGGCAGTATATAAACTGATTGTTAAGGAGTGTGGAGTGAAGCAGAAAGAGACTGGCATGCCCAAGGCAGCTTAATTAGATGTGAAACTAAGGCCCAGCATTGACAGCAACATCCTGAGAAAAGCTTAAGTCAGTGGATTTAGACTGGTGCAATTCTGCTTGGGATGGCTAGGAGACAACCTTAAACTTCTTTTTTGTGTATGTTTATTGGGGTGGGGGGAGCATGCCATTTGATTCAGCCGTACATATCTTCATGTTGGTGTGCATAAAGTTGCAGCCTTAATCACAGTCTGTGCTCAGCCTTCTTCCACAAGAGTTTTGTGTTCTTGACGGAGAGAGTGGAGGCTGTCAGAGAAGTGCATTTTGGTCCAAGTTCTTTCTCTCCTCCAAAGCTGCTGTAGAGGGGGGGGGAGGGTCCAGTGGGGCCCAAGAAGGGCTGTTATGCAACCCTCAAGTAAGGATGATGGCAAAGGGTCATGTGATGATTGCCTGTCTTTCGGTGCTAGGTTATATCCACTATCAGCCGGCACAGGACCGGCGGCGCCCTCATCTCCTAGAGATGCTGATTCAGCTGCCAGCAAATTCTGTCACAAAGATCACCATCCAGTTTGAGAGGGCCTTGCTGAAGTGGACAGAATACACTCCTGACCCCAACCATGGCTTTTACGTGAGGTAAGGCTGTAGCAGTCTTAGACCGTCAGTGATCGTCTGCCTTGGCGTCATGTTTTCCCATTTATTTCCCCAGCGGGGCCTAAACTTGCATAACATCCTTGCTTTGTTTTTCTGCCTTTAGTCCGTCTGTCCTGAGTGCCCTGGTGCCAAGCATTATTGCAATGAAGGAGGAAGATGAAGAGCTAAGCCCCCTCTTTGCTTCCCTGTGAGTGCATTGGAGTGTCTGGTCCAGATGGAGAGATGGGGAAGGTGGAATTAGTATGGAATTAGTATTTGCTAACTCTGGAATTAGTATTTGCTAACTCTGCAGTTGTTTCTATTTTTTTCTGGCACAAAACTGTTCTCTGCATGATTTGTTGTGAAATGTCTTCCTGAGGGTAAGAATTGCTGATGGGTATATCTAGAATGGAGTCTGTACACAGCGTTAACCTATTTGCAGAGCTTGGCAGGAGATGTTCTGGATAGCCCCAGGTTGGCTTAACTGCTTATGTGGTGATACAGCGCAAGGTTTGTGGATGATTCTTTGCCTGTCTTCCAGACCGGAAATATTTCTAATTGACCTATCAGTAGGTATTCAGGGGTGGGGAGGGGGTGTCACTATGAAAGACCCAGTGCAGATGCAAGTGGAGTAGTGGTTAGTGTCGGGCTAGGACCTGGGAGATCCAAGACAAATACCCACTATGTCATAGAAGCTCACTTGGGCCTGTTACACACTCTCAGTCTAACCTACCTCACGGGCTTGTTATTAAAAGAAAGTGGAGGAAGGGAAAATGATTTGATAAGTCACTTTGGGTCATTACGGTCTCATTTAGAAACTTCCTGATTCCTATGGTTAGATCAGGCACATGCTTTGCACTTCCTCCTGCTTCCGCTCAGACATGAATTTTCTCCTTCCATTTTTTGAGAACCCCATTCTGACTGACTTTAAACTGGAGTTTGTAACCAGTCTTATCGACAGTCAGTGCTAGCATACCACTGCACCGTAGTTTTAATGAAAGGGGAAGGATTGACAGGAGAGAGGCAGGAAGTGTGTGAGACTGCAACATGCTCTCAAACTCCTTATCATGGTTAAGAGATATGGGTGGATGGGTAGATTGTGTCTGCATCAGGCCAAGGTTGCCAGATAAGAGCGCCGGTAGAACTTTGCCTGTGTGCATTCTGTGGGTGGTGCTGGTGTGTAGCCCCATGCCATGTGTTGACTTCTACATGGCAACACATTGCTGTAGTTTCTCTGTCGCTGTTGCAGCTGCCAGTACAGCACAGTGGCAGCAGGGCAGTTTACTTGCAGGATGGTTTTCCTGGCATTTTTCCTGCCCCATTCCTCTCTGGTAAACAACAAAGGGAATCACCCTCCCAGGGAATATCAGTTCAAATCACAGTCAATGACCATTATTAACCATTCTATTCGCAAGTGAATTCAGAGGGCCTAGTAGACAAATGATTGTAATGTTCTAACTCTATAATGATTTATAAATTACTAATTTAGTGGCTAAGGTACTAGAAAAGAGGGTGAGACAGACCTTCATTTCACCCTAACACTATCAGCCTACCTACTCTGTAGCACCATAAAACGCTTCATAGGAGCAATAGAGATGAGATAGTCAGCAAGCATAAGTTCAACAAATCATGATATCAGGCCCTGCCTATATTACTTCGTAGCATCGTTGTATTGTGATAGGAGTCAGAGCTTTCGTCAAAGCGTAATCTTGTCTACGTTTAGCCTGAAGTGCTTCTCAGCATCCAGATGAGGCTGTAGTAGGGATGCATTTCCTGACCTGTGTCTTTTACACAAGGGCTGTAAGTTTTCAGACAGCTCCCCATGGTTACAGGAGGGAGGGAAGGAAAGCTAAGACTCTTGGGCATCCAAATTGTGGGACAGATTCTAGATACCGCATAGGGTACTACATGGACAGGATTGCAGAAAACTGAAGCCTGGTTGAGTTGTTGGCGTGCGACAGTCCTGTCATGAGACTCTACCACTTTTGCTTGTGTGAGAGAGGAGGAAATTGTTGCTTCTCTAAATGTGCCTGCAACAGCAACATTTCCATGTGGAAAACTAGTTTGATTTTAATATGGGTCTTGCCTTCAGTCCTTCCCCAGTCTCCTAATTGAAGTGGTACAGCTTCATGTCAGCTCATCCATCCTTTCATGTCAGCTCACCCATCCTTTCCCTCTCCTCCCTCCCCAGGTTTCCTTCTTCCGATGGCTCCAGCTACTTCGTACGCCTCTATACAGAACCGCTGCTGGTGAACCTGCCAACGCCAGACTTCAGCATGCCTTATAATGTCATCTGCCTGACCTGTACTGTGGTGGCTGTGTGCTATGGTTCTTTTTATAACCTCCTCACAAGAACATTCCATGTGGAAGAACCCAGCAGGGGAGGATTGGCCAAGCGGCTGGCAAACATAATCCGAAAAATGAGAGGCGTCCCTCCTCTTTGAAGGAGGCTAGCACCGCCAGTTTTGGGAACTCTGAGCCACGTGTGGGGCCACGTCCTCAGAATCAAGATGGCTGTCAACCCCTCTCCCTAGTTTTCTGATTCTTGAGCAGCCAATCGATCCTGTCTTTTTTTTTTACCATTGAAAAGCACTGGATCTTGTGCATCAATCATTCATTTTGAGACTACAAATGCAAAGCACTCAGGAGAAAAACTGGCTAATTTGGGGTTGTTTTTTTCTGGGAGAGGGGAATAACTTATGTTTGGTGAAGAGATTCTGGAAATAAACTTGACCTGTGCCTGAACTTTTGTCCCCTCGGCTTTGCTTCTCTACAGACATTCCGTTGCATCGGCCAAGCTCTTCTTGTTTCCTTGGCAACCACTGTCAATACATCACTCATACCTTCTTAGCAGCCAAGTGGGATAATGTCCTGGCATGGTAACTGCATCTGAGTCAGGCCCATTTAGCCATTTTGCTGGGCTGTGGGGAGGCAATGTCTGGGTTGATGTTGCTAGGCAACTGTCTGCCCCACTCTGAGGGAGAAACTTCTTTCCTGTGTTTAACAAACTAGTGGGCTGGGCTATAGGAAGACTCTATAGGAGGGGCAGGGAGCTGGCAAAATGGTAGAATAGAATGTTTAAGTAAGGCCAAAGGGGGGAAGGGCACAGGTGGTATAGGAGTGGGCAACAGTCCAAGACTGCCAAATGTCGAGAATCCTCATTAGAAGTAACAAGGCAATTTCTTGCCCATAATAATAATAATAATAACATTCGATTTATATACCGCCCTTCAGGACAACTTAATGCCCACTCAGAGCGGTTTACAAAGTGTTATTATTACCCCACAACAATCACCCTGTGAGGTGGGTGGGGCTAAGAGAGCTCAAGAGAACTGTGACTCGCCCAAGGTCACCCAGCTGGCTTTGTGGAGGAGTGGGGAATCAAACCTGGCTCTCCAGATTAGAGTCCCGTGCTCTTAACCACTGCACCAAACTGGCTTAGAATTGCCAGAATTGCTTAGTTTGCTCTCACTTTAAAATTAGGCTTGCCAACCTCCAGGTGGGGCCTGGAGATCTGGAATCACCATACATCTCCAGACAACAGAACACAGTTCCTCTGGAGAAAATGGCACCTATGGAGGGTGGACTTTCTACTCTACTGAGGTCCCTCCCCAAGCTTCACTCCTCAATCTCCAGGAATTTCCCAGCCCAGGATGGATGACCCTATATTAAATACCTTGCTTATTGTGGTTCTAATGCTGATCAATCCAAGGACCTTTTAGTACTTTCCATCTATAGTTGATCCATATTAAAGGAAATTATAGAATTGTTAAATTAAAACAGGCATCATGCACAACAGCCAGGCTGAAATTTTAAAAATAAGCGTTGACAAGACCCATTCTATGAAGCTTGGGAGTTATGAAATACTTGATACATTGATCATCTTGTCTAGGAAATAAGGAATTTTCTATTCTTACATTTCTGCTGCAGGAAATACCTATTCTTCTCATCCTTTTCTAGTTGTAGGCAGTCCTTTTTCTAGCCACAAGGTGTTCCCAGAACACCACCACAAGTATTACCATTTCCCCCTTTGTTTCCACAATAAAGACATCTTTATCATTTAAGGAATGTGTTGTTGCTTTTAATCAGTACAGTTTAAGACCCACCTCTTAATGTGCAAATGTTACTTAAGATGGCATGGGTATCATGATGATGAGAATTCAGCAAAATCTAAGCAGCTTTCAAAATGAGAGGTTCTGATTTAGCTGAAGAGTAAACTGGAATGGGTGTTCCCAGATGGTGCAGTGCTACAAATCTTGAAAGTATTGAGAACCCTGTCTCTAGAAAAAGATACCAGTTTGTGTGCCAATTTGCACATTCTTCTTTTGTGCGTGCTGTGCTGTCACTGACTGCCTGCTGATTGTGGGAATATCAGAGCTTCATAACTGCTTTATGTCCAAGGGGTATCTGATATGCTGAAACAAGGCCTTTGAGCGTCCAGATGGGAATTTGTTAGGGACTCTTCCTGAGTTAACTCTATAAGGTATCTCTTCCCAACTCACAGTTGCACTCTTAAGTAAAAGTTGTAGCTTTCGGATCTTTTAGCAAAGGCAGCAATAGAGTCCTACCTCCCTTGTGATACACAGGTTCTGGGTTGTGTGTGCACATGTGTGACTATGCACACACACACACACACACAAACAATATACTAGCTTTGTTATCTACCACTCAGTGAGGAATGGGTGTTGCAGGTTGCTCAGATGCGGCAGATACTCAAGCTTTTTGCTCTGTTCTGCCCCATATCTGGAGCAAACTGCAGCTGTGTTCTTCGGGAATACAGAGGTAACTACCCCCCACCAATGAAGGGCTCTTTTCTGCCTGAGTCATGGAGCCATCCTACATGACAGGCTTGCAGCCCCCTTTCCAACAGAGTATGGATTCTGACTTAGGTTTTTTTGGGGGGTGCTAATATCCCCCAGCTCCTTATTTGTAGGAATATTTGCAGGCATTTATCCCCTACTCCCCCCTACTCTTGGAGTTCTGTATCTCTGATATAGTGAACATGGGCTAACTGGCCACTAGGGTCCTTCCCCCATCAAAGGGTTAAAGATTAGCCATACTTTGTACAAGAAAGAAGAGGCCAACCAAGTCCTGGAGAGCCTGGAGCCACACCACTGTCAAGAGCCTGTCTTGGGTGGCTGCTAATTACTTTATCTCCACCCTGTGAATGCGGCACTCCCAGAGATTTAAACCAATCAATTTCACCCAAAATGAAAGTGGGTCTCCTAAGTCACCCAAAGATGCAAGACAATAATCCAACCACAACCCAAGCTACTTCTTTGTTCACTTTATCTCAGTCAAGTCCCCTGTCACACCCAGTCAGTCTCTCCCAGGCCCTGGTAGCTCTACCAAAAACTGGATTTTTCCTGTCCCCCAAAATCAAACCCCAATGATCCATAGGACCAGTAATATAAAAAAGGGGGTCTCTTGCCCAGCAATTCCCACAGGAGCGACCTTGGGAACCAAAAGTGGACTCTCTGCCTTCTCAAAGGACCATCTCTCCTCCAGAGTCTTCAGGGAATTGAATACCACCAGACACCCTTCTCTTCAGACAAAGTATGTTTTATATTCTCCCTTTTATTCTCTTTTAGCCCCCCCTCCCCATCTTTATATAGATTGTACACTAGTCTCCTCTGGGCATTTAGGATACTCTGCTGGACCAACGACTTGAGTTTGCTTTTTTAAAAAACATTGTCCCTCTTTATTCTAAATAAAAGCATATGACTTTGCCTCTTTCCATTTCTGGGAAACATGGTAACAACCTTAACCCATGTGTACACAGCCCAAAGACAAGAGTCTGTTAGTGCAAATAAAAAAAGCTCAGGGAAAAAAATATATAATACCTTCCCCTCCATGGAGGTCAGGGTGACGAAGCTGAAGTTGGTTCCCAGTTCCTTATTTGCAGTTCCTAGTTCCTTACTTGCAAAGCCAAAGAAAAATATTGTCGGGAAAATGAAAATCTCTGAATCCCAAAATGAAGTTTGCAGGGGCACATATACACCTCCAGATTCAGCAGACTCAGCCATCTAAGTGGACCTATACTGGGTCATCCTGCAAAACCTAGATCTTGAGTTAACAATAGGGTGCCCACAGAACAATTCAATAAGAAGAAAGGAGTGGCAGTTGCAGCGGAAAAAAACCTTTGGATCACCCCAGATCACACAGACCTGAACTCCAGAGACTGTCCCATACAAGAGGACATGTGCTGGTTCTGATCCAATCTCTGCTTCTGGAGTTGAGGCCTACTATTTCACCTTTCTCCCAGAACCTTGTATTAGACATTGCTGTGAATAAGGAACTGGGATATATAAGAGCCCTTTGCACCCCCAAATAATCTTTGGATCACCACAAATCACAGACCTGAACTCCAGAGACTGTCCCCCACAACAGGACATGTGCTGGTTCTGATCCAATCTCTGCTTCTGGAGTTGAGGCCTACTATTTCACCTTTCTCCCAGAGCCTTGTATTAGACATTGCTGTGCATAAGGAGCTGGGAAATATAAGAGGCATAAGGGGCTCATCAGGAGAGCAAGTGTTACCACTTAAAATCAGGCACTGAAATGGATAAGTCCAGGATCCAAATCTGAACAGGCCCAAGACATGACCTGCTTTGAAACAGAAGCTGTTCCCAAAACAGGCTTCTGGGAGGCAGCACAAATAAGAGGTCAAAGCTCCGGAACAGTCTCTGGAGTTCCTGTCTTGTGTGATTTGTAGTGATCCGAAGATTATTTGGTGGTGCAGAGAGCTGTTATGATTCCCAGCTCCTTATTCACAGCAATGTCTAATACAAGGCTCTGGGAGAAAGGTGAAACAGGAGGCCTCAGCTCCAGAACCAGATACTGGATCGGTACCAGCACATGTCCTCTTGTAGGGGACAGTCTCTGGAGTTCAGGTCTGTGTGATTTGGGGTGATCCAAAGGTTTTTTTCCGCTGCAGCTGCCGCTCCATTCTTCTTATTGAATTGTTCTGTGGGCACGCTATTTTAAAGCTGTTAACTCAAGATCTGGGTTTTGCAGGATGACCCAGTATACGTCCACTTAGATGGCCGAGTCTGCTGAATCTGGAGGTGTATAATATGTGCCCCTGCAAATTTCATTTTGGGGTTCAGGGCTTTTCAATTTCCCCACAATATTTTTCTTTGGCTTTGCAAATAAGGAACTAGGAACTGCAAATAAGGAACTGGGAACCACCTTCAGCTTCCTGTCAGAGTGGGATATATGAGCCCCCCTTTGCCTCCATCTTCATCTCAAAAACTTTAACCCTGTGAAGTAACAGCAAGATTTGAGTCCAGTGACACCTTAAGAGATCAAGAAGATTTTCAGGGTAAATGAGCTAAGCTTCAATGAAACAAAGATCTGCATTAGTCACAAATTACTTACAAATGGAATTGTTCAACAGGACATTATATAATGGGAACAGTTGTAATTTTAGTATTTGTGGGGTGAAATGTAGATATTTAAAATTCTGCATTGTTCATTGGGTATATTATACTGGTTTTAGTTGCTTTTGCAGTTTTGTGGTCCAGTTTTGTTGCATTGCGTATACATTATAGCGGTCTTTTCTCGCATTGTTTTCTAATTCTGGCATCTTCCTTGAGCCTCAACGAGAAAGGCAGATTATAAATCAAGTTAGCTAGTCGCCGAAGCCTTGCAAGGGGACAAAACTTTGGGCTGGACATGATGCATGAGATAGTCTTGAAGGACACAGTCTCCCGGTGGCAGGCGGGAGGTATCTACTAGAGTGGCCTGGGTTTCCAGGGCCCACCTGGAGGTTGGCAACCTTACGCACGGCCCCACATTGACTTGGGGAAACTGAGGTGTGCAGACCAGTTCCATATTCGTATCTGGGCTGCTTTTTCCTTGTGAGATAAATAAACGAGGTTGCAGTTGGTGCAGGACTTACTCATTTCGCGCAACGCGACTGCGCATTCCCGTCACCAACGCCCAGCTTCTCTTCACGCCCTCTTCTTGCATATGCATAACCCCAGTCTCCTGCTCTGGTCCGCCCCCTCGCTGATGGAGGGGGCTCTCTCTTGGGCTGTCCACAACAATGCCTGATTAAACTCGACTCAACCCCTGAGCGTCGACCCTACGTTTTCGGAGGGACGTCAATGAAATAAGGTGATTTCAGCGGCAAATGAAGTCCAGAGTCTCCGGGGAGGGGCAGCATTTGATGAACCTAGAAATCAGGCAGTGTTGACGAGCCTTCCTCGGGTCTTGAGTGAGCTGTTGGTGGGTCCTTATGAGAGTGACAGAAGCGAAGAGAGACGGGCAGAGGGAGGCCGACACGGAGCGCGGCCCACAGGCGAGGCGGCGCTATGGCGAGCGGCTCAGGTAACGCGGCCCAGCGAGCGCCCCGGAGAAGGGAGGGAATTCGGCAACCCACCACGGCCTTCCTAGTGAGCTCCTGACCGGGGTTGGGATAAGCGCCCGTGTGCCCCGCACCTGAAGGGAAAGGGAGGCTCCAGTCAAGCAGTGCCCCTGGCAACGGGAAGGGCAGCTGATCTCCGGAGTCAGCCTCGGTTTCTCTCATCTGACGTGGAGCTTGCTGGGCTGTCATTTCTTACCCCATAGGGTTGTTGTGAGGGTAAAATGAGACGGCGACTCATGCACGCCTCTGCTTAAGGGGAACGGTAGTATAGAGGGCAGTTAGTTGATAAGACGATTTGGACCACCTTCTGTTCCTTGCTCCCCTACCCCGGTAGAATCTCCTCCCCTTAAAAGAGGGCTGTGGCTCATCTGCTTTGTACCCAGAAAGGCTCGACGTCAGCAGTTAAAAAGCCGGGGGTGATGTGAAAGATCTTCACGTTAGATCCTGAACAACCCTGCCAGTCAGAGTGGGCGATACACAGAGCCGTGGTGTGACACTGTATAAGGCAACTTAATTTGTTCGTGTGGGGGTAACTTTATCGCTGACTCTTTTCCCCCTCCCCTGATACTGGAAAATTTCTTTCTCATAATATTCAAACTTGCCTATTAAGGTTGATTTGCAATGTAGGTTCAGGGACGGACATGAGAAAACATAAAAAGGGTAAATTATGAATGGGATTCTCTATTGCAAGATATGGGGGTGGCTGTTTAAAAGAGCTAGGCAGATTCAAGGAAGAGAGATCTGTCAGTGATTTTTAACTATAATATCTACACAGATACGAGGTGCTCATGAACTTCCTGGGAGTATTTAGAAGATAACCACTGGAAACCACTGTTGGGGTAGATGAACTTTGAGTATGATCCTGCGAGTCATTTTTGTATTGAATTCTGTAGCACCACACTTTATCTAATTCTTTGCTTCTACCATGCTACCCTTAATCACTTTTCATTACTTGAAGTTGGCCCCTGCCTGTTTGAGTACTGTTCATGTAGTTCAATAGGTTATAAAATGTTTTTGGCAATAACTTGAGGTAACTCTAAAGAGTAAGAATTAAGACAAAAAATGAAAGATCTTGAAAGGACTATATTCTTCTACCTACAAAACATTGGGAGACAGCACAACATTTTACAGTGGGGTATGGAGAGGGTGTGTGTATGTTTTGGCACTTGTAGTGTCTTCTCTGGCCAGAAAAGCTAGGTATTTTTCTTGGCTTGGAATTTGTGGGAAAGGTGATAGTTATCCCTATCGCCACATCTTCATCCTAGGCAAATTCATTTTGTAGGGCCCATGTTTGATACTACCTCTTGATTGGTATGCAGGTTAATTTCAGTGTGGAAAGGATAGAGGAGCAGACTGAAGCCATAATAGAAACTACATATTTAAAGACAGAAAAGTCTAAAAGCTGAATATCACTGTTATGAGTAATTACTAGATATCTTGGTCCATGAATTAGGTGTTGGACCTGAGCCTGACAGAGTTCAAATAATTCCTCCTCCTTGGATTCACTTGATGGCCTTTTCTCATTCTTGGTTCTGTAAGGCCAGCATCACAAGTTTTTGAGGATGAAAAACATATTGCCGTGCTTTTTATGATTAAGAATGCTTTATTGTAATAAGTTCTAACAGTGATTTATGAATCAACTTTATTTGGAATTCTGTTGCTTGATTTTTCTTGTGGATTTATTCATTCCCTAATCAATTTTGATTGCTTTTTTATCAACATTTATTCTGCATATTTCTTTAGCTAGCCAAACATACAAGCATAGCCTCTTCCTTCTCTACCAAATGACCTTGTTTGGTACATAAGTTTGTGTGCGTGTATAATTATTTCCTTGGGCACTAATCTGAACTGCAGTTACTCTCTGTTTCTCCTGCTGAAGCAAGACACAAGCCTCGTCACGTTTTGCTGAGCCATGCATGGATATCTTGACAACTCCAATAAACTCTCAAAGAATGTCTATTGATAGCGCAAATCTTTTGCTAGCAATTCACTGTGGAAATTTTATTAGATACATTTGCTGTTACTCTCTGATAGAACAAACTATGGAAACTAATGTATTTTAGCCTCATTTGCCTAACAAAATGGATGGCTTGTGGCAGTGCTTGTAATACCCCCCACCCTTCATGTACTATGTCACACTCTTATTCAAATCATATGTTTGCCTATTTTGAATGAGAATTGGAAAGTAAAAAACTATTGTTGATGAATTTACTTTACTTTGGAAAAGATTACTTGTTTTCTTTGGAAAGATTCTCTTTTTTCACCATTTGGGCTACTCTGAACACCGAACTTGGATAAGGCTGGTATATGAAAGATTTCCTTCTGTGGAATTGTATCCAGCGTGGCAAGAGATTCCTCTGGGATTCATCCTTTGCTAAAGATAACTGTGTGAGGAAAACATAGCGTAGGAAATATGTAATGTTCCATGTGGCAGAGCTGGAGGAAGAGGAAAAAGATACTGTTGCTGATCCTGGGACGCGAAGCCCCTTGGATTCTGAATACTTCCGTGTTGTTGTCTTGTAGGGTGTTCCTCTGAAGAAAAGTCATTTAAGATAGTTTAGGAAGGGTTTAAATGAAGTAAAATAAATACATTTAATCTAAAATTCTGTATATTGTCTCTGCAGATATAACAGTTCCCAAAATTCTTGATGCCCAGTTTGCTGGAGTAAAGGGAGGGACACACTGGAATCTGAGTATCATTTTGTTGACTGAGGTTATGGGAGATTTTTTTTTTGAGGATATGCCTTTGGAATTGGCCTCCATTTGCAGGTTTAAAAAGGAAGTTTTTATGTTATAGTTCAGCAGCAGAACCCATGCAAGAATTCTGAAGTAACAGAGGTTTTATACAGATGGTCATTTTTGGAGCTGCAGTTAGGACTTCAGTACTATGGAGGCTTGCATTTTTGCCTGGTGTCAGTAGTGTGATGAATGTACAAAATTAATGGTGGGGGCCTGTCCTGTAGGAGAGATAGCATTGCAGTGGGTGGAGGAAGACAACATTCAATTTCTTTTTAAAAGAAATTGTGCATTCTTATAATGAAGAGTACATGTCCTAAAAGAAAAAAGGATAGCCCTTCACTTTTAAATAGATGCAGAGGAGTTAGCCGTGTTAGTCTGTGGTAGCAAAATCAAAAAGAGTCCAGTAGCACCTTTAAGACTAACCAATTTTATTGTAGCATAAGCTTTCGAGAACTTGATTCTCGAAAGCTTATGCTACAATAAAATTGGTTAGTCTTAAAGGTGCTACTGGACTCTTTTTGATTTCACTTTTAAATGTTATTACTAAAAGAGCTAGGTAATAGGGGTGAATGGTTGCCTTTTTCTTGAAAGCTGACTTCCAAATATATAACAATTTTAAAATGTTGTAGAAGCATTGGGGATCAGTTGAGGGAGAATCGTGGCTTGTTATAGTAATAAAATGGGCATTGCCTAAAAGATGCTAGTGCCAGTTGCACAAAAACATGTGCCTGTATCAACATCAGGGATGTGCTTTTTAGAGGAAGATATGGGTTTCAGATTTTGCTGGTAGCTCCTAGAACACTTGAAAAGGAGCTGATGAGGCTTGCTAGTAATAGAAGTATACACCCAGGGGGGAAAATGGAAGTATTTCATAAATCAAAAAGAGGGCAAGAATGCTTCTTCTCTGAAAACATCTGTACAAAACCTTTTTAAAGATGACAGTCTTTATTCCTATCTTAATGTCTGTTATGACAATGAAACAGAAATTGTCAGTGCTTGACTACAGAGATGGGAAAGAATTCAGGAATTATCATCTGTGCTTGTGAGTTATGCTTTTAAGATATATTCTAAATTGAGCAGAGAGGCATAAGTAGGTTCCTGAACAGCAGCAAGTGTTGGGATATACATGTACCATTGTGTAAAGGTGGTAGTGCTGTGGTATAATGGCTAAGAGCTGCGAGACTGTGATCTGGAGAACTGGGTTTGATTCCCCACTCCTCCGCCTGAAGCCAGCTGGGTGACCTTGGGTCAGTTACAACTTTCTGGAGCTCTTTCAGCCCCATCCACCTCACAGGGTGATTGTCGTGAAGATAATAATAACACACTTTGATCTGAGTGGGTGTTAAGTTGTCCTGGAAAGTGGTATATAAATCAAATATTATTATTGTTGTTGTTATTATAAGAACATCCATCCTCTTCTTGCAGCAATGTGAATTTGATGCTTTGAAAATTAGTGGTTTGTTATTTCAAGGCTATGCATGCCATCTCTTAACTGGGTCCCCACATCATCTTCATGTTTTTCTTGGGGAGAAGGCACAGTTCTCTATTCTCTTGTGCCCCCCCCCCATACTTGCACATGGCAAGTTATAGATCTTTTGTTGTGGGGTCTGTGCCTGTACACTGAAGTGACATTGCAGGATTTTTTTTATACACCTGGAAAGTTTAAAATTCTTAGCAATTATCTGGTTATGGTCCTGGAGTGGCAGAATTCCCTTGACTAAAATATTCTTTATAGTATTGTCGAAGGCTTTCACGGCCAGAGAACGATGGTTGTTGTGGGTTTTCCGGGCTGTATTGCCGTGGTCTTGGCATTGTAGTTCCTGACATTTCGCCAGCAGC
The DNA here is from genome assembly GCF_028583425.1 of Eublepharis macularius. Classification (NCBI taxonomy): domain Eukaryota; kingdom Metazoa; phylum Chordata; class Lepidosauria; order Squamata; family Eublepharidae; genus Eublepharis; species Eublepharis macularius. The sequence continues at coordinate 142,891,531 of NC_072794.1, read as the reverse complement.
TGTGGCTGGCATCTTCAGAGGTGGCATTGTAGTTCCTGACGTTTCGCCAGCAGCTGTGGCTGGCATCTTCAGAGGATTAATCATCTAAACCACGCACTTCAGGCAAATGGCTACTCCAGAAATGAAATCCGAAGAGCAATCAAACCCAGGATGAATCAAACAACCAAGGAAAAACAGTCTCCTACAGGAAAAGTGTTTTTGCCATATATCAAAGGAATTACTGATCAGATGGGAAAGCTTATGAAAAAGCATAACCTTCAAGCAGTATTCAGACCCTCCCGAAAAATACAACAGATGCTACGATCAGCAAAAGACAGTAGAGACCCCCTCACCTCTGCAGGAGTATACCGTATACCCTGCAGCTGTGGACAAGTTTACATCGGGAACACAAAGCGTAGCATCCAGACAAGAATAAAAGAACATGAAAGACACTGCAGACTTGGACAACCTGAAAAATCAGCAGTGGCTGAACATAGCCTAACGCAAACAGGGCACAGTATCATTCCAGGACACCAAAATACTGGACAACACTTCCAACTACTTTGTCAGACTGCACAGGGAAGCCATTGAAATTCACAAGCATAAGCAAAACTTCAACAGGAAAGAAGAAACCTTAAGAATGAACAGAGCATGGTTTCCAGTTCTGAAAAACACCAGGCTAACAAAACATTCTATCCCCAACAATAGCCCTGCAGAGAAGATTAGCACATCAAGCCCCAATCCATATGCAAAAGAACCTCCTCAGGATACAGTGAAGCCTCCCGCCATTAGCATTCCACACCCTGGGAAACTCTTACAGGATGACTCAGCTCAACCCCACCCCTCCTGAGTAGATACAAATGACCTACATCTTTTCCACACTGTGACACTGAGAGATCTCTGTCTTTTGGTGCTACACCTCTGAAGATGCCAGCCACAACTGCTGGCGAAACGTCAGGAACTACAATGCCAAGACCATGGCAATACAGCCCGGAAAACCCACAACAACCATCATTCTTTATAGTGTTTGTCCATCTCACCTGGGGGGAAAATGCCCTATGGATAAAGAATCCATAAACTCTCAACCTGTTCTGGTGACCAACCAACGCTGCTGTCAGGAAAGCCACACAGTTACACTTACGACATTCATCTTGTATTTGTATGAGGGCAACTTCTGATTTTGTGGCCTCTGTTTTCTCAAGAATCTTGGTAGATGATTTCCCCCCTCTTTATTATGACAGCTGTTACATTTTTTCCTTAGTCTTTTCTCAACCAGTAACAGCATCCACTCCTTTGGCTTTTTCTCACATGTCATGTTTTAAATATTTATCATCTTTGTTTCCAAAAGTAGAAGCAGTCTCTGTGTTATCTTGCTTTCAGTATTAAATGGCTGGTTTAAGGCTTTAAAACAGTGATTCAGATGAAATATTTTTAAAAAATCTATAGATATAAGGTCCAACATCTAACTAAAATAACATTTAACAATCAAATAAATGTTCACATCTTATAGTAACAATTATATGCTACCTCAATGGGTCACTGCAGAGGCGGCATAAACTTTCTAATAAATAATTTGTTCATTCACTGTAAACCAGGCCAAATATTCATATTGCCAAGGCAAATTAAGTACCCACTGGTTCTTTTAACAGATGTTGTTTGAGTTAAGTTCATCCTGCTTCTTTTTTACTTCCAGATATTTTTTGACAGTAGCTGTATTGGGTGGGGGTTGCCAAGATCTGCAGTGGATAAAACACCAAAATCTGTACTGGGAATTGCCCTTCTTTGACTCCTGCTCATAATTTCCTCCAGTTCAGTCCTTAAGAAAAGATGCTTGGTGGAATACATTTGATTAGATGACAGGTTTCAGAAAACTTTCATTAAAGTATTAATTGCCTGTTTTCATTCATGTGTGTATGGAACACAAATTTTCCTTTATTCCAGTAGCCCCTTCTGACTCCTGGAAAGGATCATTCCTGTGGTAGTTGGACATGCACAGAGGAATAGCAGACTGGTCAGGGTGCTGCAGAGAGGAGGGGAAAGGGGGTAAAATTACCCTGTCTGCTCTCTTCTGTTAGAGGAAAATACAGATGGAGCCACTTCAGCCCCTTCCTTCTGCTCTCTGTTGTGCCCAGATCTACTCAGCTCTTCTTCCACGTGAGTCTTATGATCCTAGGAGGGATTTTTCTTCTTCATTCTGGCAGCCCCTTCCATACCCTGAAATGGGGTGGGGAGCGGTTCTTTGCATGTTTTTTGCTTTTATGGACTACATATCACATGGCTGCAAATGCTGAATTTCTCTCTGTTTTTATTTTAAGCCAAACAGATGTTCTCCTGGTTATTGGTGACTTACTTTGTTTCCACTGAACAAAATCTGAAAACATGCTTATGCAAGTCCAGAAAGTTAAGGTGTGATAGAAATGTTTTTAATTAAAACGGGGAAAAAACAGTATGGGAAAAGTGAAGAAGAAAGATAATTATTATTTAATGTAATAGGGGGATCAAACTGCAAGTCATGGGTAATATCGCTGGCCAAAGTATTTCATGAGGCCTTCCAGAATCTCAACTGATGTGTCTCCTTAAAATTTCCTGGTAATGTAATCTATCCAGTGTTCTACAGTTGATCCTGTTACATTCCTCGCTAGTACAAAGAGGCAGATTAAGGAAGCTTGCAATGACACATGGAAAGAATGGCATCCCCAGATGAGGTGAATGTTTGTAAAGATCAGCTTGTTGCTACATATCCACTATGGCCTGTTCTGCTGCTAGAGGGAAGTAGTTGTGGGGAGGGCGGTTGCTGGAACACCAGTTAGCCACTGTAAAATGTCAGCTTCTACCTTGCTCCTCTTTTTCAGGTAACCTTTGTTAAAAGCCAGAACTACCCAGAGGTACAAGCTTAAAGGTATTCAGTTCTTAGCATGTGGGTTATAGCCTGGATATGAATGAAGGTTCTGTTGGCAGAGACAGAAGAACCTGCCCTGCACTATAAATCACTATAGGTCCTCATTGGAGAGAAAAGTGGCATATAAATGCTCAAGCGAGGGCATCACACACCCCTAAGTAACAGTAATTGATTCTAACAGTGATTTGTTAGAATCACAGGGAAAGCATTTGCAAGAATGTTTTCAAGGGTACTCTGTGTTTCTGACTTTCGCTTGGACATTGTACAGCTTCATGTACAAAGGGATCATCTTTAGATGGGGGCGGGGGGAGATTTTAACAGCTGCAGAAGACGCATTCTTTATTCCAACACATTTCAAGCAATTCGCTCTTCATCAAGAGAATGCAAAATAACTATACTTTTGAGAGCCATTTAATGTTATTTTGTATTTCGTTCGTGAAGAACTAATTGCTTGAAATGTTTGGGGATATACATGTTTGAGTAAAGAATATGGCTCCTGGAATGGTCAGTTTGGGAGAGGGTATCATTCTGCTACTCCTATAGTATCTTTAGTCATCACATATGACCTTCTGTCTGCACCAGTTACAGTCTATCTAGAAATGCAGAGGGCAATGTAAACAAATTGACCTTGTTTAGTTGGTCTTACCAACGCATTTGATGCTGTCAGCAGAGAAAGCCTCTGATCCTTGTATGATCAATTTACCTCCAAGTAGTCAAGTCTTATCTGATGTTTCCATGGCAATGTGCATAATACTGTGCAGTTTAACATAGCCATGGCTGATTGCTTTGTAGTCTAGAGTGGAGTGAAATAGGGCCTCATCTCCTTGCTAGCTCTTTGTCACTTTTCTTTCTCTGTCTGTTCCTGAGTTATACTCCTTCTGTTGTTGTGGGTGGGGCTCCTCTTTACAAATAATATTTTGCACCTTCCTCACAAATAAAGCCAGCTACAGAATCTCCTTAGCTTGCTTTTCCAATGCCCCACAATACACAAAAACCTATTAAAATATTCCTCTGAAAGTATTTAATTTTGCTTCCATGGGTTTGTGCTGACAGTTTAGCACATGAAGATATTGTAAATGCATAGATGGAGTGGGGGGGCTGGGTTGGTCGTAGTGTTTTTTTCCCCTTTAAAAAGAGGTGCCAGTACTCATTACATTTGCTGCCATGGGGCCCAAGCCTGCTGGCCAGAAGAAATGTCAGTACTATGTGCTGGCATGTACCACCAGTAAAAAAGCTCTGTTGATAGGTATGTACTAAAAGAGCATGGTGAAAGTCAATTAAACACCCAAAAGTTGCCCACTTACTTGTACAGTCTGCTTTTTTTTCTTTTCTAGAATCTCAGTTCTCCAGAGATTGCTTTGTAAATTAAAACACACACAATCGTTTGTTTGTTAATTCACAAAGCAATCATTAGGTCAAACTAATCTTATGTTAAGGCATCATCCATATGCATGCTTTATTAAGAATGCAGTTCTTTGCTGGTTTTGACCAAGGCCCTCTAGTCTAGCATTATTTGCATGAATCTACTCAATCTCATCAACTGGCAAGTTGTAGTTGGACCACTGGAGATCGACTAGTGGATTCTGGCTTGGATCCTGTGATATCAGCACTTTTCTCTAGCTGCTGTGGAAGCTGTACTCCATTGTAGAGCTTGCTTCCTCTGCCACTAGCACTTCTCCTCAAATAAGGGATCCTTGAAAAACATTGGTCTTGTGGAAGTATTAGTGGCAGAATAAGCAAGCTCTGCAAAGGAGAACAGCCTCAGCATTGGCTGGAAAGAAGCACTAAGGAATGATGTCATAGGATCCAAGCCATGGGCTGCTTTCTGTCCATGCTTTCGTTATAAGGGGAGGCTCTCCAACGTGATCTTTTCTGTAGCAGGGCTCTTCATATTGGTACAGAAAGCAAAGATGATTCAGCTTGCAAGTCATTCCAAGGAGAGGTATAGCAGAAATAAACAAGATAGAGTAATGTGCTTTAGCTAAGACAGGGGCTACAGAGAAGCCAAAAAAGGTCTTAAATTAATACCTTTTTTTTTTGGCTGCTTGTATTGGCAATTAGTATAAGAACTATAAAGATGCATTTTTGCCTATTATATCACAAAATGGAGGGGGGACTGGCAATTGATTTTTTTTCCTGATCCAATCCAGGCTTTGCATAAACAGGTTTTGGATATCAGAGGAATTTGGACCTCCTTGAGTAATTATCTATACATCTTTAGGATATTTCTGTGCTACTTTAGTGGTAGGCATATGTCTTAAGAAATAACCAAGAATGCCTGGTACTGTTGGTAGCTGAAGTAGAAAGGGAAGGGCTATATTTCTAGGTTTTGTTGCAAGGAGATCAGTATTACTTATAGGGGTACTAACTTTCCCTATAATGTTCCATGTAGTGTCTGTCCATTTGAAGGAGATCTTTTAGTAAGTGCCTTAGCCTGGTGAGAGCTTGTAAGTAAGTGCCTTAGCCTGGTGCCCCACTGGCAGATTGGAGTATCTATCAACAGTGAATTTGTAATGATCCTTACACGTTTTCAGACCTTGTACACCCAGAGCAACATTAAAATGCTCCACGGTGAGGGACAACATGCCAAAAGAGAGAAGACTATATGCTGTGCAAGTACAGCCTTTGTGAAGTCACCCTACAGTTTGCGAAGTGTTTCTGGAAAATGAAACTGCAGTTGAAATAATTGCCTTGCAGCCTTAGCATGGGGACTTAGTGGGCTGTGGAGTTATTTCTTTGATGGCATTAAGAAAAAACAATGGCTCCATGCCTTGATGCAGCTCAGCTTGTGAGATTTAGTGGCATTTTAAACGCACTAAGATCCAGTTATTTGCTGTGAGCTTTGAAATGGATATCCAGGTTCTGCAGTAAAGAGCATTGCTTGGTTTTAACTTTGTTACAGTAATAAAGAATAACATTTGATTTCCAGGTGTCTTAATATAATACAAACTTGAGAGCCCCAAAAGAGCTCATGGCACTTTTCGGGTACAAGAGCTGCGTTGACTTAAAAATTGCTCACACATTTGGAAAACTGGAGTAGCATATGCATGGTGGAGTTCTGCTCTGTGCATGCTGTCCTGTATTCAGCATATTGCATGATTGGACAGTATATCCTCGTTTCTGTAATTTTACCTTAGACAAGAGGAAGGGTAATGGGGGATTTGGCTTATTGTGCATTTATCACAGGGTACCATGTATTCACTATTTCCGACTTGCCAGTCATTTGAACTGGCCATTAGTTCTTTCTCTGTAATTAAGTTGAGTAACAAGACTCTTGTTGCAGTGTGTGTTCAGTGTATATTCACCCAATAATTTTATTTTATAGAAGGTGTTGCAGTGATACCTTTCATATCATTTGTATAATACTGGAAACGAAAAATGGAAGCCTTGAATGGGCATCATTAGATGGCCTCCAAAGTACCCATCAGCTTCTAGTTAGAATGTCATGCTGGTTTAATTACCTTTATACCAGTGACTACCAGCTACGCTAGTCACCATTGCTCCATATACCAATGACTACCAACTATGCTAGTCACCATCGCTTTATCCATTGGAATTTACTGTCTGGGCATGCAGCGACAGCCACTCGCATAGATGGATTTAAAGGGTGATTGATTCATGGAGGATAGGTCCGTCAATTACTACTAGCTAAGATGACTCAAGGGAAACTTCCATGTTCAGCACCTGTCAACTTCTGAATGCCAGTATCCAGAGGCGGCATCAGGGGAAGGCTCTGGCCACTTTGTGACACAGGATGTTGGAGGAGATGGACTGGTCCAGCAGAGCAGCCTGTTCTTATACTTAAATCGATCTGCCACATTATCTGCTATTATGACACCAGGAAAATTGGATGCTTCTCTGTGTGGAAGAGATTGTACCGCCTACGTCAAGACAGCTAAATCCTTAGCAATGGGAACATATTTATTACATTAGAATTAATAGCTCTTGCGTAAAGCATAGAACCTGATAAAGAAATGCTTCCTGTGAAGTAAGCTATTTATTCCCTCTCTTCACAAAGCTATTGTGTGCATAATGTATGAGGAACATCTCCCATGCAAAATGTTCCATGAAATGAAGGGAAGTATTGTGGGTTTTTAAAATTTATTTGCATTATTTATAGTCTGCCTTTCTCACTGGGAGTCAAGGCAGATTACACAGTGTAAGTCAATACAGTTAAAAAGCAGGGATGTTCAATAAACAATGCAATAGTGTACACATCTAGGGTTTGCAGAGATTTGAAAACAAGCTGAAACAATGCTGAAACAGAGCAGAAGAGAATCTAAACTTGACATATTAAACAACACAGAAACTACTCAGTAGGATCATACTTATAGTAACAGATAGTACACGGATCAAGATGAGTAGCCGTGTTCGTCTCACTGTAGCAATAGAAAAGAGCAAGAGTCCAGTGGCACCTATAAGACTAAAACTGCCATTAATTTTGTTAGACAGTACATAGTAATGAAGTCTATAGTCCCTATCCCTTTTCCAATGCATCTTTTTGAAACCGCTTCCTTACAGTACAGTCCTCCTATCTGAGCAAAAAACCTCTCTTGTATAATTCAGTTTTGCATAGTTTGAGGAAAGCCAAGAGAGTGGGAGCTTTCCTGACCTCTTCAGGTGGCCATTCCATAAAGTGGGGGCCTCCACAGAGAATGTGCCTGTATGGGCAGCTGTTGGTTTTGCCCATGTGTAGGGTGGCACCTGCAGAAGGTCTTGCTCAGATGAGCAAAGCTGCTGTGACAGAACATAGGGAGAGGAGCAGCCCTGTAGATATGATGGACCAAGGCCATGAAGAACTTTATATGTGATAGCGCAAATCTTTAATTGAACCCAGTAACTGATGGGTAACCAGTGGAGGGACTGCATAATAGGAATAACGTGTATGCTACACCCAGCTTCTGATAATAATCGAGCTGCTGCATTCTGCGTCAACTGAAGTCTCCAAGTTGACTTTGAGGGGAGACCTATGTAGCATTGTAGGTGGGTTGAGCTTTGTCTTCAGAACTGTACCTTATGATTGGCCTCCAAAAAGTAGGTACTGTTCAACTGGATGACATGATTTCTAGTAAGCTGTACGCTGGAAAAATAACTTGGCTTCTCAGTTTTTCAACATTCATGATGCAAAAACTGCTGCCTCTTGTTTAATGTCCAAGCAACTTATGGTGGAGTGGCTGGAGTGCTAGGCTTCCCTTTGCATTTTTCTCTGGAGTTGTGACCCTGGGGATTCTTGCCTTTTTCATAATAAAAATTGTGTTACAGAGAATTGCACCTTGCATCATTTGGATGGACTTAGTAAGGCTTTTCTTCTTTCTGCTGTTGCTGCTATTGAGCAATGAGGATGTGAAATTGCCGTTTGTGGGGAAGGCAAACCCTGATGAGAATAGGGAGGGTGATGGTTGGTGGTGGCACTTTGCATTCATGGGTACATCCAGTCCCCAATAATTCGGTATCTGTAAGATAACTGCTAACACTTGCATATTTGCAACTTGACAGTGAATATTTGTTTGTTTCTAAACAATCCTACTGGAAGGATTCTTCTCTTCCTCTTCCATACTAACTCAGTATGTTTCTTACTTTTTATTTTTTTATACATTTATTAGCTGCCTTTCTACCACGTACGAAGTCGAGGTGGCTTATAATACAAATAAAAACAATCACAGATAGAAGCAAAGTTTAAAATCAACACAGTTTAGGACTGAGAGTAACATTAAAACTAAGTTAATTAAACACAGTCCTAAATAAAAATGTCTTCAGCTGCCTTCTAAAGATTAATTGTGACTTCCATGGGGGTGCTGTTCCATAATCATGGGATTTGCACCGGGTAAGCTTCTTTAGCTGATGAAACAGTCAGGAGGGTCTCTTACTGTGATCTTAATTCCTGGGCAGAAACATCTGAGAGAAGATGATCCTTCAGATACCCCAGTCCCAAGCCATGTAGGGCTTTAAAGACTAAAACCACACCTTAAATTATATTTGGGTGTGGATTGGTAGCCAGTTTAATTGCTGTAATTTTGAGGTCACATGCTCCTGATTGCTGCCCCCAACCAGCAGCCTAGCTACAGCATTCTACACTAGTTGCAGCTTCCAAACACTTTTCAAGGGTAGTCCCAAGAAGAGCGCATTGCAGTAGTTCAGTCTAGATGTAACTAAGGTATGGATCACTGTGGCTAGATCTGACTGAACCAGGAACAGGCACAGCTGATGTACCTGCCAAAGCAGGGCAAAAGCACTTCCAACCACCACAGTCACCTAGTTTTCCAAAGTGACTGTTATGTCAAGCAGCACTCCCATTCTTTTCAAGGGAAGTATAACCCCATCTAAGACAAAAGAGATCTCAAGTTCCTGGTCTGCTTTTCTACTAACGTCGAGAAACTCTGTCTTGTCAGGAATCAGTTTTGGCTTGTTCACCCTCATCCAGCCCATTACTGAACTCAAGTACCAGTTCAGAACATCAACCACATCCTTGGAATCAGGTGGAAAAGAAAGGTAGAGCAGAGTATCACCACATATTGGTAACGCCACAGCCCAAACTTCCTAATGATCTCTGCCAGTGGCTTCATATGCATATTAAATAACATGAGGGATAAGGTCAGACTTAATGAAACCCCACAGGTCAGTGGCTAAGGAGAAGAACAGGAATCCTTCTGAGACCAGTCTTCCAGTTAGGACTCAAACGACCGTAACACGGTGCCCCTTAGTCCCAGAGTTGAGAGGCAGCTCAGAAGGCTATCATGGTCGATGGTATTGAAGGCTGTTGAGAGGTCCAGCAGGACTCACAGGTTCATACTGTCTCTGTCTAGTTCTTGGTAAAGGTCATCTACCAAGGAGACCAATGCAATCTGTGTTCCAATGAGTCCATAAAATCAGTCTCTTCTAAGAACCCCTGGAGCTGAGAATAGTCTCCTGTGAATAGTCGAAAGGCAAAGATTACTTGACCTGTCAAGGGCATGGAGGACATCCTGGTCTTGTCTTCTGTCCCATTTAAAAGATCTCCATTGAGATGAGAGTGATTGATGGAGGGAGGAAAATATGGTGGACAAGTGAAGATTGGAACACTATGTAACACTCAACAGGGTGGATTTATTTAAATCAAGATGGGTTAAATATCCCAGAATAAAACTAAATAAGTGCATAAGAAATATTGCTATACCCAAAAACATATTGATTTGAAACTGTATAAAGTTTTTATTCATTCTCAGATGTATTATATTTTAAATATAATCAGGAGACTTAAGGACACATTAAAGACTTAACACTTTTTAAAAATAACATAAGCTTTTTTAGAGTAGAATGCATGAGGTCGGTCCTCATGTCACAGAATTTGTACCTGTATACACACACTCATACATAGGTATGAAGAAAATAGTTGTAAACAGCAGGGTTAAATGGGCATGAAATTTTCATGGTTTTTAGAAAATGATATGCAGTGCATTTCTTATTTTAATACTTCTGATTCCAGATAGGGTTTATCTTACAACCTGGAGCAATAACAACTTTTATAACCATGACTAGCTAATGGTTTGAATTAAAGCTAAAAGGAGCTACTTCTTTCCAATGTCCTCCTTTTTAAAAATATGCTTCTTCTCCAAGAAATTTATTAAACCTGAAACTTTTGAAAATTCATGCTTTAATTTTTTATCATTGATTTTTATCCCAGGTGCAGACCTTAAAGCAGCAGTGGTTTGAAGAACCCTGTTAATAGCGACTCTGAATCATGTATTTGATCCAATTATTGCTACTTTCCCCTGCTGGATTTGGTTCTCCGCCTAAAATATTTATCTTGCAGAGGCCATGCAGCTAACTGTCTGAAGAATTACCATCATGAAATTGGTATCTGTTTTGTCTTTTTAGTAATCCAAAAGAAGTTCAGTATATCTATGACATGTATAAAGATTTTGTGTTTCTCTTAATTACCGTATCTGATGCAATAGTAGGGATGCAAAAAGTTTGGAATTACAAATCATTAAGTACATGTTCTGTGTGGGACTTACTTGTGAATGACTGATTGCTGGGAATTTCTCCATTGGTGTCCATCTGCATGATTCATCTGTCAGGAACAGCTTGGAAATCATTGAAGATGGGGTTGTTTTCCATCTGTATGGTATTATGCTGTAGAACCAAACCTGTGATTTGACACCTGGGATTCAAACCCTGGTTTGTTTGGTAGGTTTTCCAAATATTAATACCTTGGATGTCCATGAATGCCATTTTCTTACATAGAAATTCTCATTATTTATTTAACCATGGACAGTGAGAGAGGCAGGTGTAAAAAGATTTTAATATGTTTAACATCTGCTTGAACTGTATTCTGTCTTTCCTAATCAGAAAATTATGGTTTGTTTTTTTGTTATCTCTAATAGCTAGAAAATACTAATGACAACTGGTTTATCAGCCTCTTCCTTTGCCGCAAGCCCTTTGACATTATCAGTACATGTGTGAAAAATATCCCCATTATTAATTGACATTGCTCAGCTAAGGATTTAAGCAGTAGCTGAATTGTCTCCACAGACTTTGCTCACTTTCATTTGACAATCCAGGGTTACAGACAATCCACAGTTCCCTTGTTGCTTTGTAGGATCATCAGTCTCAGGATTTGCACACATGATCAACCAGTTTTCATACAGAATTCCAGATGTGTCACTAGGCGGTAAAAATACTCTCCCATGTCAAGAAACATCGTTTTACAATCTTGTAGGAACTCATTCAACATTTTAGTTTGCTGAGGCAACCCATCACAGTGACAGCCCTGAAAGACACAGAGGGTAGCAGCAGTAATGACAGAGGTGATTGGGAGGAAGGAAGCTGGAAACAGGAACTGCAGTGTAGGGAGGAATTGACAAATGGCCTGTGGAGGCAGGAGGGGGTGGGCAGGCGGAAACATTTGGTGGCTAAGTGGGGGGGCGGGTATGGGGAAGCAGCCAGAACAGGGAGGGAGGGTTGGGGAAAGTGGATGTTCCTGGGGGTGTGGGATTTTTCTTTCCCCATGACTCCTCATAAGTCATTTTCTGTTACCTTCCATGTGGGAGAGCAGTAGACTCCCAGTACCTGGCTGGTGGGTTACAGATTGTGCTCCCCTAGTGTAATGGCTGTCTCTTCACCAAGGATCGTTTCAGCTTGCCAAGCTATTAATGAGAGCTAATCAGCATAATTTTACTATACAATCTGATTTTGTGTGTGAGGAGGAGTTTTGATATAATTTGAACGTCACTGATGAACAGACTGACACAATGTAGAATGGAACTGAAACCAAGCTGAGCATGACTTAAAAAGCTGAGAGGAAGCTTTTTTAATAGGAGCTGGGAATAGTAGGGACAAATGTGTGACTTTTTTCATGAACGGTGGGAGGCAGAAAGAGCCCCGTGGCGCAGAGTGGTAAGCGGCAGTACTGCAGCCCAAGCTCTGCTCACGACCTGAGTTCGATCCTGGCGGAAGCGGGGTTCAAGTAGCTGGCTCAAGGTTGACTCAACCTTCCATCCTTCCGAGGTCGGTAAAATGAGTACCCAGTTTTCTGGGGGTACTGGGGAAACCCGGGCCCAGCGGGACATATTATCGTTCCGCCGGACCTGTAAGACAGAGCTGTTCCGCCAGGCGTTTGGTGATTGAAGGGGGCGGTGCCATGTCGGCCTCCCACCTTTGGGGTGGGGAAGGTTCTCCCCACCACTGCACCTTGTTAATTTGTTTTATTATTTGTATATTGATTTTAGTTTTTGTTTTTATCAATTTTAACTGTTCACCGCCCAGAGCCCCTGGGATGGGCGGTATATAAATTGAATAAATAAATAATAAATAATAAAGTGTAGATGACTGGGGAAGGCAATGGCAAACCACCCCATAACAAAAGTCTGCCAAGAAAACGTTGTGATGCAACATACTCCCCATGGGCCAGTAATGACTCGGTGCTTGCACCTTTACCTTTAAGCCCCTGAATGTATTGAGAAGGAAGGATGGGTGAAGGCTTGAGGCAGAGAGGAAGTGTTTTCTGGGTGGCGAGGTTTCAAAGTGGAAGCCTTTCCAAATAAAGAGAGCCAGAACAAGAAAGAACTAGGGCTAGAACATCTTTAGAAACAGCTTTCTTTGGTTATGGACAGAGATCTCTGGAAGTCTTTCCTATTGGGTAGATCGAGACCAGACATCAGGCTATTGTACTTTGATTGGATTGAAACCTTTTACAATAATGATTAGAGAACTTACTGTCCCTGATTGAATCATCTCTCTTGGCTTCTCCTTTTGTGCCCAGGTTGCACCTTTCCATGCACCTAGCTAGCCATCGTATTACATGATTAATAATCATGCAAAAATAGGTCACTGGTCTAACTCTCGTCTTGCATATGCACCCTCTAGCTGAGGTGCACACCTGATTCTTTTGGCAAGCAGCTCTCATATAGGAGTGAGACATATCTTTCCAAGACTGCAGGATAGACAGGGCTACTTTCAGACCAAAAAGGAAATAGAAACTGGGACTACAAAATGGAGTCAGAATGGTCAGGGCAGCAGAACTTGTCCTACACTGTTTAGATCTTTGGTCAAGACCAGCATTTTGAATTACATGCAGATCTGTATGTTCCAGTGAGATGTGATTGGCAGTACAAATCCCAGTCAATAAACTAGTTATGTTGTGAACAAATTCATGTATCTCAATGCTGTTAGCACTATGTAGTTTAACTTGGGCATTATCAATTCAGAGATAATTATAGCGACATCTGGATTGCCATGGTAGTTGAAATTAAAGATTTTCTGCTCGGTATGTGGGGGGGTGTATTTTAAACTATTTAGAAAACAAATTTGCTGACTTGTCCTTTCTCCTCTTTTTTCCATCAAGATTTATCCATGCATTACAACGCAGTTTTATGAAAGCAGCTCAACGGATTTCTGACAAGTTGAATGCACAGAGGAGGATTTTCATACTCACTTTGGATTGCTGCCATCACTGTGACATCCTGATCACCAGACACCATGTACTGCCTCCAGTGGTTACTGCCCGTTCTGCTTATCCCAAAGCCCCTCAACCCTGCCTTGTGGTTCAGTCACTCAATGTTCATGGGCTTCTATCTACTAAGTTTCCTGTTGGAGCGGAAACCTTGCACAATCTGTGCCTTGGTCTTTTTGGCCGCCTTGTTCCTCATCTGCTATAGCTGCTGGGGGAACTGCTTCTTGTATCATTGCTCTGGCTCCCAGCTGCCGGACGCTGCTCACGATCCCAGCATAGTTGGCACCTAAAACCCTCCACTTGGTTGCAAGCTCCTCTTCCTTTTTCTTTCTTTTAAAAGAACAGTTCTATGAGAAGGAAGGATTGTAAGGCATGTTGTTGGAGTACAAGCAGCCTATTTGTATGTCTGGATTAAAGTGTTTCATCCATGATCAGTTACCCTCCCACTATCTGCCTGTAAAATTTGACAAAAGCTGTCCATGGTGATAACTCTGGTGTTAACATCTGTGTTGGGGTTTGAAGCCACGCAGTTCATGGGGTGGGGAGTGGGATTGGCTTGTGCTCTTGCCTTCTGTATTGTCAGAAATCGGTTCTTCTAGCTCTGATCTGGTGGCGAAGACACCTGCTGAATTTTTAAATGTTGCGTGATGCTGGAGTTGAATTTGTCTGACCCCGTGTCCAGATCGAGCTGTGGTTTGGCCTTCTCAAATGCATGGCCTCTGACTTTGAAGAGCCAGGAAGCCGCCTTTCCATCTTGCTTTTGGTAAAGGTCTAGTCTTCAGTCACCTGGAACATCTGAGGGAGAACTTACAAATGGCTTAACAAGCATGGAAGCTGCTCGAGCCAGAGGCTGTGATTTACGTCTGCTAGCCAAACTGGAATGTGTGCACTGCCAGATTGTTTTCCTGAACTATTTATCTGCCTAGGTCGTAGCTCTAAAATCCTAGAGTTGTCATGATGCCACTTCTACAGCACGGGCACAGAAGCTCGTCTTCCTCTACCCTACCTTTTCCCAGCCAAATCTCTTCCCGCTCTTCCCAGCCAAATATCCATGGTTTACAGAAGTCTTGAGTTGACAAGAAGCATGCTGCGTTTTAATGTTTGGGGATCCCTTTTTTAGCATTCCCTTTGTTATTTTTAAGCTCTCCATATTTCTAGCTTGAAGAAGCAGAGTGCTGGCAGGGGGTATTAAATGTACTAGGCTTGCCATGGGAGGTGGGTTTTGCTTTTGAATACTGAATTGGACCTGTCATGTGAGTGACACTTGATTCCCCTCTTTGAAGGGAAGAGTATTATTGTCTTGTCGCAAGCACATGAGCTGCTGCATACATGCATGGGAGGAAGGAAGCAAAATAAGACTTCCCTCTTCTCAGCTCTTCTTCACCCCTGTCCCCCCACCCCATTTTTTTGTGTTCTCCATAATGATTCTGGAAAGCCCTTTGGAGCTTTCTGCATCATAGCTTTATTGTTCCCGTTTGCTGTTTGTTCTCTTGCACATCAGTAATTTCCAGGGACTCTCTTGTTCTGCCTTCCCTAGCAATCCTTTGCTTGTGTGAAAAATGTAAACTTGTCCTTGGGGAGGGCTAGCACACGTTTTTTTTCCTGTAACTTTTTAAGGTTACCTTCTTGTTTGTTACCCACTAGTATCCGCACAATCTTCCCCTGGAGGAGCATTGCTGGAAAGGCTTTTCTCTCCCACAGGAGCTGGAACTGAAAAATCAATTGTGAAACCTCCAGAGGTTTTTTTGGTTTTTTTGTTTGTTCATTGCACAGCTGTTCAAAAAGTTTAATAAAGCTTTATAAACTTTGGTCTGTGGACTAGTGCCAGTTGTGATGTATTCAGTATTGCTGGACTAAGATCTCTGGAACCGTAGCCTTTTATCTCTCTTCTTTCCCCTCCCCCTCAAATCATACCTTTTGTTCCAAAGAGAAACTGCAATTGAAAACAAAAGCTAAGCTTATAGGGGGATGAAACAAGAGCTGTGGTGGTGCAGTCTAGACACTGGCCTGTTGACCCTTCTCACAAAGGGTTTAAATTACCATTTTTTGGAGCTCAAAAGGCACTATGACTTCTGTAATAATGGACAAGCTATGCTCTTTTAGTGCTCTGATATTTAGACTTATTTTCTCCTTAGTTTCAAGTTGCGATCCTGTGCTCACTTACTCAAGAATAAGCCCCACTAAAATCAATGGAACTTACTTCCAAGTAAACATGCCTAGGATTACACAGGAGATATAATTGTTGCAAACAGCTGTGTGCATGCTACTACAAGGAAAACTATTGAAACATCTGGGCTGTGTACTAGTTATGCCCAGTGCTCGGGAGCAGCGGGGTGGGGGACGGTCTTCTGTTTTTCCCTGGCTTATTAAAAGGGCATATGGATTCTCAAGGTGGATTACACATTATGAGATTAGTACAATCAGTATCAAGTATATTTCCATAAACAGTGCCCTAGGGTAAATAGATACAAGTTTAAAAGACATAGCATTAGCAAGAATCCAATACATAGTAGAAAAAACACTGAACAGAACATAAATTCTAGAACTGACATTAGACAACGTGGTGCACAGGTGGTACATAGGGGTACATATTTAAAGCAACAGATAATATGTAAGGCAATATAGTAATGAAGTCTATGGTCCCTAACTCATTAGCGAAGCGTCTGACCCTATCCCTACAATACAGTCCTCCCATTTGAGTAAAATACCTTTTTGAATAGTTCAGTTTTGCATTGTTTGTGGAAAGCCAGAGTGGGGGCTCTCCTGACCTCCTCAGGCAGGTCATTCCACAGGATAGGGGCCACCACAGAGAACTTATAGAACTATGGCTGTTAACAAGAAAGTGGTTGCCTGTGAACAACTGGTCATAGTTTATGCAGCTATAACCACTTAAGCTTTATACTTTTACATATTTACAGACTTAAATACCTTAAAAAAATAGACTCAATCCAGGAAAAGGGCAGATGAGGGCCTTCTGAAGTCCTTTGGAAGGTAACACTAACATCTTCATATCAAGAAATATTCTTTGGTTTGAGCTTTCCATTCACTTGCCTGGGCTGAAGGTTCTGCATCACTCAGCTTCAATGCTATGCTAACTGAAACAGACAAAATTTATGAACTGATTCCCACATGCATATGAGGAAAAAGTTTCCAGTTGGCCTGCTTCAATTAATGCTTGGGCAGCTTTTTGAATGGCTGGCTTTCTTCAACGCTTCAAATGAACATTACAGCAGAAAATATAATTGCAGGCCAGTGCTCATCTGGTGTGACTACACCTGGAGCTGCTCAAGAGTGATAGCATTTTGGAATAACCAAAACAGAATTTAAAAAATCACAAACATCTGAATGTCCTGAAAAAATATCTTGTTTGGGGTTCAGGTATAAAACTGTTAATTGGCCAGAGGAAGAAGTGATAAATTGCCTTAATCATAGAGATGATGAGGGATTTATAAAGCTCATGAAATGAATTAGTCTACCATTGTAAGGTTTCCATAGCAAGAAAAATAAAGGGGAGCCTTTCTTCACAAATCTCACAGCCATTCCTAAAATGCAGCTGGGAAAATCCCAGTTTGAGTATAACATAAGGATGTTCCAAATGTAAGACAGTGGAATGGTGCTTAGTGTTCTAGCCCACCTCCTCTCCCAAACTTTTCATATGGCTTGTTGCTATTACTTTACATTGGGAAACACTCCAGTTGATGGCAGAAGTTTTCCTGCTGAGCAATTACACTGACAAGCGAATGTGCCCTTTGACTGTGTCTCCAGAAGACTCCCGTGGGGCAGTGGAATGGAAGGTAGCAATGTTGACTTGCAGCCAAACAAATCAGACGCTACAAGCAAGAATAAGCAAATGCTTTTACTATGGCATGGGGAAAATGAACTCTCATCCTCCCTGGTTCTCCTGATCTTGTTAGTTTCTTCCACCTGACTGCCAAACTAAGGCTATATCCTCAACTTGCTGGATAGCATTGTGGCACAGCACTGTGCCACAGACCTAGATTGCCTTGTCCATGCAGGAAAATCCAATTGCTATAATGCAATGATAGCATACTAATGATTTGTGGACACAGCCTAGATGCAATGGGGGGAAACACTACGTTCTGACGGCCCTGCTTACTGTGGATCTGTATCCTATATGACCACAGGAACAATAATATGTCTTTAAAAACTATAGTTATCTATAGGTCTCCCCACTCCCTATGCTCTACTTACACATTAGTTAATAAAGTAAATACGACTAAAATGCCATAAGTGTCCAGTGCGTGCGCTCTCTTTCTGGCACCTGTTCATATTTCAGGCTGGGAGGGAAGGAGTCTAATTTTTTCATAGAAAGTAGAAGGTGTGAGGACAGCTGTGTCTTGCTTTTTTTCCCTACTGTATACCATCACTTTGCTGCTAAGAGCATTTTTGTTTCTCCCAACCCATCTGCATTTGAACAGAGCCCGCCTGGAAGAAAAATGCTCCAAGCAGTGGAGCTCAGAGTGACATACAGTGAGATGAGGGATGCATGCTCCATGTTCTGTCAAATAGCTCCCTCCCCACCTTTACGTGTGGGAACAGCTGGACATGTGGACAAATACATAAGGATTTCCCTGTCTGATGGTGTTTAGTCCTAAGTTACACATAATATAGCCCACTAGAACCATCTGTAAATATTGACCCAGATCCAAAGAAGTGTGAAACGGGTCCTGCGCCTAAAACATCTGGCCCTCATGCAGGCGATATGGAAGTCAGCTGGTCTCTCAAGCTGCTTCTGAAATGATTCAAAAGCAGTTGACGTGGGGCAAGGAGGGGCTGCTATTGAAGAAAAGCAAATCCAAAGCCCCTTGGGTTCAGGGCTGAACACCAAGCAAGCCAGTCAGCCTTTTAAAAAAACCCAAAACCAAAAATCTGGTCTAGCATAAGGCCTTTGTGGGACGCTAAACGATTCTTTGGATCTGAGCCCATGTTTCCACTGACTCATGTTCCCTGTATAGGTTGAGGGGAATCCTGCAAGATCTAAAATCTTTCCAAGGCCCTTGTGTCCTTTGTCCTGCCTCCTGCAAGCTCTGCTTCCCCTGCCCTGTGAAGTCTGAAGCAGTGCCTCTTGCTCCTTTATTCCCTTTTCCTACTATCCTCCCCTGCTAATTATATATGTTTCTTAAGGTTTAGATTACAGGGTTGATGAGTACTTTGGAAAGAAGAGGCATCTAACCTTAGTGAGGATGCTATCATTTATTTATTTACATTTTTTAAAAGTCAATGAGGTTCTTGAAGCAGAATAAAGCGCTTCAGAACAAAGACCTACAGCCAGCAAACATCAAGAATATCACCCCTCACCCCCCATCAGGAAAAGTAATATAAGCAGCAGCAGGCGCTATGATTTCTGAAAGAGCTGCAGATTAAAAAAGCATCTTCAAGCATGAAAGCAGAGCAAAAGATTAAAATTGCTATAAGCTATTAGGCAAAGACTAAATAAAACATCATTCAAGCAGAAGGGGGGGAGGAATCAGAATGGCTGGGAGAAGAACCCAAGTTTTTATCTAAAGGGGTCTCCTCCAACTGCTGGAGAGTAGCTTGTGTATGCCCTAGAAGACTCAGGAAAAGGTGTTCTCTAGGCTATTTAAAAATTCTTTTATTTCATAGGATTTTTCTTCTGTGTTGCTTAGTGAATACTGTCATTTCTGGTGCTCCTCCTAGACCATGATCTTCATCTTGGACAGACAGAACAAAACTTTATAAGGTGCTGGAGAGGAAAAAGGAAGTCGCTCTGAATACTTTTCATTAATCAGAAGTAGCTCTCATTAAAGAAAAAGTTGGTGACCCAAGTCTAACATGTTTGGCACCAGATCTCTGAAGGAACCACAGCCCCAAGTCCAGATGTTGCTGTCAAAAAGCCCCTGTCTTTGGCCACTAACAGCTTTATCTCCCAAGATGGGCAAGATGTGTGTTCTCTGCAAGCACCCATTGAAAGTTGCTACCACATTCTTAACAACAGGTGTTTCCAAAGGCAACAACATTCAGAGTACACTGCAGTAATCTAACTTGGATAACTGGCCAGATTTTGCTTCACAAAGAAAGGTAGCTGTTCATATACCATCAAAAGTTGGCTAAAAGTTCTATATCTTTCAGTGGAGAGCTGCTCCTTCTCTACTGGCACAAATCTAGTAGCACCTCATGGTTTAGAGCAATGGTATTCAGTAGACAGCTTGCAGAGAACCACACTTGCAATTACCATCAACCAAATTAGCCATATATAAGACCATCTCTATTATGAGGCCTGCACCTCCAGGAGGCTCACAACTTACTTGTTCTTCAGGGGGCAAGGGCCTTGCCTGTTACCAAAATAGCCTACACATGTCTACTCCCCAAATATTGGAACATCCTTCTTTTGTATGTGCATGGCAAGCAGAAATACATGAAAACTGGGTAAGTTATAGGATCTCTGCTCACGTGCCCAGAGGTCCCAGATTAGGATACTACTAGGGAGAGTCACAAACAATACAACTGGGGCTTAGCAAGGCCCATGCTGAGCTCATGGCAGTAGTAGGATTCGAATGATCAGAGTACTGATTTGCAACCCAGCCACTGAACCACTATGCTGTGGAGAGTGAAAGTGGAGTGAAGCAACAGAGGCCAGCTTGCACCTCCAAGGAGCCGGTAACAAATCATATGGGGCAGTAGGCAGTAAGCCAGGAAAAACTGCTGCAAAGAACTGGGGGCATTTGATGCTATATTATAAAAGTGCTGAAAGTGCTAAGAACAGGATGCGCCTCAGAATTGTGTTGGAGCCAAAAAGTTTAAATTCTGTTGGTGGTTTTGCATCTAATTACTTGACTGGAAAAATGATAGTCGCTGCTATCAATGTGCTTCAAGTATCTGGAGTGTCAAACTAGACAGATGTTTCAAGAGATGACAGTAGATTGCAAGTGTCTGATGGCTGTCTCCAGAGATGTTGATGGTCATAGATAAGGCTTAGTATCTGATAGATCTTGCGCTGCATTAAGGGTATCAGAAACCCAATTATGGAGAATCACCCAAATGTCAAGGAGGGAGGAAGCAGATATAATAGCCTTTAGGTAGCCCAAGTTATAATGGGTGGCATTCTCTTTTGTCCTGCTTGGAAGTGCCTGGGGGCTGTTGGAAAACCACGGGAACCTTGCCCTTTAATTCTGGTATACACAGTTGCTGCTGGTTCCAAGGGATTGCCATGTTTGAGCTGCATATGTAGTTGGAGCATTTGAGCGTTCCCTATGGTGGGTATCCTAGGCTGCGTATCACACCCACTTTCCTAAAACATGAGGAACAGTTGCTCAGAAGAAAGACGGGTGGCTCCTAGGCATTGAGTGAGTATCACTGGTTTAGAAAAGTATAAATCCATCCAGAAGAGGACGACTCAATCCCTGACTGGCTACATCATCAGTCAGCAACGCCTCAGTCTTCTATGGACTGAACCTTCCATTTCAGCATTCCTTTTACGTCTTCACTATTTCATCTCTCCCCAAGATTATCTGTGTGGATTCAGGCAATTATTTGTCCAGGTGAATGATTATTCACCTGGAAAAAATGGAGTTCGAGAGGCATCTGGGGCAGAATATCAGTATTGCAGCAACTCTTTACCAAAGGGGCTGGGGCGGGGGGAGAAACATACACAGGTACTACTCCAGGTAGTTATTATATATTAATAGATGCACGTATCTAGCTGGGGGTAACCAAACCTATATATTGAACTTTCTTAGACATTCTTTTGACCCTAACGAATAGCTAGTGCCTATATATATAGCACCTGGCTGTTTAAGTGCATGGTTTTCTTTCATTACCTGTTTCCTTTTGCCTTACTGTCCAGGAAAAAATATGAAGCAAATGAAAGAGACATCTGGAAGTTCGAAGAGATCTTTTGGCTTTCAAGAAACCAGCCTTTGCAGCCACACCAATGTGTTGATACTTTTAGGGTGGAGTCTCTTGCTCACCTTAAGCAGTGGTACATCTGATGTGTCATAATAACTCACAAATGCACAAGCACCCCACGCAGGTGAGAAAAAGAGATTCAGACTGAAGGGGGTGGAAAAGAAAGATACAAATTCAAAAGGCCTTTGAATTGCAAGCCTGGAGACGGCTCAATAAAGAGGAATTTACTTTCATGTCAAGCTTGCTAAGATGTAATTGCAAGTTTCTGCAATGAGATCAGAGTGTACATACCTTATAGCCCATGCAGTGCCTGCAGATGTGTGCTGCCACAGGTGCTACTACTTTGGAATTCAGCAACCCTCCAAACCAAGCTCTAGGATCAGTCTAGAAAAGGCACTGTGAGATCCAAATGAATAGCATGGTCATTTTTAAACCTGGTAAATGCCAGCTAAACATTTCTGGAAGGAGGGCGCTTCCAATGTTGGGGTGAGGAGGGTGAAAAGAAAGCAAAATAACAGACTGGTGAGAGAAAAGAAGACAGTGGATGGGTACACAGTCTGTCTCTTTTGAGGATGAGGAGTCGTGGATATGCTGGCCTGGAGGACTGCCTCTGTGCATCTACCTTAACTGTAAATAATGAAAATGTTATAAAGACACCATAAGACTCCACTGCTCTCTTCTTCCAAGAGAATCAACCCCGGTAAGAAAATGATGGGGCCGACTTTGGTATTCTTGGAGGCTACTATAACCTATCAACAATAGCACAGGAGCCAGAAGTATGTACAGTACTATGATAATTGGCTCCCTTACAGTTGTGATTTGCATTTGGCTCCATAATAAGACAGTGCTACCTAGCAATGGATGCTTCTCAGTTACAGGGCACATGGACTCTGGCATAGCCGGACAGTTATGTACAGCAGCTAAAAAAGAACTCAGATCAGTTCAGATGCCCTTTTGTTTAGACCAAAGGGCATGACAAAAAAGGGGGGGAGGGAATCCTCCAATTTAACAGACAGAAATATAGAATGCTAAGGTCCGAGCAGTCCTTCAACAGATAAGTGGAGCGTATAATTGTAGTCAAATGTTTTATCACCCTTGGATTACACACTTGGTAAGGCATCTGGAGCAAGATATGAAAGACAGTGTTGTGTACTAGTTAAGAGTTTCTGATCTGGGGAGATCCAGATTAAAGCCCTGCTTAGTTAGTTCTGCTAACTTCACATTACAAAGCCTTCGGGTCATGTCTGGGTCCACCACAGGACCCTGGGAACTCAATTCCAAGGTGTGGAAGGCCCCAGTTCAGAATGAGACTTAAAGTTGCCCAGCAAGCTGGGGGCGGGGGGATGCCTTGACCCTTAAATAGAGGCTTAATGTGTGGAAATGGGCAGGTGACACTTTTCATGGTATGGAAATAAATAACATCACCTAGTAAACAACATCCCATAATGTCTCTGTTCAAGGGACAGGACATTTTTTCTTCAGGCTGTTAGCACTGATTTGGTACTGCAGGATAAGGTAGAGAGATTTTAAGTCTTTCCTTTAAGCACCTGGAATTAATTTCCCATGGGGAATTCAAAATTCATGTGTGATTTAAAGTCTATGTGGTGGTCCCAGTCACAACCAGAGGACTTTGAAATGCTTACCTCATTGGCCTGGTTGCACTGTCTCTGCCTAACCTACCTTACAAGGTTGTTGTGAGGATAAAATGGCAATGAGGAGAACCTAAGCTCCTCAAAGGAAGGGCAGAATAAAAATGTGGTAAACAAAAGTACTTAGACAACCCCCCAGCTGGCTTTCCTTGATATAAAGGTACTCGTGTTACTCTTTGGAGACCCCTGAGCTTTTATATCCCAGCCAAAGGTGAGTAGAGTATTACAAGGAGGGCATTAGGATGTAATGGTACAATGCAGTTTGATTAGAGCAAAAATTAGCATCTGTAGTTAGATGATAATCCAAAGTCTCTGTTCTCCCACTGGTTTTTGAGTGTTGTGATTTCTAATGTTAGATTTATGTCCATTTATTCTTTTGCGTAGGGGGTGGGACTGAACCCATTGGTCCAGTGTAGACAGCAGAAGAGCATTGCTGACACTTGATAGCATATATAACATTGTAAGATGAACAAATGAATGAACATGAGATGGCATAACTGGTGTTGTTAGGTCCAGTGATTGTGCTGTGCTGTGCTTTAACTCTCCAAAAGCTTATGCCCTGAAAATCTTATTGGTTTCTAAGGTGCCACTGGACTCAGATCCTGCTGTTCTATTGCAGACCCATACAGCTACCCACCTAAAATTTTCCTGTTATTCTTTGTCCTTCTTGTTCTGTTTCTTTCTTTCCTTCCCTGTGTTTATATTTTCACATTTTCTGTCTGCTTGTGCAGTGACCCAGATAGGCCATTACAAGAGAGGCTCTAAAGGAGAAGTTTCACCTCTTTTTTTGAGAGCCATGGCTTGTCTAAAAGGCAGATGGGAGCTCTAGTACTGTAATACAAGCAAGCTGCTACAAGTATAACAGAGGTCAGATTGGTCAAACCTGATTTTCCCCTTGCGTTTTTTGCCTCTTACAGGAAGGCAGGCCTGTCTATCAACACAAGAGCTATTTCTTTCCAGTGAGCTGGAAAGTAGAATGCCTGTGCCTCCTGGGCAGGATTCTATTTTCAAATCTGAATGCTTCAGTTGCTTACTATTTACCCATGACTAAAAAACAGAGGAACAGAAGGTGGGCAAGATTCTGCCTTAAACTCAGCCTTGATTGTAGGACAAATGTGCTGAAAAGCACAGAATCAAAAATAGCTAGCCCTTTTCAAAAACAGTTTTGTTTGCCTTACTAAATGCCAGCAAAAAGATATTTTGGAGGATGCATCGCAACCTACGGAGAGGTAATGTCATTGTTAATGTAAGTAGGACTGGCCTTCACCAACAGGCAGTAGAGGTAGCTACCGAGGGCGGCAGAATTCCAGGGGCTCCAAGTTAATCATGGATATGATTACTCATTCCCCACTCCTCCACTTGAAGCCAGCTGGGTGACCTTGGGTCAGTCACAGCTTCCCAGAGCTCTCTCAGCCCCAACCACCTCACAGGGTGTTTGTTGTGGGGATAATAATAACATACTTTGTAAACTGTTCTGAGTGGGTGTTAAGTTGTCCTGAAGGGCAGTATATAAATCAAACGTTATTATGATTAATGTTGTTATTATATTGTCTGGGAAAAACACAACCTCCTGTTCTCACCCCTTGGTTCCCTTAAGCTGCTGTTCTCTCAGTTCATACAAGTGAATGGATAACACAATAGTTGAAGTGATGTTGTTATATGATGAATTCGTGGACTTCCTGTGAACCGAGTTGGTCTGATGCTGCACAGACAAATGGGGAGTATAAAAAGTTCAGGTGTAAAGACAGAGTCTTTGGGGGGCTCACCATTATGGCTCCACTTTGTCTCTTCCCTAACTCCTTCAGTTGTGTCTTCCAACGGGCAAGTACCAGTAAAAAGTAGATATTCTATTAATTTGTTTATTTATATCATTTATACCCCACTTTCCCCGCCAATGTGCACCTAAAGTGGCTTACAACACTCTTCCTTCCTCCATTTTACCTATATTACTACTAGAATAACGTCTACCAGAGCTGTTTCCAGATTGCTGATTTTTTTTTAATGCATAAGGTAACAGCTTCTACTCAGGACAGGACAGTAGAATAGAATTGTCTCTTTCCCTTAACTTGATCTATGAATTTCCTCTTGAATGGGCAGGGAGAAGGGACATACCTACACAGCACAGAAATAAAGTACTTGCATCTGAATAAGAGAAATGCCAAATACAGCTGTACTTGTTTTGGAGCAAGTCTGCTAGGGACTTCTTTGGTTCCTCTCATCTCAGGACAAGTACATCCAAATCCTGGACTGCAAAGCGATCAGCTTCTTAATGCACACAAAAAGATTAATTTCGTTGGGAGCCCTGTAACATAATTTCCTGTAAGTTCATTGGCCTGCTGCAACCTGAAGTAACAAACTGTTCCAACTAGATTTGCCATCCTCCAGGTGGTGTCTGGAGAGCTCCTGGAATTCCAGCTGATCTCCAGGCCACAGAAGTTAGTTTCCCTGGAGAAAATGGCTGCTTTGGAGGACAGACTTCAGGGCATTATACCCTGATGAGGTCCTTCTCCTCCCCAAATGCTACCTTCTCCAGGCTCCACCCCTCAACTCTCCGGGAATTTCCCAAACTGGAGCTGATAACCCTAGTTCCAACCTAAACCTCAGGGGTCCCTGCTCCCTAGCATATGGTGTCCATGGGCAGTATTGTGCCCGCTGACACGTTTCCCGGTGCCCATCAAACGTTTTGAGAAAGCTGGTGGGGCTTTTGCCAAGCATGGCTTCTGATTGGTCATTGGTGATTTGATTAGCTGTACAGATTTTTAAAAACATTGCTTTGGCAGAAGCTGCTTCCACAGCACAAGGATCTTCACTGTGTGACTGCAGGTAAGCTGTAGCAGCCTTTTTGTGGTTGGCTCCACCTCCTGCAGCAGCCATTTTGTGGCAAGCCATTTTGTGGCTGCGGCCTCCACAGTCAGAGCTCCAAATATGACCACAGGGGGACCCCTGCTATACCTGATTAAGTGATGTAACATTATGGAAGGGACTATTTGGATAGGAATACAGATCCAGTGTAGTATAGTGGTTACAGTGCTAGACTATGATCCCTAGATTCCCCACTATGCCGTGGCCTCCATGAGAACAAGAACAAGTCAGATAATGCTGGTATTCTACAGGGCATGGATGGTCCAGGAAACGAGTTTTTTTCAAATGATCCAAAAGTGCCCTCTACCCAGTACTAAATAATGTGAAACCTGGCCAACTCGTTCAGCATCAGTTGGGCAGACACAAAGCCAGCAAGAAAACTAAATAAATGAGAAAAAATAATAGGAAAAGAATTGGTGTACTGGCAAAACAATACATGGAACACTTCCTATTCATGTTTTCTTTTTTATACCTAGTGTTGTCAGGAGAATGTGTGGGCACAAGAGATTTATGTTTTTAAAAATTAATGTTCAGTCAGTGACATATGGCATGGAGTAAGGGAGATGTGGCATTATCTAGCGGTAGCTCAACCTCACTCCACAGGACAATAGGATTATCTATAGGAAGATTTTTTCCCCTCCATTTTTTCATACAAAAACACCCTAACGGTCTGGCAACAAAGATATATATATTTATTGCCGTGGAGATTGTTCAGAACAGGTCTATTCTGTTCTCTGCCTAAGCAAACTTTGCTACTGTAAAAAGCATTGCCTGAAATTTTCTAAGCAGCCTCCAATGTGATTGCATTGTACCATGGAGTGTGGGTTGGGGGTGGGGGGAAGCCTCTTTTATGACAGCTCCTGAGAGAGACAGTTGTACTAAATAGCTTGTCCTACTTTCTTCCTAGAATCATGCTGTCTCAGTGCTTTTAGACTTCAAGGGAAATAATGGATGCTAGAAATCCTTTTACCTTTTCCCCAGTGGAAATAGATGTACCAATTAAGCAATCAGTCCATGTGTCAGAGAGTCACAGGGAAGATGTTGCTGCAGAGAGAGATTCCCTTTCATTTTAGGAGCTGCTTTAAAGAGCCAGGTGCACTACGAAGCATTAAAACATCTAAAAGGCAAAGTGTGACTCAGTCACCATCCTCCTAGATTAGAGACGCAGGAGGCAATAGACAAGCCGGGCTGAAATTATGGTATAAATGGCTGCATACAGAGCAAGGGCTGGGGCTCTTGGGCCCTATGGCCTTTCAGAAGGAGTAACACTTTTTTCAGACTGTGTGCAAAAAGCAACAGGAGTGATACTGTGGCCGCTAGTTCTGCTTCAGGAGTAGTAACCTGGCAACTGGACAAATGTAATGGAAGGAGCCTCGGTCTGTGCAGGAAAGTAGAAGAAGCTTGCTGCTTCTGTTTTCTTAATGGCAACCAGCTCCAAAGTCAGATACAAGGCAATAGGATGATGAAATTGGCTAGACCAGCTACCAAGAGACTTTGGGTCTAGTCAATTTCATGGCTGAGGAAGACAGGAGGACAAAGAAAATGGTCCAGAGAGCATAGGTAAGAAGCAGAGCTGGGTTTGCATTGTTTTTGGTGTTTTCTTTTTTAAAGGAGTTACATGAACACATATGTGAACATGTATCCATTGCTTCACATATTAAATATATATGCTTCCAAAGCAGCCCTCAAACAGTCAAGCTAAACCCTGCTGTCGCCAACTCGGAATTAGGTGAATGGCGTTCTATGGGCTTGGCCAAACTTGGCCTCCCTAGGAGGGAACCAGAACCCATGACAAAAGGAATGGAAGTATCTTTTAATGATTGTTGACATCTAGGGACAGGGTGTGTGTATCCATACTACTGGATATTGTCTGTTGATGTAGATATGCTCTTACTGGGTAGTTTCTGTGTTATTTCCCATCAAATTACTTACGTTTGTTTCAGTAATGTGTATTCCTGTATTTGAATGTATGCTTCTTTTCCTATTTCTGCAATGCATACTCTATTTTTTTTATTGAATGTCCCAGTCATTTATTGTATTGACTTTTACCACCACGTCTACTGAAAAGCTATCATCTGTCCACAGCTTAAAGGGGGCCCTTTATGTAGACATTTCATTTATTTACACTCCTTGTTATATACCCACACGATCATCATTATTTGTTGTAAGCCTATAGTAGACATGCCTTTCTCTCTGCCTTTCTCTCTCTATACACACACACACGTGTGTTTGTGTGTGCCCACCCAGGAAATGAAAAACCTGGATAACTTGGAGCAGTTCAGACACCATCATCTCCTGCCCTGCAGTCAGCAACAGCTTTCTCACTGTGCTGATGACCTGCCGTGGGTAGGAGGAAGGGAATGCCCAGATGCTATTCAAGGTTTCTACAGAAAAACCAGCTCAACACAAATATGTTGACAGAAGGAGAGCCAAAAGTAGGAGAAGGAAAAAGCAAAAAAAGAGGATAACTTGGTTGGGAGGGAGGGTCTGCTGCTGACTCTTCACATTCCCCTTAACCAGGTCCTCGAATTTCAACCTCTAATACCCCTCCTCAGTCATCACATGTGATTAAGATTGCCGACTTGTGTGAGTGTTTTTTTAAAAATGCTGGTCTTTAGGTGAAGGGCTGTAGCTCAGTGGCAGAGTGACAGCTTGGCATGCAGAAGGTCCCAGGTTCTATCCATGGTGTCTTCAATTTTAAAACGACCAGGCAGTCAAACGTTTCAATAAAAAATTTATCAAAAAGAAAAAAAATGACCAGGCAGTAGGTGATGTGAAAGACCTCTGTTTCAGACCTTAAAAGAACAGCCAGTTCAGGCCTCCTGAACTCCACAGGAGTCTAAACAGATGCCAAGGTCGCCAAATCTTCCCCTCAAAGCCAAGAAAAGCTGGACCAAGGCTAGGATGTGCTTCAGAGTGAATTTCAAAGTGGAACCATCAGTTCGTTCTTAACTACAGTGTATGGTTGATGTCTCCGTGAGAACATCTTTGATGTCATGAGACCCTCACCAAGAGGAAGGCCCATGGCTCAGTGGCACAGCATCCAGTTTATAGGCAGAAGGTCCAGGGTTCAGTCTCCAATGATCAGGAAGAAGGTGGTGTGAATGATCTTTACCCAAGACTCTGGTGAGCCATTGCCAATCAGAGTAAACAATGACTTTGATAGATCAATGGTCTGATTCAGTATAAGGCAGCTTCATGTGAACAGAGAAAGGCATCAGAGGAGCAGCAACCTGGGAAGTGTTTGGTACATGAAGGGTGGGGCCTGGGTAGCAGTTGTGGGTCAGGGTTTGGGGCTAGTGAGTTTTGGCAGGTCAGGGAGCAGAGCCTTGGAGATCAGGGCACGTCCAACAGTTTAACTCCTTCGCCTCTACTTTGGCTCATTTGGACTGGTGGTCAGACTAGAATCTGGGAGACCCGGGTTCAAATCCCCATTCTGTCATAGAAGCCTGCTGGGTGACTTTGGGCCAGTCACACACTCTCTGCCTAACTTATCTCACAAACCACTCAACCACTGTGCTACAGCAGCTCAACCTATCTCACAGGTAGTGTTCCCAGTTGCCTGCTGGTGGTGGGCAATCTCCCAGGGGTTTGTCCCATTGCCTGGCAATCATCGCCACTGGCAAGCAACCTGGGCCAGTGTGCAGTGGGCATGCTCCCAGTGATGTCATCGTGTCATCGTGCCATTGACAGGCATGGTCCTGTGTTTCACAGGGGCCAATTTTGCCCCAAAACTGGCTGAATTGGCCCTGTGCAAAGCACAGAAGCACACCTGCTGCCAGCGTGATGACGTCTTTTCCCTGGAGTGACGTCATCACATTGGTGCCAGGAGCACATGCACGAGTTGTGAGCGTGCAAAGAGAGACAGGCAGGTAAGTGCCGGGTTCCCTCCCTGCTTCTGCCAGGAGGGTATGGACCTGGCAACTCTACTCAGTAAAAATAAATAAGCCTCCATTTGGCCTACAGGGTTCTTGGGACATCTTTTCCCATCCCCTTCCTTAAGAGGAGCCAACTGCTTCGTGCTTTTGCTTCCTTGCTATCCCTACTTGCCTTACCATGCTTGTGAGTTTCCAAAGACAGCTGACCAAGCAGTGTGGGGAAAGCCCACAATACCTTGTTGCTCAGAAAATATGTCTCGCTTTCTACCAGCAGGTTCTTCTGCTGCAGTCTGAAGTGAAATGAGAATCTCTGTGGCAAGACTGCAAAGGACAAGAGCAGCTATTGGCTGAATCCTCCAACATGACGAACAACCACACAGCTCAGACTACTCTTGATGACGTCCAGGAAAGGCTGAGGGCTTCCATCAGAATTCATGGGTCAGAGTGTTTGAACTTGTGCATTGCACTAACTTCCTGTTCTCTGGCTGGAAGCAAGAATGAGATCTGTTAACAAGGAGTCGACTGGCTGCATTTGGCAAGATTTCTACACCAGATGGCAGCAGGCAAATACAGAAGAAATGCTGTAGGGACAGCACAACTGAACGAGGCTCTGTAGAAAGGCAGAGCAGATTCAGCAGGTAAAAACTCAGGTATCAAGGAAATGTCAAGTCTCTAACCTGGTGTTTGTTTCTTGGGATTGTAGAACAATTGAAGGACAGAGCTCTAAAAATTCTGCACTGCAGAAGGCAAACCGAAGGCACAGGAGGTTCAGAGGATTATTTCTGAAGGCTCCTGGATGTGCCAGAAAAGCTTGGATCCAGCTGCAGAAGAATCTGATGTGACATTATGATGGGCAGCAGCCCTGGGAAGAGCATTAAGGCAACAGAAGATTTCAGTGTCTTAACCTAGATAGCAGCCAATGTGCGTTCTTTTAAGAGACTTTGCCCATGCGCAGAACACTTCTGCAGTGGCCGAGGGTTCAGCTGCTGGATACTAGCACCAAGCCAAGCTCATTCTCTTCAAAAGGATTCTTTTGCCAGCAGGGCTGCCTGCTCCTTGCAGTCTTGAAGCAAAGCAGATGTGAAAAGAGCCTTAGGACATGCTAAGATGAGCAAAGTGAGCCCCTGAGCCCAGAACCTATCTAGCCATACTGATGGGAAATGAAACCAGCTCCGGCTATGAGGATGCCGAGATCCCGAAGGGGGATCTTGGCCCTGTTGCTGTGAATCTTTGCAAAGTTGCCACCTCTCTCCAGAGAGAAGTACCGTTGCAGCCAGTTTTACAGTGCAATGGTATAGTTATTCTGGGAGCTAGGTGTAGCATAGCAGCTAAAGGAATGAGATACCGTCTGCTTCAGAGCTTGCCTCGTCTACAACCCCATTAGGTGGCCTTTAGCAAGCTTCCCTCTCTCAGCCACCATCTGTAGTAGGGGGTGAAAATACTGGCCTACTTTACAAAGCTGCTGTCGAGCTAATCCGTGCAAAGAATTTTGAATCCTGAAAGGGCTGTGACAATTCTTAAGTATTCTGATGGTGATTTGCATTTTGCCCATTTGCAACCACATTGTGATAACACAACGTTGGTTCCTGTGCTGGTAGGAAGAAGCACATTCCTCTGGCACGAGGACTCTTTCACTGGGGAAGAAACTTGGTGGAATGGAATGGACTGGAATGTTGGACATGTTGCCCATTGGCATTGTATTCTAGTTTTGTAATCCTAGTCCTGCTACTTTGTTCATTGGATGTCTTATGCTGTTTGATTGCATTGTTCATTCTGTAATCTGCCTAGTCTCAGCAAGAAAGGCTGGCTACAAAAGAATCCATTAAAAGAAGTCCCAAAGCATAGAACTTGCTATCCACATCAGACCGGGCCACCTACCACTCTAGGGTCTTCCTAAGTACAGTGTTAGCAACCGGGCATTCCCTGACCATTGACTTTCCCATTGCTGATAGCAGAGGAGCTGAATATTCAGCTAGGATTTTACAGAAGCAGGCGTCAAGGACATGGCAGTCCCCCCCCCCTTCCCATGTAGGCAATTATTTCATTTGATGATTTATAGACAATGCCCTTTCAGATTCCCTTGAAAGGAGGGGGAAGACATGTGTTTGTAAC
Source organism: Eublepharis macularius (assembly GCF_028583425.1). Lineage (NCBI taxonomy): Eukaryota > Metazoa > Chordata > Lepidosauria > Squamata > Eublepharidae > Eublepharis > Eublepharis macularius. The sequence continues at coordinate 142,859,335 of NC_072794.1, read as the reverse complement.
TTAGATTTCAAAATATGCACGAGACATTCAGTCCACTTTTCAAGATTGTTTGGAAAAAAGCAATGCATTTTAAGAGCATGGGTTGCCGTTAGTTTTTATATGCCTCATAGAAACCATAACAAATGTTAGCAATACAGGGATCCTTGCTTTTGAAGCAAAACAATGCAAAACTGAATTATTCAAAAAGGGATTTTTTCTCAGCTAAGAGGTCAGTATTGTAGGAAAGGGGTCCCAGGTGTTTCGCTAATGAGTTAGGGACCATGGATTTCACCATTATGTTGCCTTACATATTATCTGTTGCTTTAAATATGTACGCCTATATACTACCTGTGCTTCATGTTGTTTAATGTAAGTCCTAGAACTGATTAAGTTCTGTTTCAGCCATTCTTCAACCTCATATTGGATCCTTGCTAATACTTTGTCTTTTTAAACTTGTATTCATTTACCCTATGACATTGTTTATGGAAGTGTCCTTGACACTGTATGGAAATGCCTGCCTTTGTCCTTGCCACTGATTGTACTAATCCCATACTATGTAATCCACCTTGAGTCTCAGTGAGAAAGGCGGAAAGTAAATGAATGAATGAATGTTTGTGCTTTGGTCATGAAAGCCAATGCTGCAGTGGATAAAAACATTTAGGTACATGTCAGGAAGGCCTTGCTATGACTCATTTCTGACACCTAATATATCGGAATAATACTAGCCTACCTTGAAGGGTTGAACAAAAGTATTATAAACATAATTTATTTGAAGAACTTAGAACAGTTGGAAACAATGCACAAGTAACATAAGCCTGTTTAATTGTTTATAACAATATAGATGCTCTTGATTTTTTAAAAAATCTTTTGCATTTTGAGGCATGAGTGGGGGGTGGCGGGTGGGGGGGGGGATACCACACACATATATATTGCCAAATGATTATAGACGGTGTTTGTTAATTTGGATGAATCCACTCTTTCTTTCCTTCTAAGAGTCTTTTCATTTATTCATTCACATATGGGACATGTGTTTGTTCCTAACCAATCAGCCGAAAATAAATAAAATCACACACACTATTGACTTACAAGAAAGCTTTCACTTCCATACATTTAGGAATTTTAATTTTCCAAAAAGGTTTTATTTTTCAAAAAAAGGGGTGTTAAGATTTTAAACACTAAAAAGGTAAGGGGGAGAGAGAGAGAGAGAGAGAGAGAAAGAGAGAGAGATCAGCACATTCTCTGCATAGTTATCTGGAGACTTTACAAAATGTGGTTTCTTTAAAAAAATTACAATAATAAAATAAATTCCTTGTACGGAATTGTTCAAACGTCATTCAAGCAATGGCAGAAGCTCACTGGAACTCTCTAGCTGAAGAGAGTTCTCTACTGTGGACTTTTCAAATGAAAAGAGAAGAGGGAATAAGGAAGGCGGCAGCCAGGGCTCCTTCCAGGTCACACATGCGTTGCAAAGATCTGCCTCTAGCCCTTACTGGCTGCTTGCATGAGCATCCTTCCTTCCGTCCCAGAAGCCTGCATCATGCACAAACAGGGCAGGGGTTTGCAAAAAGGAGCCTTGGATGCATTCTTCTTTCAAACATTTTCCCTTGACATAGAAGAAAAACCAAGACGAAATATACTGTTTGTTTAAATTAACGTCCATTGTCATTATTGCTATACCAAAACCAGAAAGAGAAGCCAGTGGTTTTTAAAACTGATCTATTTGCCTTGATTTTTTTTTTAAAAAAAGAACAAAAACAAATGTACATACTTGAAAAAATCTTTATACATTAATATATATATATTTATATACACACACACACACAGAGAGACACAGATATCTGGTTTCGCTCCCACGATGAAGCTTCTCCCCTAGTTTGGTACATGGTCCACTTTGTATTTGTCAAGAAGCTGTTTTTTCAGAGGCAGACATCCCAAAAAATATAATCATTGGCACGAGACACTGACACCCCCCCCCCCCTTCCCCTTTTCTGAAAGGTACTTTTCTCTCAATCGGATTCAACAAGGAGTGGCATCTCCATAGAGAAGGGTTGTTCTCTGTCACAAGTCTACCAGATTATGCAGAAAAATCCCAAGAGACATGGGGAAAAAATACCAGTCCCTGTCCACAAATGAAGGTGGCTTTTAAAAAAATACAGCAATATTGTGAGAAAGGTATGGGGAGGAAGATACAGAAAGAGAAGCAGCTCAGTCAGGCTTCATCAGAGAATGGATTTTTGGACCTAATTCTCGAAGTTTAACTAGTCATGACTGGGAGGTTTGTTCATACATCTGCATTTTTAAAAACTACAAATAGTAGCAGGGCATACATTCTTTCACCTGGGCCATTTCCACAATCTCCCAGCCAGGGCTGCTATTTGACAGCAGGGAACCTTTATTTTTTCTCAATAGGACAAATATCAACCCCAGTAAGTCTGGGAGAGATCCAGATCATGGAAATTGCACAAAGGGAAAAGATTAAAGCTACCGTACTCTTCCCTCCAAACCAGAACCCTAATCCAAACAAGCCCTCCCCCTCCCACTGCTATCTCCATTTAAAAGGAGCTTTCTTGGATATGTCCTTACCAGGTCTAGTTAAGACCACATTAAGGTAATAAAACTCATGTTTGGATTGTACCATTTCAGACTGCAAGTCTGCTCAGGTAAATGCATGCTCCTCAGTACTTACCAAAATAAATAAAAAATGCTCATTTTCTGCATGCAAGGCTTGTGTGTGTGTGTGTGGGGGGGGTGATAAGGAGCAGCATTTAGTCACATAAGGCTCCCTTTATGGTCTGAAGTGAAGTGGTACAGTCCAGGCATCACTTTCCAGCTCAATGAGAACTGGGAATTACTGAGAAGCAGTAAGTGAAAGGAACTGTAGATAGAGACGTGTTTCATTCAAAAGAACATACGAAAGAAAAGCCCTCACCTATGTGGGGTAATTACAAATTACCTTGGGAAGAGCCTGGAAGCATTGGATGGATACTGGTATATATAATGGGATACTGAAAAACAGCTGTGAAGAAGAAAGTCATGCTGGCCTCAGCATCCCTCTCAGCAGTGAGAGAAGAGGCGCCAGCACTGGGATGCTCACCTTGGAAAAGAAAGGTCTGGGAAGGCACAGTCTCTCCTGAATTCCCAGATATAACCAATTGTTCGAGAGTGTCCCATATGAACACTCTGGTTTCCAAAAGGGCCTAGAACTTGAATTAAGAGAAAATGGATTTTTAACAAAGTCAGCACTGAGTCTCATGGGACACCTGGGAAGAAGCATGTAAGGCATATTATGAACGAGCAACACAGAAAAGATAAAGAAAGGCAGGAGTGAGCGACTTTCCGACTACCTCTTACCAAGCCTCAGACCTTGGCATACTGGAAAAAGGAGGCCAGACCCTGTTCCTAGTGAAATTAGGAATGCTTATCAAAAATTCTGCAGGAGGTGGAGTTTGGCATGAGACAAAACTATCAATCAAAGGTAAAGCTATGGAGCCCTCCTGTTGTTCCATGCATCAGACCCTGTTGCTGGCTTTTCAGACTATTGCGGTGAGGCACTGAATGTCATATGGTTCTAATGTATGCCCCCTGACCTGGTATAAGAAAGATGTTTGGCTCAGTTACCTTAAAAGGATATTGAGGATCTGTCATTGAAACTAGAATCAAGAGGACCACATGGGGAAGAAGCCTGTGCAAAATATGGAGCAGGATCCAGGCCCCATCCCTTGCCATTCAGTGAGGTTCCAGGACAAAGTGGAAGGGAAGCACATGGAATCTTCATGCCATTTGGAATCTTGCTACTTCAAGCCATTTGTGATGCCTCAACCGTTGTGCTTCCTCTGGCATCACTCTTTATTAAGCTGAACAATCTTCCAGCACTAACTGGAACATCAACAGAGGTTATAATTCATCCCCCTCAAGAACCACACACCTTCCTTGTTGCAACAGGCTGTGGTTGAGTACATTTGGTTTGCACACAAGAAATGGCTCCAAAAAGCAACAAGACCCCTGCCTGTACACAGCAAATAAACTCTTGCAAAGAACACCCTAATCTCAACATAAATTGAAGGATGTACCTCTGCTTAGGGTGGCACTGTTCATCATATAATTTTAAAAGATTCTGCTCTTGGGAGGGGTTTTGGCACATAGAACATCCAAAAGATAGACATGAGAGAGAAAGAGGGAGAGCTAAGTGACGGCAGCAACCAAAGCCCTGCAAGCCAACAACAATGAATTCCAGCTACGTACAATTGCAACAAACATTCTCATTACCTTAAAGAATCACATGCACTTAAGTCAACATCCAAAGCCACCAGCTCGGGTGACCTCAAAGCCTATGTACAGAAAGAAGGGCTATTTTACAGCTGGTAGCAACTTCTCCTAACAAAAGGAACAGGTGAGCTGCGGAAGGGGGAGTTCTGTAACCATGCTGGCAGTAACTGTCACAACAAAGGTATATCCATTGCCATACGGTCTGGCTTCTGATTCTGCTTGGGAGTTTCGTTTTTCACACAGAGCTCGATAATGCTTCCTTTTCTTTTTTTCTATTTGTAGGAAGCAGCAGGCCACTTCAGAGAAACTGCTACATTCCTTTTACTGGTATTTCATCACACAGCGACGCAAGTCTGACACGATGCCCTTCTAAAGACCACCAGAATCTACCTTATTCTTTGAGGCATTCGGTTCTTCCTTGGACTGTAGGCGTAGGAACCCTGGCTGGAACCACTAGCCAGATCCAGAGTAACTTAGTTGTGTCATCATGCCTAAACCTCATAGATTTCCAAGGATTTCAGCTGAATATCAACAAGATTGACAGAGAAAACCTGTGTTGAGTTACCCTAAATCCATTGCGTTCAATTGCCTTAGACTGGAGTCACTCTACAAGGGATTGGCACTCCACAGCTAACCTTCTCTGTATCAGGGCCACTGTAATACAAACAATACATGTGTAAAACTGTTCTTGTTTTTTTTGTTTCTAGTGGAATATGTGAGGATAGTTAAGTCCAGACCGAACTCGATGCTGGTTATAGGTCAGAGTGGTCCCATATGTATTTTTGGTGATAACCCTGGAATGTCAAAACACAGATAACAGAAACAGAATGTGGCATGCGTGCGTGTGGGAGAAACGCTTCACCTTGAGGAAGAAGAGACAGAGGGTTATTCCAGCAGTCCACATCTTATTTTACTGAGAATCTTTCTGCCCAAGATGCGGCAGCAACTGTATTGATTTTAAAACACTCCTTCAGTCTCACCTAAGGGGCACACACATGCTCTTGAAAGGCTGCCTTTTCAATCATGTTGAGGCCTGTTCACGGATTATGAATCTGGGATGCAAATCTTCTGTGTGCCGAGCTGTCCTAGATAATAAAACAACATGGCTGACAGTCTGAATTCTCATGCCAGCTCCTGGGGTGCATCTCAGGTCTCTCCTAGCGTGCCACATACCATCCCTCCATCTGTCCATCTGCCCTCAGGGTACAGATTCCTTGGCTTAGAGACTGTCATCTAACAGGCCAGCGAACTGCAGTTTACATTTTGCTCGTCTGTCTAGATGAGGGGTCAGTGAGCTGGGTCGCTGCTGCACCAATTGCCAACGGGTCCAGAAGCTGGTACCCGAATCTCTATTCTGCCACAGTTTTACTGCCTTTTTCCTGCCAAAGGAGACGGTTTGGGGGCATTTAATACACAACCAATGCATTACAGATTTTAATGAAACAGGCCAGTTGTGGCTTCTAGTTGCTTTTTCACACAGGGCTAAGATGGCCAAGGTTGGTTTCTGTTGTGTATGCACAAGCTTGAAACTATGCTCAGGCAGCTGCTCAAATGCCAGCAGCTATTTGAACAGCTTCTGACACAGCAGGATAGATTCTGGCATGCAAAGTTCCTTCCTGCGGAATTCAAGGAAAACAAGTGACTGAAAGAGAAAGGGCACACAGAATGCTCTGGCCAGTTCATGAGGACTTTTAGGACCAAGCTGCACGTTACCTTTAACTGCATATGACTTTTCAGGAAACACAAACAAAAAAGAAGGATGGGGGTGATCTCTTCTGGCTTTCTTTCCACTCAAAATCAGATACTTTAGATACAGGTACACGTAACCTTTCCCCCCCCCGCCCTTCTTCCTGTGGGCTGAAAAGCAACTTGGGAGGACAATTTTGAGTGAAAAAATCATCCAGAAGGGACAATGTTCAGCATACCATCTCCCACCAACTCCCCCGGTTCTTCTCCTGAAACAGAGGTTGCTTTTGGAGTTTGGAGTTTTGGAGTTGCTTTTGGAGAAAGAGTTTCCAACAGAAGATGTTTGCAGCTGTGCATAAATGTGTAGTCTGGTTCTTAGTCTAAACTTGTGAAACACTTTCTTCACACACACCCTCCCCGCTTTCACCAGTGAAACATCAATCAACATTTGCTATGATTTACATCCACTAGACAATGGGGACTAGACACCAAGTTTTTTAAAAAAGAGAGAGCGTTTGATTTCTTCAAGGATTACTCAGTGCAAGGAGCTTGCAAGCTCTGAAATGTGCTTACTAGGTCAGGAGACTGGATTAAACCTTTGATCAGAAATTGCTGCTAGCAAACTCACCCCTCCCCCAGGATGGCAGACACCTGGAGAAGCAGGTAGAGGGCTGCAAGAGAGACCCAGGCTTTGGAGAGCTCTATGGACTTTGCTAATTTGACTTTGCTAGAATCCCCCGCAGCACAATCACAAACTTTAGTTGGGGGGTGGGTGGGTAGGAGATCGGGGGCTGCAAAACAGCAGAGAATCCAAGCAGAGAATCATCTAAGGATGCATTATTTTATGGCTAAGACAAGAAGACCCTGCAAGGTCTCTTTACCCTGCTTGACCAGAATTACATCCTACATTGACGCAGGCCTGCAGAACTACTCGTTCAGCTGAGGTTTGCCCAGCCGCAGTCTTATGCTTCAGAGGCACTAAGGAGCTTCAGACTGGGTGACGAATGAGATGCAATCGCGTGGGAGGAAAAGGATCGGAGGGCTTGATGGATTCTTCAAAGGTTATGTGGAAGACGAGGATTACCTGGGAGGGAGATGAGCTACAAAGGCCCTTAAGGGACTGGCAGCATGGAATGAGTGAGGGAAGAGGGACTGGGGATCCAGTTGCAGGTCTAAAAATACTGGTAATAACAGGCTCTCTTTATTGGGTTGAAAGACTAGACTGGAAGACAAGCCTGCAGTCCACGTTCTAAACATCACCCTGAAAAATGCATACATCAATACTAGAACCACAAGCTTCAAAAATCAAAACCTTGGACAGGTCACGTGGGACCCACCCAAAATTTCATTTCATCCTTCAATAACTCTGCAGAGGGCAGAGAGGTACCCAACCCAAATCCTGCAAGTCCCCCAGAGTAGCCCAGCACATCCAACACAACTTCATACACGTCTAAGATCTGCAACTTTGCCCAAGCCAAGGGGACAGCACTAGGCTGTTAGTGGCACAGCTGCCTTATCAGTGGCACAGAAGAGAGCATCACAAGTACATGGAAAGATCAAGTGTCCAGAACACAAGTAGGGTACAACTTTCCCTGGAGTGAAGCCGTCGATCTTGGTTCTGGGCAGTGGGATCTGGATATGAAAAAGGGTGAGGAAGAATTGTGCTGGTTTAGAAAGAAAAGAGAACGGAAGCCATATAAATCCAAAAGGCATCATTCTATCACATGACCACTCCAGTCAATCATAGATGAGCCAAGAGCTCAGAAGACACAGAGACTGCAAAGCAGCCTTTATCACTGTCGGAGGCAGCGCCGTCATTCCTTCTGATTGTTCCTAAGAGCAGTTTTGGAGCGAGGACAAACTCCAGAAGGCAGATGGCCCAGTGGAACAGGATCCCTGGTTTTCACTTGGCTTCATAACTGCTGTGTGCCCTTTACGTCACTCCTGGAAGGACTTTTTTCTTCATCTAAAACCCTGTCTGCTGCACCACAGCCAATTCCACATCAAGAACGAAAACTGTGACACTTGGTTAATCCATGATCTATCCGGCCTTTTCTAAACAAATACAGCACCCATGGCTGTCCTCAATTAACAAAGGGCCTAGTACCATCTTCAAAAGGAAGGGCAAATCCGCACCCCCCCCCCAAAATGAGTACACAGCCCAGCCTGGCAGGTGCTCTGGAGGCTTCCCAGGATGCTGACTCAAAGTCTCTCATGAAACGCAGATGGCCCAAGCAGCAGCATAAAGTCTTTGGCAGCACATTCCACTCCTAGATCTATAAGTTCTCGCCTGGCTGGTATTGAGGCTCTGTGGATGTGAAGTAGTCCTCCAAGAAAGCCTGTAGGTATTCAAACGTAGGCCTTTCCTCCGGATCCTTTCTCCAGCACTGGCACATCAGGTCATGCAAAGACTCTGGGCATTCTGGAGGGCAGGGCATTCGATAGCCACGCTCCACTTGGTCTAGCACTTCTCGGTTCACCATGCCTATTGTTTTCACGAAGAAAGAGAGAGAGAGAGAGAGAGAGAGAGAGAGAGAGAGAGAGAGAGAGAGAGATCAGTCACCAGTACTGGGTGACCTTGGGCTAGTCACAGCTCTCTGGAGCTCTCTCAGCCCCACTCACCTCACAGGGTGTTTTATTGTGGAGATAATAATGGCATACTTTGTAAACCACTCTGAGTGGGCATAAAATTGTCCTGAAGGGCGGTATATACATTGAATGTTATTATTATTATTACTGGTAAAGCATATGTGATATATATCTCAGTAAACTCCTGTTAGAGTCTAGGCTCAGTCATCGTTCAGTCAAAATATACAGAAGCAAAGTAAGAAGAAGAATCCACATTTAGCTGAGAGGCGTGGTAGGATACAACCTAATAATTCAACCCCAGTTAATTCAGTATGCTTCTTTTTGTGATTCAAGAGAGCAGTTTAAGAAGCTCTCATCAAATTCAGTATAAAATATGTGACCCATTTTCTTTTTCTTCAAAGTTTTTCCACTGCCAAAACACACAGCCAGAAACTTTCTGGGGAAGTTGTCACACCCATTGTGGTGTGATAACTAGTGAGGAAACAACAGCCACTCCCTCTCAAGGCCCAGTTCCATACCACGTTTATAACACACAGTGATTTGATGGTCCATATCACATGGCCAGTAGCCCCCACTCCTCCATCAGGGCCACAAAGGCTGGCATGACAAACCATGCCAGTTTGGTGTAGTGGTTAAGAGCGCCGGACTCTAATCTGGAGAACCGGGTTTGATTCCCCACTCCTCCACTTAAAGCTAGCTGGGTGACCTTGGGTCAGTCACAGCTTCTAGGAGCTCTCTCAGTCCCACCCACTTCACAGGGTGATTATCGTTGTGGGGATAATAATGACATACTTTGTAAACCACTCTGAGTGGGCATTAGGTTGTCCTGAAGGGCGGTTTATAAATCGAATGTTGTTGTTGTTGTTATTATTATTATTGTGTGACCACCCACAAGAATTAGAATACACATCGCTTTACTGATGTGATGTAGAACTGGACCATGGGGAGAGCAAAGCAATTTTTCAGAGGCAACACATCTGTTTGAATCTCTGAAGGTAGATGAATATCTGCTACAGTAATCAAACTATGGGGAGGTCCTTTCTCTATATGAGGCACAGCTGAGCCAGAGTCATGTTATGGTTAGAGTGTCAGACTAGGATCTGACAGACCCAGGTTCAAATCCCCACTCTGCCATAGAAACTTGCTGGGAGACCTTGGGCTAGTCATACACTCTTAGCCAAACCGATCCCACAGGGTTGTTATGAGGATAAAAACAGAGGACAGGAGAATGACGTAAGCCACTTTGGTTTCCCATGGGTAAGAATGGCAGGGTATAAATGAAGCAAAATAAAATAAACTAGTGTGGAAGGTCTCAGTGTAGATGTATATCATCTGTTGGCAGGAAAAATAATCTGTTGCACTTGCCCATTCATAAGTGATATGCAGAGGATGGGCAATGCTATTCTTATTCCTCTTAAGTCCGCCCCATTACTAAGGCAATCTTGCATCTGTGAAAGCTCTGGTTTTGCTCATAATTTTGGGACGCAGAGGTAAATGAGCAGGCTGGGCATTGCAATAATGGACAGCCATTTTGAAGTCACAGCTGAGCTTCACTCGTAGTGATAAAATGTTCCACGAGGGGGAACATTTTCATTAAACAAGAACATGACCTAAAAATCAGAAAGCATTTATCTGCTTTTTGTCCACATCATGGCCATTAATGAAAGATCAAAGAAGATTCTGGGTTTTAAGTCTTTAGGGAACTATGGGAGTCCTCAAGCTAGCCCACAATGTAATATTTTTGGTCATTAATTAGAAGCCTTTATTTTCTGCCCTTCCACCCTAAAAAAAGATGCCTAGGGCTGATCACATTATATGTAAAACACCAGAAAGTACAACCATGCTGGCACAGTTTAAGAATAGGCAATCTGCCAAACAAAAGCAGTCTCCAATTTCCAAACACAATCAAAAGAACCGCCAGCAACATTAAGCACACAGAGATGCCAATGGCACAAACAGTGATCAAATGTCAGTGTTCCACACTTTCAGAGCCTGGACACGACTGAAAAACAACGTACAAAAGATGACCACAGAGTGAAGACTTACCTGGATACGGCACTCGGCCCTTGGTGGCTAATTCAGTCAGCAATATGCCGAAGGACCACACATCCGACTTGATGGTGAACCGGCCATACAGAGCAGCTTCAGGAGCAGTCCACTTAATGGGGAATTTAGCACCTTTGTAGGACAGACAAGAATATACACAGGCTCAAAGGTAACACCTACATATTCTTTAATTGAAGCCGCCAAAGAGATGACAGCAAGATCTACCACAGCTTTTGCTAGAGTTGCGAGCCCCCATCTGCTGTCCCTCACTGCCACTCACCTGGCTGGGAGGGGGGGGACAGAGGAGAGACAGGTGTGCCCGCCCAGCTGATGACATCATTTCCAGCACAACCTGGAAGCAACTGGTCATGCCAGGGCCAATTCAGTAAAAATCAATCCAGGTAAGTATCAGTAGCCCCATTGCCCCCCCCCCAATACCTCTCCCCTGTTTTGAGGTGGCAGGGGGGGGGACTTGGCAACTCTGGCTTTTGCATTATTCTAGATAGGATGCTGCTTTACCAACTGAGAACTCTGAGCCGCCATAAAAAGACTGCTTAGTCAGTAAGTTACTGACTAAGGGAACCAGTGTGGCAATGCCCATTTCCACACACATTGAATAATGCACTTTCAATGCACTTCAGCAATCCTTTGGAAGTGGATTTTTTGTTCCACACATGGAAAAGCAGTTCCAAATGTTCACTAAAGAGTACTGAGAGTGGATTTTCCAATGTGTGTGGAAGCAGCCATAGTTGTTAGACTGTCGGGCTAAAATCGGGGAGATCCAGATTAAAATCCCCACTTTACTTTGGAAGCTCGCTGGGTGACCTTTGGCCGCTCACACTCTTATCTAACTTACCTCTCAGGGTTGGTGTCAGGATAAAATGGAGGGCAGAAAAATGATATAAGCCACTTTGGGTCTCCATCAGGAAGAAAGGCCGGGTATAATAAAAGTAAAGTAAATAAATAGACACTACCTAAAACCAAGTCTTCTTCTGTGCCCAAGCAAGCAGAGAAGCAATGAAACAGCACAGCAGTCAAACCTTGAAATACTTGCAGCATCTGCAGCCATGAGGGAAATGCTCACAGGCACATGAGAGTGCTTTGCAGTTTGTCTTGACAGAAATTTCCCGCTTCACTCTGCATTGCTGATTCCCAACCCGACTTCCTGAAGAAGTGTTTGCAGTGGGTTGTTTCCCCCAAATAAGTAATGCAAGAAAGCTTGATCCACCCATACCTTGCCTAGCTGTGTATTCATTGTCCTCAATCAGTCGAGCCAGTCCAAAGTCAGCCACCTTGCACACCAGGTTTTCACCCACAAGGATGTTTGCAGCTCGCAGATCTCGGTGAACGTAGTTCATCCTCTCCACATACGCCATGCCAGATGCAATCTACAGCCAGCCATCCCAACACACAAAACAACATTGAGAAGCTGGGTCTTTTTGATGGCAGCACACCATTCAGGAATCCCATTTCCCCTAGCTGCTTGCCTGTTGCCAGATCCTATAAGCTTGCAAAGTTTGGTAAAAGTCTATTTGTTCATCTGGGCTTCTTGGTAAATGGCTTAACTTTATAATTGCTGTTTACTATCTGTTTTATTGTTTTGCATCTCTGCCTTGGTGGCCCTTTCGAGGGCAGAAAGACGGGGTATAATTTTTGTAAAATAAATAAATTTTGCTAGTCAGTTAATTTATACTTTCCTTTTTATTATTCAATTCTGCTCTGCTTTCTACATCCACTTTAATTTTATTGCTCTGCTGTCTTATACGGGGGGATTTGTTTTAACTTTAGCCTGAATTACTCATAGTTGGCTCATGCTGCTTTAGGAGTGCTTCTGCTGTAGTTTTAGGGGTTAGGTTTAACATTCATTGCATTCTGATTTACTGTGAGCTACACCGAGAACCTTTGGACTGAGACAGATAAAACCAATAATATGATGAAAGAATATTGGGTTTTAATGAGAGCGATCACTATGCCTTATCAGGATTTGCTCATAAAGGATTAGCCAAAACAGCTTATATTCTAGCCAGGGCAGATGCAGGTCACCAGTGAAGGTGGAGACAAAAAGTTATAGGCGAACGCTTGTGTGTCCTCCATATATGATGATGTCACTTCTGGGTTATGCCAGAAATGACAGCGCTGCATCTCCTCCCCATTTCCGACCCAACGGGCCACTGAGCAGTGGTAGGGGAGAGAATTGCCATCAGAAGACCTTCCACAAACTTGGCCATCCTAAGTGGTGTTGATTTGCCCTTTGCCCCACTCAATACACTCAAAACATGGGGGAGGGGAAGGCAGAAGGTCAGCAAGAGGAACTCTGTTGAGGAGACCTTACGCTAGTTCAAACCACCACCCATGAACAACATGCACTGAAAGAATTCCAAAGCAAGGCAAACCGAGTCAGTCTGTACCTGCAGCAGAATCTCATGGTGCAGTTTTTCTAGCCAGGCTTCTTTTGACTATGAATGGCATGTTGGAACATTTCTACTACAGGGGGAGGAGCCTTCCCCAAACGCAGAATGCTAGCATGTTGGGAAGATGGGTTCTAGGGTAGCTTCCTCTCTGTGGTTTATGACAAGGAGACCTGTTTCTTTTGAAGAGCAGCACTTCCCTGTCTGTAGGCCAAAGTTACATCAGCTCACAATAAGGTTGCCAGCTCTAGCTCGGGCAATTCCTGGAGATTTGGAAGTGGTGCCTGGGGAGAGAGCTCACAAACAGAATCCACCCTCCAAAGCAGCCATTTCTTCTGGGGGAACTGATTTCTGTCACCTGGAGATCAACTGCAATTCCAGGAGAACTCCAGGCACCTCCAGAAGGTTGGCAAGTTAGCTCACAAAAGCTCCACTGTGCACTCCTGTGGCAGGTGTCTCTTGGCTCTGAAAGCACCTGGTGTGTCACACTCACCTGAGCTGCCATGTCCACCAGCTGGGGCAGCCTCAGATACTTGCCCATCTCCCCTTTCAAGAAATCCAGGAGGCTCCCTAGGGTAGAAGAAAACAAGCCCCCTTTCATCTTGTGGTTTCACTCTTTTTGTACTGGGAGTGGCTTGCAAGCTGGCCTGGGTGTTTTACACAGAAAGGTGGAGTGAACATGATGATCTTAAATATCACAGAAACACTTGCAGGAGTCTCTGCAGAAATTTGCTCCTCTTTTAATCCCACAGAATTTGGCAGAAAGGGAGGACAATTCACATGCAAGAAAACATTTGGACTGGATCAAGAAGCTGTTTTAAAAAGTGTGCAAAACATTTAAACTATAAATGTTTCATCAGATGTTCTCAAATTTCATGATTTGGCTGTAGTTCTCTGTCCCAGAGACCTTTGGGCAAGTTAGTACTGGCGTGGCATGTTAGATGCTGAATTTTGACTTGGCCATGAGCCAGAACGGCCACATGACCTCTTCAGCATTTGCCCAACACTTCATGAATCCGCTCAACCTGAATTTATGATGCATCAGCTTGGTTGTGTGGATTGGTCCTTAGGTAACACAAAGCTGACAAGCTTGGTTGTGGTGGTGGAGGTGCTAATTCCAATTTTATTCAAAGGGTAAAACATAAGGGAGAAATATGCTTTCCAGCCCACCCAGCTTGCTCAGGAGGAAGAGAGTAGCACAGAACAGATTCATTCCCTTTGGCTCACACATGACCGTTAGCACCCAACTGCACACCTTTGCACATGTATTCCGTTACAATGTAGATGGGCTCCTCTGAAACCACAGCATACAGCTGCACCAGCTTCTCATGGCGGAGTTTCTTCATGACCTGAGCCTCTTGCAGAAATGCTTCGGGAGACATCGTCCCGGGCTTCAGAGTCTTGATAGCCACCCGAGTGGTGCCATTCCAGGTGCCTGGAGAAGAAACAGAAGGAGATCAGCAAGGCAGCCTCTTTGCTTGGAAGTATGGAGTGCACAGGCCCTTTGGAAACAGCTACAGTCTTCTCCAAATCAGAAAACACTTTCAACATCAAACCTAGAGCATAGCTATAATACAACTTCAGACACTTCCCATTCATCACTAAACTGCCAGGAAGCTGGTACTAGTTTGTCTGCAATAATATTGGCCTACCTCATAGGGCTGTTGTAAGAATTACAACCAAATATATATGATATAGATCCATGCAACAATATGATCTGCCTGAAGAACTCAATGCTTCAATTTGATTGAAATGCCTGGTAAATGAAGTGCCAAGTTCTCCAGAGCAAACCTGCCAGTTGTAGCGTAGTGGTTAGATGGTATGATTATGATGGGATAGGCCCTGGTTCAAATCCCACTCTGCATAAAACTCACTGGGTGACCTTGGACCAATCACACTTTATCACTCGCCCTAACCTACCTCACAAGCGTCAGGACCATCATTGAGCCTCCCACCGGTCTCCGGTATTGGAGCGCAGCTCGTGTGCCTGTCTGTCTCCTCTTTGTATGCTGGAGGCAGGAATGTGTAGAACCCTATATCAGGGTTTTGTATATATATAATTTTAATTGCTGAATTTTATTGTAGAATCTGCTATGTAATAGTATTTTATGACTGTTGTACCCCGTCCTGAGCCCACTTGTGGGGAGGGCGGGTTAAACACCGAATAAACTAAACTAAACAAGGATGTTGTAAGGAAAAAATGGAAGAGAAAAAACCATCTTCATCTCTTGGAGGAGGGGAGGGATAATATATACTAATTCAATCATATTTAGAATTGTAAAGTTACACCTACACATTTATAGTGTCAAAAGCAAAAAAGCTGAATATCAAGTCGGACCGTCTCTTTGGGAAACTGAGGCTAAGGACCCGCTAGGAATTCTTACCCATCCACACTTCTCCAAAACAGCCTTGCCCAAGCTTCACCTCTAACCGCAGCGATTCTCGCGGGATTTCCCAGGCATCCTTTGCCAGGCCTTGCGTCTGAGGCTTGCTGGTTGGACAGACATTGGTGAGACGGTGGCACAGTCCATCTGCATGCTCTGAGAAAGAGAAATGGGCACAGCTGAGTAAGTTCTTGTGGAATATTTCTGAAGACTTCCAGCCCCTTCTTTCTTTCTTGAATCCCTCTGGAGCTTCTGTTTCAGTCTGACTTAGGACTCTTTGTTCTAGAGCTCCATGCTATCACATTTTGAGGCTCCGGTTAACTGAGGAAACTCCAGGTGGCATATCTTATCTGGCTTTGTTCCACATGAACACATGATACTATGTCAGACCACTGACCTATCAGGGTTGGTATTGCCCACTCTGACTGGCAGCAGCTTTCCACGGTCTCGGCTAGACATCTTCCACGCCACGTACAACCTGACTGCTTTAACTGGATATGTCAGGGACTGAGCTTGGGATCTTCTGCAGGAAAAGTAGATAATCTACCACCGAGAAATATCCCTTTCCTCTTTCACTGGCGAAACGATTGTACCCATTTATCCTAAAAACTCCATGAGATAAGTTAGGATTGGAAGACTGGTCACCCAATAGATTAGAGGCTGAGTGGGAATTTGTGACGATTAAGGAAGTACTTAAATGGGCACACACATCGAAACACCTCATAAGATGCCTAGGACCAACTTTCTTAGAAGGGTTTCTTACCCTAAGGATGCTATGGAGACAAGAACTTGAGGACAACAGTGATTTCCAAAAGGAAATGTGTCAGTGCTTAGTCTTCTTGGGCAACTAACCTTTAATAGCCAGAAGTTGTGCTTATTCAACAGGAAAGGAAATACATGGTGCATAAACTCAGGGGCACTCTTCTCTATGACTACTTCTAGCATCTTTCCATGCTTAGATGTGAAAAGTTTAAAAAGCACAATAGACGATGAGCACAATGAGGAAGAGCTCAATGTCTTCTTCTGACTGTAACACCAGCATCAGTTCATAGTTGCCCACCTTAACGCCATGCATTCAACATCTGCCATATCCTTTAGCACTCCACACCCAACATGTGATGAGGAAGAATAGAAACACACTCACCATACCTCTTGCTCACAACTGAGCACAAAAGCCCCAACCCTGCCTACATGCATTTGTCCAGTGCCTACAAATGGCACGTACATATGTTTCATCACCGTGGCTGGGAGTGTTCAAAATGCAATGTTTCTGATCACAGATACAGAGCCTCTGCACATTCAGTTTGCACATGCATAATACATAATGGGCTGTACCTATGTTTGGATGAGGGTTCATAGTTAGGGGCAGGTCCTGTATGCTCTGCTCAGCTGCCCAGCCTTGTTCATTTAACTTAAGGAACTTTCAGCAGAGACAAAGGATTCCAAGGAGCATCCTGCACCATTAGAAGGCATTGCTGACACAAGACTTACTGGAATAATAAGCCACCAGCTGCTGAAGGCTGCTGAACTGCGTGCGGGAGGTGATATAAAAGCCACCGTTGTCCAGCTTGCGGATCTTGTAGTGTTTCACGTTGAGGCCCTTGGCGTTGTCGAAATCAGAGACGGAAAGGCAGTAGGCGCCTGCCAAGAACCAATGCTCACAGGTTAGCTTGCACACTCTTCTGCCTAAGAGAGACTTTAGGGGCAGTATTTAACACGGCTGACTTTCTAACTATAGCCTACCTATGCATTCTTTAAGTCTTTAGAATATTTCAAAAAACATTCACAGTATTGTCAGATTTTGATGTTCAAGGAACAAAGCTGCCCAAGGGGAAAGTGTATGGACACACTACTGGTTTTATTGGCCTAGTCTTGTAAGACAGGAGAACAGAGAGGAAGCCCCTACATAAAGATCTATCAATGCATCCATTTCCTTGTGGCAATTTAAAATTGGGAAATATTGAACGTTTTCTAGCAAATCTCTTGTGCTCAAATGCCTTGCTGCCACGTCAATAACAGAGGGCTGCAGTCAGCAGGATGACAATTTCACAGAGGGCAAGAGACTGGGGAGGGGGGGACATGCAGTGCGAATTACCTTTGAATAAAAAAAGCCGACAGCCAGGCCAGGTCTGTCTAATTATGGCCTGTAGCTGGATCAGCCTCCACTGTGAACCTGTCAAACCTCGGCAGCTAATTTGTGGTGGGTTAACACAGAGAACAGATATAGAAGGACCTTTGCTGCAGCTCCTCCAGGGGAAAAAACAGACTGCCAGAAGATCTATAGGGAAACACATTTTCTTCCTTCACTGCTAATGCAATGCTCCAATTATATAGATTGGAGGAATTGCTGTTAACTTGCCTCGAGTGCCAGCTTTTGGACATTACATGGGAACTGGGATTATTAGGCAGGTTTTTCAAAAACAAAGAAATTCGGTGTTTGGAACAGGCTTTTCAAAACAGCTCCTGACTCCTGTCTCCAGTTTCCCCACATGCTGCCTATTATGCTGTGAGAACAGTGCAACAAAGAACAAAAATACTTATTCACCAAAAGAAACTCTGAGCAAGATGTAGACAATGTACAAAATGTGTAAAGAAAAACACTAATTTTTGTGTGGCTTGATTTGTGGCTGAACACCCTGCTGAGTCCGGCCAGGAAGGTTATCATAATAACATTTGATTTATATACCACCCTTCAGGATGACTTAACACCCACTCAGAGTGGTTTACAAACGATGCCATTATTATCCGCACAACAAAACACCCTGTGAGGTGGGTGGGGCTGAGAGAGCTAGAAGCTGTGACTGACCCAAGGTCACCCAGCTGGCTTCAAGTGGAGGAGTGGGGAATCAAACCCGGTTCTCCAGATTAGAGTCCCGCGCTCTTAACCACTACACCAAACTGGCTCTCATAGCAAACAGGCTGAAATGCAGAGCAGCCAGTCCCTGCTGACTCATTGCTGCAAACTGCTGTAAAGCTGCCATAAAGCAACTATTGAAAATGCGCTAATACAATAGGGGCTATGAAGCAGCACACTGGCCACAATGAATGACCTGGTCAAACTGGTGCCTAAAGTTGAGGAGTGATTTGGGGACCTTTGTTAAGCTTTAGAAAACATTAGTAAAACAGGCTTATGAAAATTATTAAGGACTTCCATGGCATTTTAAAACAGGCAATAACAATAGACCTGAATGCTATTGGGGATATTCAGCCAGTGTAGCAGCAGCTCTATGAAACAGCTTTAGGGAGGGGAGGGTGATTTTGGCCTATTCCCCCTTGTGTTGCAGACCACCAGGTGTGATTTCAAGGCTGCAGTGAGAGGGAGGCAGCAGGGATGTTGACACAACTTGCTGCTTAAGATCCATTGAATTTATACCCCACTTCTCTACTTCTCGGAGAAAAATAAGGAGGAACCTCACGCTTTTTGAGCCTCCCAGTATCAGAAGAATAATGATCCACCTAAGGGACCAATTTGGTGATTAGAGAAAGCCAACCCTACATTATGGGTAGTGTAGTTCCTCCTGAAGCCTGCTAAGAACCATGCTGGCATACAGGGATGCTTGCTAGTACTCAACCTAGGCAATCAAAAGTCTTCTACTCAAGTCGGTTGCTGCTTTCTTTCTCAGAAGAATCATTACATTCCTTTCTCTTTGTCATAGTCATAAAGGACACAAATAGTGGGATACATTCTTTTTACTGTATTAGGTCCTCTCGATAAAAGTCACTCATCATCACCACTGATCACCAAGCAAAATGTTGCATACAGAGAGAAGGCTGGCTACTGAAGCACCATAGTCAGGGCTAGGTCTCCTTTACAATTTTGTTTCTTATTTTGTGTACCTTTTGTGAGTTTCACTTCTGCTACTGATGCAGAGGGACTCTGCATTAAGCAGGGCACTGAAGCCCATCTCTGAATACTGGAGATTCCAGGTTGGATCCTACAAATGGCAAGCAGAGTAGCACCTGCAGATGTGGATCTTTCCCACCAACCTCTTCCCCCAGGAGCCCTTCTGTGAGTGCTCCAGAAAGCTGCTGCTAAAGAGCAACAAAACAAGATCTGATGGGGCATGATGGGGGCTGCTCTGAAACAAGGTCTATGAAGCACAGTCTCTCCTTGCTTCTTCACCAGTGGAGTTTCTGCTGATATCAGAAGCATCGTCAGTGCAACAGGGAAATGGGGTAATGCTGCCCAATTCCACCTCTTTGCATGGACCTCTGTGCTCTGTAGCATTTTTTTCCATGGGGTTCCTGCAACTCCAGCCATAAGTGTGTTTGAGGTCTCGGAAAACTACTGTTGGAAAGAGGGAAATGGATGGGAAAGATCTGTGACTGCAAGCATCTTTTATCCATGGTTTGTAAGATCCAAGTCCTTATTTAGATAGCCCCACAGTTCATGAAATCCAGCAGAGATTGCTCATCTATGCAGTCTCAAGGACTAGAAAATTTGAAATGACGCATTGTGAGCTTTTCAGGCACTTGATTTTGGCACACCGACCATGCACAACAGGAGTGTGCTGTACCTGCAATACTCCCGATAAGCATGGTTGCAATTTGGTGTGAATAGGTCAACACATTATTTCCCAACTTCAGTATGCATGAACAGAACACTGCATTTTTGAGGGCACATGTACTGAAGTTGTATACACATGAAAACATACACGCATTGCCCTATTCACACAACCACATGCATTGGGAGGATCATGTGCAGCATACACTCCCATTATGTGTCATTGGTGTACCAAAAGTAAATGTATCTGAAAAGAGCTTAGTGTACAAGCAAACCCACAGAGTGCCCACCCATCCCTGTGATTTTTAGCATTTCACGACAGAGAAACACAAAATGAGAAAGTAATCAAAAATAGAAGGTGCCACAAATTTCTTAAGCAAACTCATCCTATGATGCATCCTTGGCCAATTGCTCACAAAGGTTTATCAAATGACTTGGGAGAATTTTCAGGGAGGAAAGCAGAAAGAATTTTTCAATTCAATATATTTGAGGGATACCATGTCCTATAAAGACGATCTGTCACGGCAAAAATGGCCTTGTGCTCAACCTGGTCGCAGAGTCCCCCTGCACGTACAAATAACAACTTGACCTATTCCTATATGATGGCTGCTCATTGTGGTAGCCAATATCCACTTTGGACAAGCCCGCTGTATGAATATGGAATGGGTGGGCAGAGGACATTCACAGCTAAACTCTTGCGCTTTGCAGTCTTCTATTGTTAAAAGATGTGTGTGCTGAAGGAATCCTACATCTAACCAGCTCCCGTAATGCTACACACACTAAAACTCCACAACTCCGCTCCCGTAAATGCAACAACAGCCACCCCTGGCAGCACAGAAAGGAAGGAATGGCAGAGTTCCCTGTTGCCATTGGTTACCCAGCTATTCCCAGCTCAGTGACCCAGTTTCAGCACCATTCTCTTGCAAAGAGGACAGCCACGAGACCAGAGACTCTCTGTGTTTACATTAGTTATTTAAATCCCACCCAGATCTCCACCAATTGGCTCAAACATTGGTGGTGGTGGTGGTGGGGGACTGTTTAAGTGACTGCTGATAAAATGCATGCATAAGACAGGGATGAGGAGAAGATTATGAAAATGACACATGGGCCTTTTGTTTTAAAAAAGGAGCCATTAAGGGTACTGAACTTGAATAAAAGAAGCTAAAGAGACTGCACCAGCTCCAAGACTTCAGTCAGGAAAGTTAGCAGCACACTACCTGCATTTAAAGCGAGTTTTCACATTATTTGCAAAAGAACGGCAGCTGTAATTTAGTACCCTGATAATGTACAATATTCAGTTTCAGTGACTATAGATTTTTGCTTTTTGCTACCTTGAAATGGGTGCTCAGGGTGACACCACCTGGTGCTTTAAGCTAACACTTTCTAACGTGTGAACTTATTCCAAGTTGTTTTGGATGTGGGAGAAGGATCCCTAACTAACTATGATCCTCCTATGAGCCCTCACCCACAGAGGAGGTTGGCTGCTGCATCCCTACATGATTTACTGTTCTGGTCTCATTTCTCTCCAAGCAGGACAGCTAACCATCAATTTACACACACACAATTGTCTCTCGCTTTTCTTGAAGTCCATTTGAACCACCTCGTCAGTCCCAACAGAGTGGCATCTCTGCTTGCGCTAATGACTCTGGTCTTGCTTTCTTCCAATCAGGAGGCACACTCAGAACAGTTATTCATTCAGATATACAGGGTATGGGCTCCTCTGAGGGTGGATAATTCTTATTTCAACAGTCTCTAAAAACAAGTAAAGTGTATCTCCAATTCAGAAAAGCTTCTGTCGTCTTCCAGAAGTTTGCGAACAGACTTCTAGAAGCTTAGAGAATATGGACTCAAAATACCAGTTTATAGGCCATGCCCTTTCCAGTGATACTTATTTTCCTCCACTAAATGCCCATTACCTTTTGTTGTCTCGCTCTCCCTGGCCAAGAAGGTCCCTCTGGGATTCTCAGGATTGAGTAGGAGCCGTTCAGACTCTCGGCGGGTTATTTTGCCAAAATACCACCTGCAATAGCAGAATACAGATGAGCAAGGAGAGACCTGATAATCGAGTTAGCCTGCTCAAGTACCTTTGGTTACTGCTAGCTTCTTTTTTTTTAAAAAAAAGGAACACACACACACACACACACACATTCGCTTTCCAAGTGCTGAGCCCTAGTGCCCTCCCCCTTTGTGTGTGTGGAGAGGAACAGCATCCTTAACTGGCCTGGTGTACAAAAGATCAAGAAATTGTGCTGCAAACGGAAAAATTTAGATTTGCAATGCACAAGTGTAAGACTAGGAGACAAACAGCTGATTTATATATTGAGGGAAAGCATGGGATTGTATGGTCTCCCAAGGCAGATGGGGGATAATATGCTCCCCGATATCCTTGAAAGACTAGGGTGGAACCTTTTTTCTTTCCTGATATGTTAGCTTTCTATGTGCAAGGAACTTCTGACGTTGAGAAGCAGTCAAACATACAATCTTTCAGGTGTTTCTGAGGTGGTACTGCCCTATCAGGACAGTACGGACATGCTTCTTTCCTGAATGTTGGAGCTGAAATTCTGAGCATTAGTACTCTGAGACAAAAAGGCTTGAAACAATGTAAGCAGTTGCTGTTAGGCTCCAAAAATAACAATATTCGTAGAGGAGAACTAACTATCCAGCTACCTTGAAATAATACACAACTTGCATTCATGAATGAATACACAACTTGCTCAACTTGTCTGTCAATTTGGACAAAACAAAGCATGTGCCACATCACATAACTTATGGAGTTCATTGTCACAAGAGATAGTGATAGCTGTTGGTTAGGGTGGGGGGAGGATTTGACACTTTCACAGAGGATAGGTTTATTAGTGGTTATTAGCCATGATAGTTCAATAGGAATCCTTCCATGGATATAGGCTGCAAACCTGTGAATGGATGTTGCAAAGAAGAAATAATGGTGGCAGGGCAGAGGAGGGCTTTGAGCCTCTGCTGGAAACAGGATTCTGGACTAGAAAAACCCTTCATCCAACAGGGTTCTTCCCACAGCAATATATAATTTGCCCAATCACTTATCCTCAAATGAAAGCAAACCTCAAATGCAGCTAATCTTGCCAAGGGATGCTGGACTCCTAATTTCCTTCATCTTGCTGCTCCCCCCATGAGAATTCCAGACTGAAGCTAGTTCAGGGGTTACCAGAAAGGTTCTCCTATCACGTGGGCCCCACGTTGTGCTTGTGTGCAGAAATATTCCTTCCTTGGTGTTTTTCTAAAGGGGCCTGAACATCCATAGCCTCTTTTGTGTATGTTGTTTCCACCAAGATATATGCGTGGGAAAACAGCTGATATAAAAGAGCTCATTAACAGACATTTCTTCCAGTTGTAAACATTAGCTTTTATGACCTGGGGGTTCATCCACAGAGGAGTCTAGTTTGCCCTGGCTACAAAAGTTTTACTGTAGTAAAACCTGTTACAAGCAGACAGACGCTTCCCAAAATTGCCTTGGATCCAAAGACAGTAAAAAGGAAAAAACAGACCACCAACTACAGAGCCTTTTTGTAACACTGCGAGCTGGACTGTGTGCAGATGTTTAGATGGGTACTGCTGGATTCTGAATCAGCCCTTCTGAGGCATGCAAGTATCCAATCCACAACCACACATACACATTTAGTCCTCAATTATGGTCATATCAAGGAGCATCTTGCACATGTGTATGAGCTCTCACAGATAAGTCATAACAGACGAAACTGTCATGTTTTCATGGCCGAGCACAGAAAACTCTACTAGTAGAGAGACCAGTCCCTATGCCAGTCATGAAGGCAGCACAGCAAGACCAGTTATAAAGGAGGAGGAGGGTTCTGCATACCTAAAGTAAATGTTACTTTCCTCCTCCAACTAGAGTTGCCAGGACCCCACTGGCAACTGGTAGGAGGTGGGGGGGGGGGGTTACTCACTTGTGCATGTATGTGGGCTGGTTGACGACACCACTTCTGACATGACCCAGAATTGATGGCATTGTGCCAGGGCCAATTTCTTAACAATCAGCCCCAGACATGACGTTTTCACTGTGTTTGGGGACAACTGTTAAAGAATTGTCCCTTGCACGATGCCATCATTTCCAGGTCATACACAGGCCTGTTTTCCCAGTCCTGCCTCCTGCTGATCAGTTAGTGATTGGCAAGAAAATGCCCTAATTGCTGGGAGATTTCCTGCTATCAGTGGGCACCCAGCAAGGCTACCTTCAATCCCTCCCCCACGCGGCAGGAGGCCAAAAATAGGCAGACTGAAGACGACACCTACAGGGCAATCAGGCTGGAAGGAAAAACTCCTCATAGTCCAGGAGTAGCATTTGGGTGGTGGCATTTTGGGCTGCAGGGAGATGGGGAGAAAGTCACATTCTATGGGCAGAAACTGCATCCATCTGTGGAAATGCTCTGGCCAATTCAAGCCAATGAAGCCGTGAAAATATGCCTTATAGTGAATCACTGGTCCATCAAAGTCTGTATTTACTATTCAGACTGGCAGCAGCTGTCCAGGCTCTTCAGAAGAGGCCTTTCACATCCCCTGGTACTTTCAACTGGAGATGCCAGGTTTTGAACCTTCTGCTAGCCAAGCAGACCACTGAGCCATGGACCTTCACCTTAAATGATCTATGCTCTTCCCTTTGACCAGGATTAAACCTTGGTTTGGAATTCTCGGTCTGTAAAGTATAACACAAGCCATAGTTTGTCATACAGCTGTAATGCCAAACTATAGCTGGCTGTGAAACCAGAAATCTTTCCTTAATTGGCTATGCATATAGGAGGAGCAGCAGAATACGAATGAGATCATGGATCCCCCAGGGATAAGCCATGGATGTGAATGATGCCGTTATGTGAGAAGTTACAATGTGTGAAGGCTTATCTGTACAAATGTGCATGTATGAACCAGCCCAAGGTCTCAGACTCAGAAATCATGTGATGGAGAATTATATGTAGAGGCTCGAGGGTAGCAATGACTGGAAGATTTGGCAGAACCATTGCACTGTTCTTTTAACTGTCTAAAAGATTTCAATTACTCTTCAGCCTGGATGGAGTCTGAAGGTGCGACATAGTTACTGGGGATGTAGCCTTTCTGACCAGTGGTGAGGGAATGAGCCAGCCACCAATCTCCTTCCCTGGAAAACACAAAACAAAACAGTTATCATTATGTGTGTATCTCTGAAATCAAGACAGGTCAAGTTTACTTCCCAACCCACTGGTAGCCTAAGGGCCAAACTACAAGTGACGCCTGACACTAGTTGGACACTTGTCAGCTTCCCACAAGTTTTGATGGGAAATGTAGGCAGCTTGGAGGAATGTTGGACAAGTGACAGTTGAAAAGTCCATTGGACAGCAGTCGGAGAGCCAACCTGCAAGACCAGGACACCTACATTTCCCATCAAAACTTGAGGGAAGCTGACAAGTGTCCAACCTGTGTCAGGCGTCACTTGTAGCTTGACCCTTAGTTTCTCCCACTGATCCAGATTTTCACATCCCCATTGCTTGGATCAGGGATGGACAGCCTATGTTCTTGGGGCCCTCTCTATTCTCCAGGCACTAGTCTCGGGCTAGATCTTCCAGCCTCCACATGGATGGCATGTATCTATAAGAACATTGGCATCAGATAGCACCACAAGTGCATTTGGATGGCAAGAGATCATTAACTAGATGCCCCCTGCTGTGTTCCTGAAAGATTCATCTACATCCCAAAAGCCCGCTCACCAATACCTGTCTGCATTCCCACCCATTCACATTACAGCAATATTATAACTTTTATAAAAACACACACATACGTTTGTTGCTTTAAAATCTAGCTTCAAAAAACATTTTTACTTACACCTTGATCAATATTTGGTAGGGTTATTGGGGGGAGTCATCCAAAAGTATTTTATTGATTATGCGCTTACTATACTGTTATCCTGCCTTTCCCCCAAGGAATTCAAGGTTTATGGTGGTTCTCTCTCCTGTTTTATCCTCACAACAACCGCATGAGATAGGTTAGCCAGAGTGACTGATCCAAAGACACCTAAGTGAGTGAATACCGCAATTCCTTTGACCCTAAGCTGTATGCCACCAGCTTGCCATCCCTAACCTGGACAAAAAGAGGGGGGGGGGGACAATAAAATTCTGAACCACCAAACCAGATACGTTTTGTAGTAAGCTGATGCATAGTTTCCACAATCTATTTCAGCCAGAGTTTCTTAGCAGTGAGTTCTAACAGCCTGTGACTATTAGGTATGCCAGTAATGAAGATCAACTCCTGCAAATAAGGTGGTCCCCATAGCAACTGAGCTGTGTCATTATCAGAGATTCCACAGCTGGCACCTTATTAGTATGGTTAAGTGACAAATAACAGAAGATCCTTTTAAATAAGGCATTTCCTTATTTAAAAAGGCATGTCAAGTACCCATTGAAAATACCTTTGGAGCCCTTTGAATCTGAACCAGATCTGGCTGCTGTATGAAGCATTGGAAGTCCAAGAGAGCAGGGGTGAAAAGGGGTGGGGTGGGAGTGGAAGCAGGCATATAAACAAAAAAGAAAGATTGTGATAGTAAAAAGGACCAACACATACGCAAAGTATGCAATAGCATAAAAGTAACAGTAGGAACTAAATATTAAAGCACGTACATGCAGCCTGGGGGGGTAGGGTGGAGGGGGAGTGATCAGGAGAAATTATATCCTGGAAAGGATACAAACATGTATCTTTTGAAGTCTGTTGAAGAAATGCTACTGAATTACGTAAGCCACAAAGAACAGGCACAAAAAATGTTTTACTGAACCAATTTCTGTTGCTGGAGGAATATACAGCCTTCAAAGCTGCACGGAACTCTTCAAACAGAATGTGAAAGAAAGTGAAACATCAGAGCCATATTTAATAAGACTAGCTTTGGTTCCTAAACACAGCTAAATACAGACGTAATGAGCCAAGTCTTGGAAGTAGCTAAGGGATTAGGAGCTAGCCAGAGCCCTGCCCTGCCAGTTCCTTCTTAGTGCAAACTCCCCCTTCCGCCCTTAACAAAAGTAAGACTAACCGGCTTCTTCCTCTTAGCTGAAACTAGCTTTTGAAGGTGGTTAAGCAAATCCTGATTTTGTCATAACTATGATGAATTTTGGTGCACAAGAAGAGGGTTTTAGGACTCTTCTCTTGCATGTTACTTCCCCAAGAGAACTGCCCCTCCCCAAGTCACTACCGTCCCTGAGAGGCTCAAAAGACCATGAGACTGTATGTAGCATGTTGTCCCATACATGTCCTAAAAGAAAGTTAGTGCACGCTGTTACGAGTGCTGGACTGGGGAGACTCAGGTTCAAACCCCTCCCACACCAAAACGCGAGACTCTTCTTCTCCTGAGCCACAACACTGCTCCACCAATTGTCTGCTCTGATGGGCAGCAGCTCCAGAAGGAGGCCTTTCCCACGGTCTACTACCTGATCCTTTTTTAAAAAATTGGAGAGGACAGGGATTGGACCTGGCAAAGCAGGAGCTCTTCCACTGAGCCACAACTGCATTCCCAGCCTCCTTTCTCAGCCTAACCTACCCCATAGGGTTGTTGTGACAGTAAGATGAGTGAGAGGAGACACATAGGAGGAAGACATGCGGGTGGAGGGGAGGCATACAAGGGTAATAGAATGCTTGCTCTGTTTTTGGACTCTTGTTAAATGGTATGGCTGCATCAAACTAATCACTGGTGTGGGTTTTCTTGTGGCCACCACGGATCCCATGTTTGAAATTGGGGCACATGTGTGTTTAGAACCATTAGCAGTTTGCTCTTATGCACTAAGAAGAATTTGTTGAATCACAGAATTGGAAGGGGCCATACAGACCAACCCCCCTGCTCAATGCACGAACCATCTAATGCATCCCGGACAAATATTCATCCAGTTGCTTCTTGAAGTCTGCCCATGAGGGGGAACCCACCACATCCCAAGGCAGCCAATTCCAATTCTGCTTTTTAGTTGCATTTCTGCCAGAAGAATGCCTGAAGGTAGACACACTGATGTTTCTCACATTGTTTGAGGGCATTAAGGCTTTATTTCCAATGCTGTGTTGGGGAAAAAAAACCC
This sequence comes from Eublepharis macularius, assembly GCF_028583425.1. Taxonomy (NCBI): domain Eukaryota; kingdom Metazoa; phylum Chordata; class Lepidosauria; order Squamata; family Eublepharidae; genus Eublepharis; species Eublepharis macularius. The sequence continues at coordinate 142,831,407 of NC_072794.1, read as the reverse complement.
AGAGAGCTAAATTTTTCTTCATCTTGAAGGTATGGATGTTGGCAATTGGCATGTGTCCTAGTAAAATCCCTTTCCCACATTTATTGGCTTCAATTTTGTGTTTGGCTTTCTCCAAGAAGCTCAAGGTGGGAGTGGGGCAGTGATCGGAGACCAGTTCAAATCTCCTTCATGATCTCTATTGGATGTAGGGTTGCCAACTTCAAGTTGGAAGTTTCCTGGAGATTTGGGGAGGCAGCCAGGGGAGCGCAGGGTTTGGGGAGGGATGGGACCTCAGCGAGGTAAAATGCCATAGAATCCACCCTCCAAAGCTGCCATTTTCTCCAGGGAACCTCATCTCTGCAGTCTGGAGACCAGTCCCCATTCCACCAGGTGGAAGCTGCCTGATCGATTTATTCATTGATGTTGCAGAGGTTTTGTATGCAGAAAAAAGGATGAAGATCAGTTGTATAAGCCAGGTTGTCAGAAAGAGCACCCTTACTACCTTGGCGTTACTCACCGCACCCTGCAATTAGCAGAGCAAGAAATGCCTATACCCCATCAAACTGACTTCGACGGCAGCGAGATTAGTCTTAAAAAGAAGTTGGAGCTGGCCAGACTGGACTGAGAGGACTTTTGAGCCCTGCCCCATCCCACCTTTGCCCTCTTCGGGGACAGAAACAGATCTTGAAAGCGAGCTGGCTCTTCTAGAAGACAAGAAACCGAGCAAGGAGTGCACGTGTTAAATTCATAATGGCTTGCCATGCTTACAAGGAAACGGGGACAAGACCAATACCAAGACAGGAGTTCAATGCACCAAATACATTCCCACTCCATCCCCCCAAACAGGTAAGAAGTCACAGCTTTTACAAATGGTTTCCAACTGCATCCTTGGCAAGGCGTAGTCCTGAAGATCCAATATATCCAAGGGCAAAGCCGGTCAGAGGTGAGGAATGCAGTCAGGGGACTCCCCCAGGCCCACATTCTTCTCCTCCCACTCTGCATGAATAAGCCCAGAAGCACTCACAGTATGTCCAGGTGGCTTGGAATGTCTTTATCTTGCATGCTGTGCTAATAGGGAAGAGGCGGTGCGTGGCAAAGAGTTGGTCTCACTCTCTACACAAGCCTGGAAATAGCTCTGCTGAGGTCTCAAGCCAAGCCCCAGGCTTTCCCACAAATACAAAGTTTTACTGACTTGTGCCGGAGCTACTTCCCACCCACCCCCAAAGACTTAAACTGTTATCAGTATTCAGAAACATGACAGGCCCAAATCTGGTTATTGGCTTCTGAGGATTTCAGTATAATATCTGACGGCTTGCGGCACTGGTCTAGCTTGAAGTCTAACAACATTTATTTCAGTGTAAGTTTTTGGGAAACAAAGCTTACTTCATCAGATGCACAGGGGTGTAAATCCATTGGGCCATTTATATCAGGCTTGCGAGAGCTGGTGTAGGGGAGTGACTAGAGTGACAGAGTCTGGGCGACAGGTTCGATTCCTTGCTGTTCCATGGAAGCTTGCTGGGTGACCTTGGGCCAGTCACAAACTCTCAACCTAACCTACCTCACAGGGTTTGTTATGGGAAAAAGACATGGAGAGGAGAATGCTGTATGCCACTTTGGGCTTCCATGGGGGAGAAAGGAGGGATATAAATACATTTTTTAAAAATACACAAGAGAGGTGTTACAAAAAGAGGCCAGTTCAAAAGAGGACCCCACCCCCCACCCCCAATGGCTCGATAGATTTATACTCCTGGGGATCTGATAAAATGAGCCCTGACTCATGAAAGCTTATGTTGAAATAAGGTTTGTTCAATCTTTAAGGTGCAGCTAGACTCTTGTTTTCAGACCTGAATTTATGCACAAGCTAAGTACTATAATTTAGGGCCTCAGGATAAGATACATCTAAAGTACTTTTTTAAAAAAAACTAAAAATGATCAACTTACCCTTTTTGGTAATGTTATGGGAGCTTGTTACATGTGACACGGTTTAGGGCCTCAGAATGGCTTGATTTAGCCCTGCCTGCTTTATTCATTTTAATCCCTAAAGACAAATCCATGTTTGTCCAGGCACCAGCATTTGGACATCACAACAAAACTAGGAAGCCTCCAGTCACACTCTATGCATAATGGGAGAAGGGAGGGATTGTGCAAACACCATCAATTAACCAAATTCATGCCTCTTACAAACAAATAGCCACTTGTTTGGGACATCTGAGTGCAGCCAGTCTCTCCTCATTCTGGAACAAGGCAGGTGTGCATACAGCTATTAAATAATGGGCCATGTTCTGGCTAAGGCATTTTTTCTTAAAGTTTTACGCTGCACATAAGGAATGGAAGATGCACAACTTTTAATCTGGGGACCATCATTCTGCTTTATTTTGGGTTACATCCCACAGGTCTGATGTTCTACTGGTGATGTTTTCCTCTGGTGTAAGGCACCTTTACCTGATGCAAGAGGCCTACTGGCATATGAGAAAAGGTGCCACCTCTAACATAAGGGATTTGTGGAATGCAACCCTGGTTCAGAAAACTGGTCCATCTAACTCAGTGCCTTCTATCATTGGCGACGGGTCTCCAAGGTTTCCAGTGGAAATTTTTCTTACTCTTGCTAAATAGGGATGGTGGGAATTGAACTGGGGACTGTATGCCCTGCTCAGCATGCACAGTACTACTGAGCTATGGTCTGCCTAGTCAGACTTCTTGCTGCTGAGTATCTGAATGAATGCACACCTGAGAAATATCTCTGAATAGCCACAAATTCCGCAGACAAAAATGTCTTTGGGCATTTTCATCACATTCAGCTTCAGAATGTGTGGTGTTATATACAGGGAACACAAGGACTGGGCCTGAGAATATCAGCAAAAGTTCAACCCTAGCGCCCCCCCCCCAAGCCCGAGTTTCATAACTAGAGAAGGGGATGGAGGTTGCGTGCTTGAGAAATTCACCAGCTGTGTGTGCTGTTACTGGAACAGGAGATGCAGTCTTGGCACCCGAACTTGCATGCTTATTGAAAACCAAGCCAAAAGATGCATTTGCTCACATTTCACAGAGAATGTTTCAGTCCTGAACACCAAAAAAAGTTACTTATTTGACAAGTGATCATTGCCTTAAGCAAACAAATTAGCAAGACTGCAGTAGAGAAGAGATTCTTTCCTACCACGTTAATGCCAATGGCAAATTAGAGATTTCTTTGTTTCCAGTTTGGTTTGGTTTTAATTGGGATGAAATTCTCAGGGGATTTTACTCCTCAGCCAAACAATCCTCCTTGCCAAATTCCACGCAGATAGAAGAGTCCCTGTTTTGCAGTCAATTAAAATTCTCACTTGCAGAGGAGACATTGACAGATATTTGGCAACCCACAAAAGCAAGTAGTGATGAGCACAAGTAATCTTTAATTGAGAGATACATTTATGGGTCCACCCATTCATCTCCCAAGTAGAGTGAAAGGTTCTGTTTTTAAATACAAACTAAACAGCCAGACAAAGGGAGACTAAACTCTGTCCATCTCCTTCCACAACATACTAGTCAAGGATTTTTCACTCGGGCCAAGAGCAAAATTATCTCCCTGCCCCAAGGTTGCTTTAATATGAGATTAAAGATTTGGAGAGATCTCGATTCCTCAGCCCAAATCATGTTTCAACCGGCTTGGTTCCCAGTTTGTGTCTAACTGTCTTAAGTATGTCCATTAAGATGGCATGTCAAATGCTGCCTGGCATCTGAGGAGAGGCCAACATTAACCTCCATGTTTCCCCTTGCTCCAAAATCTGCAGTGCTATGTGGCTATGCATAAACAAAACATTTCCCCTGTGCCTACCAGGTGCTGCACCAGAGGGCAGACCAGCAAGCCGCTTACGTAGAATCAAACTGATGTCTTCCTCAAACCAGTAATGTAACCACTACTTTGGAACAGCAGACCTATTAGTACAATCCTCATCAGGGGCAAAATCAGAACATAATTCTGCTCACAGGTAAGCATCTCTACCTATATGACTTCTTGAACTCTAAACCAGACAGCTAGGTTCCAGAATAATGGCTGGATCTGAAGATTTCAGAGTGTTACAGACTGTCTTGAATTATTCAATTTGTGTTAGTTATAGCAATTATATGGTTTGGGTTTTGAAAGCTTACCACCTGAATGCACAATTCTACTGTGGTTCAATCCACGGTTCAGTTCAATGCAGTTCAATTCAGTTGCAATCTACAACGCAGCATTCAGTTGCAATCTACAACGCAGCATGCATCAACCTGGTATCTTCTGAACTCAAGTATGGGGAAATAAGACCAGAGCAAGGTCACTAATCCTGTCCTAAATTTTACCAGTAACCAAGCTGAGAAGAGACAATTTTGTTATGTTTCCTGTGGAGCTGCTCAAGTTTGCACATAGTATTTCCCCCACCTATGCTAAGAGTATCAGGTTTCCAGACAGAGGGTTTTTCCAAGTGTCAGGAACACCAATTTAGCACATCCAACACTTGCAATCCACATAAGTTTTACTTATGCATTCCAAAAAGGGGGACAACTGGACTAATTTTTTTCTTAAAATAAAAATACACAGAATAGGATTGGAAAGGGGAGAACTGTGTCATTTAATACTAGTGATGTCACAAGTGCAGGTCAGAGGGCTGTATTCTAAGGCGATGGCTCAGAAAGACGCTTTGGTAAAGGGATAGGTTGTAGTCGACTATACTACTGTATGCTCTCTGTCTGTTGCTGTCAGTATGCTCCTAATTACATAACTTCTGCATTGTTTAACACATCACTTTTTAATTGCGTATGTTTTATTTCAGCTCTGCATCAGATTTTGGCTTGTTTTCAGATTTACTTGCAGTGTGTAACCTGCCTTGAGCCTCAGTGAGGAAGGCAGACTATAAATAATGTGAATAAAATAAACCTAAACAAAAGCCAAGACAATAGATGTTTGCAAATGTTGTCATATCTCTATTCCACAGAACACTACTTCAAAATGAAACATTATCTGCAAGGCTGAAGGCAGGATTCCTTCTTGCTCGCTGACCGTATCTTGTTGTTTCACGGCCAGGAAAATGCATTTTCCCCAAAACGGAATCGTGACTGTAAGGAAAGACGACTGGATCTTGTACAACAGCTGAGCAATTGTGCAATTATGACTTTTTTTAAAAAAAGCACTGTCTAAAAAGACCCCTCTAATGTTTATATCACTAGTTAAAATTTAGCCTGCAGTTAATGAACCAATCTATTAAATCCCACCAATAGTTCGATAAAGCTTTTCAGCCTCATAATACAGGCACAGTGAAATGCTTTGTTGGAAGTGACAGGTAATATAAGTTCGCATGTCCACAGAGGCAGGCCTATTAAAAATGGTTCTCAGATTATCCTAACCCCACAGAGGGCTACTGCTTAAGGGGATTCTTGTAATTGGGGCAGACGCAGGAAAGAATGCCAGAAAGCCATGGGAATGTTATTCACTTGAGAAGAAGACTGCAAGGGGTGCCATGCATAATAGAAAGGTGCACCCTCCTGTCCCCCTCATGAGATTTGACTGTCTAATTTACTGTGACTGCAGGGGAGGGGAAGGGACTGAGCTGTTTAAAATAAGAAATGCTGCAATTTCTTCCAAGGCAGTCTTGAGAGTGTTTATCAGATGATTATCAACTTTGCGGAACAACCTTTGAAGAATAACTTAGTAGAATCACGTATCTCCTGGTAACCTCCTGGAATGGGAACTGATCTCCAGACTGCAGAGATGAGTTTCCCTGGAGAAAATGGCAGCTTTGGAGGGTGGATTCTATGGCATTTTACCTCGCCAAGGTCTCATGCCTCCCCAAACCCTGCCCTCCCCTGGCTGCATCCCCAGATCTCCAGGAAACTTCCAACTTGGAGTTGGCAACCCTACATCTAATAGAGATCATGAAGGAGATTTGGTGATGTCTCAGATCACTGCCCCATTCCCACCCTGGAGCCTTAATGCCCTCAAATAATGTGAGAAGCATCAGTGTGTCTACCTTCAGGAAGAAATGCAACTAAAAAGCAGAATTGGAATTGGCTGCCTTGGGATGTGGTGGGTTCCCCCTCATTGGCTAATCAAGGAGCAGTTGGACGAATATATTTGTCCGGGATGCATTAGATGGTTCGTGCATTGAGCAGGGGGGTTGGTCTGTACGACCCCTTCCAATTCTATGATTCAACAAATTCTTCTTAGTGCATAAGAGCAAGCTGCTAATGGTTCTAAACACACATGCGCTCCAATTTCAAACATGGGATCCGTGGTGGCCACAAGAAAACCCACACCAATGATTAGTTTGATGCAGCCATACCATTTAACAAGAGTCCAAAAACAGAGCAAGCATTCTATTACCCTTGTATGCCTCCCCTCCACCCGCATGTCTTCCTCCTATGCTTCTCTTCTCACTCATTTTACTCTCACAACAACCCTATGGGGTAGGTTAGGCTGAGAAAGGAGGCTGGGAATGCAGTTGTGGCTCAGTGGAAGAGCTCCTGCTTTGCCTGCCAGGTCCAATCCCTGTCCTCTCCAATTTTTTAAAAAGGATCAGGTAGTAGACCGTGGGAAAGGCCTCCTTCTGGAGCTGCTGCCCATCAGAGCAGACAATTGGTGGAGCAGTGTTGTGGCTCAGGAGAAGAAGAGTCTCACGTTTTGGTGTGGGAGGGGGTTTGAACCTGATTCTCCCCAGTCCAGCACTCGTAACAGCATGCACTAACTTTCTTTTAGGACACGTATGGGATCACATGCTACACACAGTCTCATGGTCTTTTGAGCCTCCCAGGGACGGTAGTGACTTGGGGAGGGGCAGTTCTCTTGGGGAAATAACATGCAAGAGAAGAGTCCTAAAACTCTCGCCTTGTGCCGTGGCTCCAAACCCAACCAGCCTACCCTGTGGCTGCTTTTAAAGTAAAATAAAAAATGTCTGCAGATCGGATTAGGAGTGTGCAGCATCTTGGCTAATTGCTCCCGCGGAGCACAAGATTGCCACAGGGCATGTATGCAAAGCAGGTTATAGGCACATGTTTCATCATCATCAGTCACCCTACCGAAGGAGGGAGGATTTATTATACCACTTCCAGAGGCAGAGTTGGGAGAGGTCACAGGAAGGTTGCCTGGCTAGACCAGTCTACCAGCAGTTTGGCAGATGCACACATCAAAGTCCTGATCTGTAGCAGGCATGGCTGGAGAGAAGCCAGAGGTGCTCTGCCACGATGTATTACCACCTACCACTTCCTGGATACCAGGTGATTCTCTGGCTCCTCCCTCTGCCTTAGTTTTGCAGCTGTACGAAATGGAAGCATGACTGAGAAACCATAAAGGAGGAAGCAGCCAAGGGAAAACCCAATCAGCAGGAAAACCCCATATTTTCCAGCATGGCTGGCATGATAGGAAAGTACAGCTTAAGTGAACATGCACTAGGGAAAATCCATTATCAAGCAAGGAGTTTAGAGGCAAGCTGCTGATGGTCATCCCCAGTCCACGGATTCTTTAGTCTCCCAACCTACCGTTTCTCCCCCATTTACTTCAATGAACAGACTAAATTGGAAACCACATTAAACTCTTCCCCATTAACTTCAATGGAAGACCGCAGGCACACCTGAGTACACCTTCTAGCTTCGGAGATCCCTGGATTCTGCTTTCACAGAACAGCTAGCCTTTTCGTTTGCTTTTGCTCTGGTCACATTCATCCAAAGCATTGCAAAAATTTTCCTTGAGAAACTTCAATTGATTAGAGAGAGGAGGATAAATTACATCTATGGTGGAGTACGATTAGCATTGTTAAACCACCAGGCATATGGTTGTGGCCGGGCCAGGCCTCCGCCAGCTGTGTAGGAGGAGAAGGTGAATGAGTCAGATCTCCTTATCAGATCTGTCCACCACCCTGTGCGCCTGTTTTTAAAAGTAACTAAGCAGTGACTGCCGCCACCGGGGGAAGCTATCTATTGTAATTTTTGTATCAAACTGTATGATTTTATAATGCTTTATGTGTTTTTATGGAACTGTATTTAATAATGTATTGTGTTTTATATGGTGTGATCCACCCTTAGCCCGCTTGTGGGGAGGGCGGAACAGAAGCCGAATAAAATAAATAAATAAACAAACAACTAGGTCAAGATGTTGCAAGACGGCAGATGCAAGTGACATCAAGCAGAGACGTGTTCTAAGCAGAACCTATATGGCACTAACTGACCTTTAACATTTGGATCTTAGATGCTGATCTGAATTCGTGCAAATATATAGTCATTCTTTCAGCAGAAGTGAGGATGTGTGAACCAAGTGTTTAGTGAAAATTACCAGAAAAAAGACTCATAATTTATGAGAAACTTAAATCACATTTGGGGGCAGGGGGAGAACAGGGCAGGTATAATGGGTGGTATAGTTAAGGAGAGAAAGGGCTAGACATTTTAAGGTCATTTTAAAATGCCATGACAGCCCAATCCTGATCAGGCCTACAAGCGTAGTGGGCCGAAATACTTTTGTTCACCCTCTACCCTCCCCCCTCCTGCACCTTATCAAGTGCTGAAACAGCCCCCCCCCTGTAGCTTTTCAGCACTTGAAAAGACGGGGGTGGGTGGGGGGAGAAGAGTGTCATACAGCAAACCCAAGGATCAGGCCCTCGCAGCATTTAAATTACTTTAAAATGGCAACGGTATCCTTCTGGTGGCCAAGGGAAACCTACATATTTAGTTTGGTCCTGAGAATCAAGGGTTGTTGGAAACCATAGCTGAAGTTTACGTATAGCTTCTAGAACAGTAGCAAGGCACAACATGAGCTCAAAGTGAACAAGTTTATATAGGAAAAGGACAAGGATTGGGGTTATATGGAAGGATGAGAGACTTTTACAAATAAACAAAGCCCAATGCTTCGACAGTCACAAACTAACCAGATTTCCTAAACTATAATGACTACCATTGCTTAATGAGTCAGATTTCTTTCTTTCTTTCTTTACTGTCAAGTCAGAGTTGACTTATGGTAACCCATAGTTTTTTCAAGTCAAGAGACATTCAGAGATGGTTTGCCATTGCCTGCCTCTGTTTAGCAACCCTAGATTTGTCTGGTGGTCTCCTATCCAAGTACTAACTAGGGCTGACCCCATTTAGCTTCTGAGATCTGATGAGATCAGGCTATCCTGGGCTATCCAGGTCAGGACAATTTCATCAACGTGGATATATTTGCCTCTGAATATAAATCTTAAGATTATTAAAATGTAGGAATAAAGGACACTGTAGAATTTAAGAACCATAATATAAGATGGAACAAGGACATTTGAAAACCCACAGAGGCAATTTTAAACTGGGAACCACAAAGGTTAGGCAGACGTTGGCTTTGTGTGAGGACAAGAGAAGTGAATGTTCTTATTCTGGCAATGTAGAAATAACGCAATGCAGCAGCACACCATCATGCTGCTGATGGAAGCATAACTTGCTAGAAAGACTGCAGAAGTGACAGCAACTACGGAGTAAGAGAAATGGGCTCCTTTACTGAATACCTTCCCTACAAAGAGCAATTCTCCAGTCCCATCCACTGAGCCCCTTCCAGAAGAAGTATCTGTTCATTGGTACGTCCCTGCCCAGGCCTTGGGGGTTTTCAGTCAAGATGGAACAACACCAGCTAGGTCCTCATTGACACTCCCGGGCTCAACTGGCTTTCCATTTCCAGGGCAAAGTACATAACAAGGGTTCCACTTAGAGATCCCAGGTGCCCAGCAGTTTACCTGCTTGCCCGTCCGTCACTGGCGACTAGCAGGAGGTTTGGGCTGCCTGGAGATTGCCTGCCACTGGCAGCACTTCGAGATCATGCGCAGTGTGTGGGCTCCCAACGGACGTGACGACATCACTTCCAGAAGTGACACTGTTGTGCTGTCCACAAGAGTGCTCCTGCGCTTCATTTGGGGCAGAATTGGCCTCGCATAGAGCATGGGAGTGCTCCCGCAGCTGGCATGATGATGTCACTTCCGGAAGTGATGTCATTACACAAGCGCCAGGAGCACACGTGTGCACAAAACGCCCACACGAAAAAATACAGACAGAAGGCACGAGGTAAGTGCCAGGTCTTCTCCGATCCTGCGGGAGAATATAGGGATCTGGCAACTCTAGTTCCACTGGTGATACCAAGGTAGGATTACCAAGCTCCACATGGAGCCTAGAGATCTCCTGGAATTAGAATTGAACTTCAGATGACATAGGTCAGTTTCCTGGAGAAACTGGCTGCTTTGGAAGGTAGACTGTAGGGCATTATATCTTGTTGAAGTCCCTTCCCTCCCCAAACCCGACCCTTTTCAGGCTTCACTCCCCAAATCTCCAAGAATCCCCCAACCTGGAATTGGCAACCCTATGCCAAGGTCTCGCAAAGCCACTCTAGAAACTCCTGGTTTGACTTCCACATGGGAGCCCATAAACAATGATTGATCCTGAGGTCAGGGGGGAATAAAGGAAGCAGGTAGGTGTCCCTCCATCATCCCTGGATTCAGACCTCATTTATTAAGAACTGCCTCCCCAGCTCTTTTTCATAAACCTGTATCTCACAAGTTGCTATCTGCCACCATGGGGGTGAAAAGCCAGGTAAAATATTTTTTTATTATTGTTCACTTCAGTTTACAAATATACAAACGAAGTATAAACTAAAATTATTTATATTCAAAATCATACATTTATATAGAACTTACTTAAATTTTACTTTTACTATTTCACTTCTATTTAAATATCTTTATTCTATCTTCCCAGCTATCTTCATATCTAACAACATTTTGTTATAATCATATATTACCTAAATCTTTCCTTCTAGCATTCTCTGTTTTAATTCAATTTTGTTCTTAATTTTCAGCTATATAAGTAAAGAAAACTTTCCATTTTTCTTGAAATTCTGAAGTCGGAAAAGCCAGATAAAATATTTATACGTTACATTTTAATCCCCACCCTTTCTCCGGAGAGCACAGAGTGGCATACATGGGTCTCCTCTCCTCCAATTATCTTCACAACAACTCTGTGAGGTAGGTTAGGTTGAGAGTAAGTGCTCAAAGGTCGCCCAGGAAATGTCTCATGGCAAGAGGGGGATTTGATGTCTTGGCCCTAGTCTAACCCTAACCCATCACACCTACTAGAAGCAGTGGGAAACGGTTGTCATTCATTTACAATCAATATTCTGGTTCCATACACATTCATAGCCAATAGAGTTTTCCAGTTTCGACCAAGACTCAGCTCTTTCCGTCTCTATATTAACTTATGGCTACTGCTATGGAATTCTACTGCTGAGTCAGCAGCACCCCCAACATGAGATACGCATTTCTCCCAGCAACATCCTCCTTTTTCTTTGCATTGCCAGGGAGAAGACCAAGGCATCTTTGCCATTCAACAAGTCATGGCTCATAATAACCACCATAAGATCATTGTAAGAACTCAGCTCCAATGGTGAAGCAGTACTGGATACCACAGCATATGTAGCATGAAACTCATCTAGAGTCCCTCCTACATTCTTCACTATACTGTCTTATTTTTTTCAACACCTTTATTTTCTTAGGAAGATCATTTTGTTCTTGTTATTTATATGCAACAGCTGTGAAATTGCAAATATTCCTCATGCTCCAAGTTTAATCAATTTTTTAAAAACACAAAAAACCAGTTGCTTTGGCCTTGGAAAGTACACTACATGCCCAGAACTTCTAGAATTAAATATCTATTTTTATTTTGATCATTGGAAAAAGCAACAACAACAACAACAAAAACCATGCAGGCTGGACTAGAAACACAAGCTTTCCTTGAACATTTCAGTTGAGATTACAGTAATACTCAGAGGCTTATTGGCCATTAAGGTCACTGGGGAAAGTCCCAGTGGGCTGGATAGCCTGGGAGGGTAAGGGTTCCCCTGACCAAATCTATCTAAGCTTGCCACCTACCCCAGCAGCTCACCTGATCAGCAGGGGAGAAAGGTGTGGGAAGGCAGAGAGCATGTGGCCCCACCACCACCACCACTCACTTTATAGGTGACATGTGAAAAGAACATGCATGACCACCGCTGTCACATTAAGCCTCAATTCAGATGCCACAGACAACCGTGGTTTGTTTATGACAAGCAGAAACCTGGCCAGTTGCCAGGCTTGCAGAGCCTTCTCTCCTCTCATAGTACACTGAGATTAAGAAAACGAAGGTGTCTTCTACACAGGGATAGATTCTGTAGCTTCCCCATTGCTGGAATGGCTGCAATGTGAGCTCTGCAGGGCTTCTAATGACATCACTTCTGGTTTGTCAGTGAGGCCGATTCCTAAAGTTAGGAGATAGAATTACAACTGATGTCCACATCAGTCCTGATCACTTCCCCTGCTTTGGAGGGCTGACTCTATGGCATTATATCTCACTGAGGAAGGCTTAACAATTGCCTGTTGGTGCATGCAATCTCTTGGGGATTTGCCCAGTGGCAAATTCTTTGGCAATCACCCGCCACTGGCAGGCAACTCGAGAAAACTCCTGGTGGGTTGCAATGATGTCACTTCCTGAAGTGATGTTGTCCCGCCAGCCACGGGACAACATCTGAATGGGCTAGAATTAGCCTCACACAAAGTACAGGAGCATGCCTGTAGCCAGTGTCATGGTGTCACTTCCCAGAAGTGATGTCATCATGCCTCTCTGGGAGCATGTCAACACAAAGAACACGCATGACAACAGTAAAACAGGTAAGGTAGGGTACAGCGATCTGGGAACCCTGTACTGAGGTCCTTCCCCTTCCCCAAGTCCTGCCCTTTCTGGGCTCCACCCCGCCAAATCCCCAGGAATTTCCCAACCCACAGTTGGCAATCCTAGGCCCTGTTGAAACCCTGTCCCTTCTGGTTTGAGCCGGAAGTGATATTAGATGCTCCCCTTTGTGTACATGTGGGGAAGAAGGCAACCCTTCCTGCCAGGCACCCACCATACACACACAGTTTTTAAGGTGGGGACCTGGCGACCCTGAATCTACCCCAACCTGGGGGCCGCCCCATGTGAGGGGTGTGTGAGCTGTCACCACTGCAAGCCAGCAGTCCCCACCTCATACAAGGTTGGTGGGTGCAAGCCTGGAAGGAGCCACAGCAAGCCCCCTCCTGCCCTCTGCCCAGGGTGGGACTGGGGGCCTTTCCCAGGGCCATTTTGGCCTCCAAGTCTGCCCCTCGTAATCTCACTGTGCCCCTCCCCATCTGCCTTTTCTGTAGTGTAAGGTTCTAGACAGCATGGCTGCCTAAGAAGGCTGCCACATAAATGAGTTGGAACGAGGGGTTTCCCAAGAAAAATGTACAACTGCAGAAAAGAGTGGCTGACAACTTTGAGTTGGTGCAGCTGTAACGAGGATGTCAAGCATTTTCTCATTTGCACACATAAAGCATTCTTCAACACTCATGTGCATTTTCCTTGTACGTGTGAACATGCTTTTGGACTATACCTCCTCCTCCCAGTAAATATTTATTTACTTCATTTATACCCTGCCTTTCTCCCCACTGGGGCCCCAAAGCACCTGTATTGTTTTCCTCTTCTCCTTTTTATGATTTTAGGTCACCCAGTGATCTTCCATGACCAAGTAGGGATTCAAACCCCTCTCTCTCCCCGATCCTAATCTAACACTGTAACCGCTAACCCATGCTGGCTCTGTGATTATAGCCATCCCTTCTGCTAGTTCATCAGATCAGTAGCTGCACTGATGCTCTCTGGAACTTAGCAAGACAAAAGTGTATCTGAACATATATCCAGAGTACGTTCCTCTCCTCTAGGGTTGCCAGGTCCAGGTTGGGAAATTCCTGGAGATTTTGGAGGTGGAGCCTGGAGAGGGCAGGGTTTGGGGAAGGGAGGGGCTTCAGAATGGTATAATGCCATAGAGTCCACCCTCCAATGCCACCATTTTCTCAAGGGCAACTCATCTCTGTCACCTGGAGATCAGTTGTAATTCCAGGAGATCTCCAGCCACCACCTGGAGGCTGGCAACCCTACTCTCCTCACTGCTGAATAACCAGAGCCAGATGCAGAGGGTGAGGCTGGTAGTAGGGCCCCCAAGCCCAGATAGAAGCTAAGACAGTGGGAGCATAAGACACAGAAAGACGTTGAACAAGTCTGTCAAAGAAAGATATTCATTGTCTTTATTATAAAAGAGGCATTTAATTAGAATGGTACAGTTCTGAAATGCATGTTTTGTGCACAACTTCATGTTAGGAAATTCCCTGAGTCGGGAGGGGACTGGGGCTTTGAAAGGGCCGGGCCAAGACTTTGCAGTGCCTCTGTAGTTCCATTCCTTGCATTCCTCTCCACTAATTAACTTCAGGTCCCTGTCTGCCAGGATGCTTCCTTAGGCTCCGCTCTCTGATATGAAAGGGAATTACGCCCAAGTACTGTGTGCTGCCTTTCTTTCCAATGGGAACCCAAAGCAGCTTATACTCTCCTCCTCTCCTCCATACACTCTTGTCCTCTCCTCCGTTTTATCCTTACCACAGCCCTGTGAGGTAGGTTAGGCTGGGTATATAGGTGGCCCACGGTCACCCAGCAAGGTGCCCTGGCAGAGTGGAGATTCAAAACAGTGTTTTGAGCAGTTGCTGACCAACTTCAGCAGGGCAGGGGCAGGGAAAACGTCCCAAGAGGGCTGAGAACCCATTAGTCAGGTCAGGATCTCCTGCTCGGATACCCTGAATGCCGCTCCAAACGTGCTCCAACCTATTGCTTCTGCAGTCTGAATCAGTGCCAATGTGTCTGTGAGTGATCTGTCTGTTCTTGGCACAGGGCAGGGAGTTATTGTCCTGCCAAAACACCAACAGCGGCTCACTTGCCCCTGCAAACAGAGGACCTCGAAACAGAGCGCTTCCTGTTTGCAAGCTACAGCCATTCACTGGCGTGCTTAAGTGCCCCGGAAGTAGAAGGCGACTGACACTTGCAGGGAAACATTTCTAATACACTGCACTGTCACAGTATCCAGTTTGGCAGGGCACTCTGCACATGCTCAGAAGCATGCTTTTTATTACAAGTTTCTGCAGTGCAGGTGTCAGCCTTCAGCAATGAAAACAGTTCCTAGCCCTAGGCTCTGGCTGGAACGAAGCCAAAGAAGAAGCAAATCTGCTGGATTTCTTTTGTAGCATCAATGCACATGCTGAAGGATTTTGGTATTTTGAAGGGGGAGAAAATTCCTACTAGAATATGATTTTGCAAGAGCAAATTTATCACTGAAGATTTCCTGTGAAATGATAGATTTTAAAAAAATCAGGAAGATGTTGCTTCTCTTAGAATTTAAGAAACTTTGGCGGGGAAACCCCAAGAGGGCAATCAAGAGACACTTTTGCCTGGCAAATCAGGAGCTTTTCAGAAAAATCAGCTCTTCAGCTTATGTGCTTCTACACTTGGTTAGGTATTTTTCAGCTCTCTGAATATGCCCATGTGAGAAAATATTCAAGGTCACCCACTGTATGTAGGTGACCTGAACTCAGAACTGAGTATAAATACTCCTAGTGCACTGATGAACTGCACAGGGAGGGAGAATGGGCACGAGCGCTCTGCCCCCCCCCCCTCCCCTTGCCTCCATGCAGTCGCCTGGTCTTCTGTGTTTAGGCAAGTGTGAAAGGAAAGATGTGGATTTCTATACCTCCCCATCCATGTCTGGTACCATTTTCTCTGTGTGGTTTTTTTTGTCAAGTTTTTTAAAAATGTAAGTAGTAGGTATATCACTATGGTGTTATAAAGTGATATACTACCAATAATTGCTTTTAAAAGATGCCAAAAAGCCTGGTTGGGTGGGAGGGGGAAGAAGGGGAGGTGGGAGAGAATATCCCTCCCCTGCACATCTTTATACAGAAGCACCACTGCTACTGTGAATGCCAGCAACAACAACTGCACTTATATACTGCTCTTCTAGATGGATTAATGCCTCGCTCAGAGCAGTGAACAAAGTCAGGGTTATTAATATTCCCACAATACAGCTGGGGCTGAGAGGACAGGCTTACCATAGGCCACCTGGAGAGTTCGTGGCAGTCGAACCAGTAGAGTGCTGCTTTGTAGCCCAACCACTTAACCACTATGCTACATCAATGAAAGCAGAACAGGGAACTGTTCCGATCTGAAAAAAACGCCCTCTCTCCTGTCTTGAACTACAACTATACAGTATAGTTGTAGTTTGCAGTGATTGTATGCATGCAGCTGGGTCAGCTAAAAGAATTTCAACAGCAGGTGTGCCGAGAGGAGAGCTGGTAGGGAAACAGACTAAAGCCTTTTCTCTCTTCATCATCTCATGGCATAAGCAGACGAATTACAGACTTGGGCTGCGCTCCCGTGTTTGTCTGAGCTGCTTTTATCCCACCAAAGGCTATTTAAGCAGCCTAGCTTTTTGCAAGATTATAATAATAGATAAGGAAGTCATGATGACTGGGTGGAAAGATTGGGGAGGGTTGGAATTACACCAAGAGTAGAAATTAACAGCACTTTCTTGCCCGAAGCCGTTGCCGCCTGCACCTGCTGCACTCAGCCAGCACATTCTCTTCCCAATTCAAACCACTAGATTCTAGGAGCACCCAGCCCACCGATACTGAACTGTGTTCCAAGTCAGCTGGATGTTGGTTATGCCCTTTTCAGTAAAGAGGAGGCGGCAGACTTTGTGCAAAACAGGGTGAAGTAGTCCTGTTACTCCTGCACATTGGATAGGCTGATTAACGCTGTTACATAATCGGAGCCATGGTGAATGAATGGCTAGTGCAATCTTAAATAGGCCAACACCCTCCTAAATCCATTGAAATCAATGAACTTACAAGGGCTCGAGTCTGCTGCAGGCTGTACTGTGAGTTTATG
Organism: Eublepharis macularius; assembly: GCF_028583425.1. Classification (NCBI taxonomy): domain Eukaryota; kingdom Metazoa; phylum Chordata; class Lepidosauria; order Squamata; family Eublepharidae; genus Eublepharis; species Eublepharis macularius. The sequence continues at coordinate 142,814,676 of NC_072794.1, read as the reverse complement.
AAAAGCCCTGTAATGCTCTTTTCATCTCTTATATTGTGCGCATAAAAGCTGAGCTACACATCCTGCAAAGTCACAAGAGTGGCATTCTTCCAGGACTGTACAACTTCAGATTGCAAAAGAGAATTTCATTTCTAATTATCTGCTACCGAGGAAACTAACTGATACATTCAAACCTAGCCCTCTACTTAAAACATTAGTATGTGGAGGGAGCTTTTAAAATGTGTTTTCCCACCACTAACTCTCAGGATACTTCTATGCAGGGCTTTTTTTCAGGTGGAATGCTCCCAGGACCAATGATGTTACTTTGGGTCAGCTGGAACAAGGGGGGAGCTTTTAAAACTTTAAATTGCTCTTAGTGAAAATGGTCACATGGCTGGTGGCCCCGCCCCCTGATCTCCAGACAGAGGGGAGTTTAGATTGCCCTCCGAGCCACTCCATCTCCTCTGTCTGGAGATCAGGGGGTGGGGCCACCAGCCATTTGACCATTTTCACATGTGGTACCAGTGTCACCACCTCCCACCAAGAGTTGCCTCCTGTGCTGGCAACTCACTGCGTTCCACCACCTCTTTTCCCAGAAAAAAAGCCCTGCTTCTATGTGATTTGTTACAAATGTAGATCAGTCAAGTGGATTTCAAATGAAGACAGACAGAAGTATGGCCTCTTTAGGTACAGTATTTTCTATTGTGCTTCCTGTGAAGGCAAGTAAATTATTTCCCTATCAGGGTGCCTGAGACTGCCACAGAGAATACAGCTACAGCACTTGAGGAAGAAGACTCAAACACTTTTCTTGGGTGTCCTTACATGATTTTACTACTTATGGCATTTCAGGAGCAGAAAATACAGTGTTTAGGTACTCCTGTTCTTAAAAATATAGTATTTGTGGAAGCAGATGGAAGAATACATTCATATAGGCCAACAACTCTAAGGTAACGGTTTCCAAACTGACTCTTTGGCACCAATGTCTTAATAACACATAAAGAAGTATCTAACATGGTTTTGTTATATCCAGCTTTTCACTCATCCGAAGTATTAAAGGCTAAGAGTTTGTTTTGATCCACCTACCATTGGATTTATTTATTTAGATATTTGTTCTGCTCTTTTCTTCCCAAATGGGACCCAAAGCAGCTTACCATATCATTCTCCTCAATACCTTGTAAGGTTCGTTGGGCTGAGAGAAAGTGACCGACCCAAGGCCCCCTGGCGATCTTCCACAGCAGCATGGAATTGGGCCTTCCAAATCCAAGGCCAACATTCTAACTGCCGTACCACACTGGCTCTCACCTCCCCACCAAATCAGAAATGCACATTCTAAATCCATTTGCAGCAATATTTTGGAATATGCCACCTGTTTGAATACAAGGTAAGAATGCTCAGAACCAAAGAATTACACTTGTTTGTAAGGCCATCCAGCATCACAAGCACTTCCGGTTATGCTGCTCCCCACCCACCATCCTTAGTCCTCAGCTGAGGCATCAGTGATCGGAAGGGCTCTTACAGTTTGTGCCAATATCAATCAAATAGAAGATACACACCTGACATCCACCTTTCTCCTAAATGAAAGCATGAGGAGGCAGGATATGAGAGAGAGAGAGAGAGAGAGAGAAAAAGAGACAGGGCTTAGATTAAAAGAACTGCAGATTTAAGGTGCTATTCAAAAGTGAATGGAAGAACGCATGCATAAGGACCAATAGCCCTAAAGCAGTGGTTTTCAAATTATATTCCTAGGATCTATTGGTATTCCTCCAAGATTTCTTTGGAACATTTCTTGAGACAGTGGGAAAGCAGGTCTGGCGAGCGCTGCGCATGAACTAACAGTGCACCATAAAGTATGCATCAATGCCCAGGGACTCCCTGAGAGAAAATTCAATGCTAAAAATGGTGACTCTGAAAAGTAAGGACCATTTGGATACAACTGCCCCAAGGTCGTGCCTTTTCTCTGCCCACATCCTAGCAACAGGAGGAGGGGCAGAGCCAAGCCCTCAGTCAGTTTTTTTCCACTGAGGAGGAAAGAATGGCTTGCAGAATTCTGACAGCTAAGAGACAAGTGTTCCTTGGAAGTCCCTCTCTGTATCATTTGGAGAGGGCAGAAATTCAAGTCTGCTCACCCTAGGAGTCTCACCACATATCCAAATCCCTCTAATTGAAGGAATGAGCCCATGGGTAAGAAAAACTGACAGTTTTAGATTAAACCCATCTTAGTTGTGCACTAACCCTCTTTAAACTGGAAATCCCTTCACATGCCATGCCGGTCCAGCTTTCCATCTCTAACAAGAGTGTCTAGGAGAATCCCCAGCAAGGCATGACTGGGATAACCATCCCATCCCTCCTACCAATATGTTGTTTGTTCCCAGCATCTGGTAAGAGATAAATGGCATGTTCAAAGGAAGGGAGAGGAGATTAAAGTAACCTGTTTTTAAAGAAAGCAATAACCCACAGCCTGTCCTGAAGATTTCATTGTGCTAGAGGTTTCAGGCTTGGAGGGGGGGTAACCAATAGGCCAAAGAGGTGCTGAGATCGCTTACAGAGGAAAACGCAGTGCTGAGAGGACAGCAAGTGACTACAAAATATGCTTGCTAGAAGGAGGCAGAGGGAGGGTGCAGCATCTGCCACGAAGAATCCTCATCCATCTGCCTGGTCATATGGCAATAATATCAGTAATTGTTTACCAAGGGTTTTTTTGAAATGTGCTAAGTGCTCTACAATCTTCAACCTGCTGTCCGTGACCCCAGGAAGTAACACAATATTTCCCCCTGTCTATGATACAGGGATGTGGCAAACATTCCACCTTTCATTAGATTGTTCTCGTTCTTGAAAAGCACCATTGAGAACTAAATGTTCCCAGGCAAATTTTCCATGGGTAAAAATATCTCAGTGGAACGGATCATCCATGTAAGCTTCTTGTTCAGTATAATAGGTGTAGAGGTTGGATTCCGGGATGGTTAGGTTTTACAAAGTCCAACCATACGACAGAGGACCCATCCCATCAAGAGGTTTTTGCCCTTCCCTACACGGGTAGGCATCATTCTAGGAACCATCTCATAGAACGATGTTCCTTTGTCTGTCACCATGCTGCAATGGAGGTGCTTCAGTCCGGAACGAATAGCTGATGTTAGATACAGAAAGAATTTGGTGGAAAAGTTTTCGTTCGAAACTATAGAAGGAATCTTAGTTGAGAAACCAGACTTTAGACCTTGAAAGGTTCTCATACTGTTCTTCTACATCCACCCAAACCAGGTTTTGCACTGTGTCTAGCTGTTATCCAACTGTATCAGCCTGACTTCCTGGGCATCCAAACTCATTTCCACTGCCTGCTAGATCGTTAGGAAGAAAGTATGTGTGTGGTTGAATCATTTTCCAAATGCTGAAAACATTGCCATGGAACAGACTGAGAAGTTCAAATGGGCCTGGGAACAAGGCAAACTGAGTAACTTCTGCATTGCTTCATGTGGGCAGCTGTGTTCGTCTGCAGTAGAATAGCAGAATTTGAGTCCATTAGCAACTTAGAGACCAATAAGATTTTCAAGGTATAAGCTTTCACAGAGTCAAAGCTCCCTTCTTCAGATATGAGAAAGCTCTGACTCTGAAAAGCTTATACCATGAAAATCTTATTGGTCTCTAAGGTGCCACTGGACTCGAATCCTGCTGTTCTTCTGCATTGCTGCAAGCCGCTTCAGGGGCCACTCAGCTCAGACTCCATCAGCAGTGCTCAACAGTGAGCATGCTCTCATCCACTAACTCTGATAGCACTGGAGGAGGAGGCAGCTGGTGCATTAACATCAATCATTGTCACTACTGAAGGGTTTGAGCCAAGTGTCTTCTGCAGTACTGGGGAGCTTCTCAGGCTCAGCTCCTGGCTGCCAGCAGCAGCCCACTGAAAGCTTTCCCAGAAAGTTAAAGGGCCAGTCTGCAATTACCAAAGCACTGACTTATAGTCCCTTCCTGCCAGTGGTGACCGAATAAGTGAAACACAGCAAAGGACATACTGAACATAATGCCAGCACATCACACATCTTGTTTAATTAAACACCGCTGGGGGCAGAAGGCAACGACAGAGACACAGTGGTGTGGGGCGACTTCTCCTGCCCTTTAATGCATAGTTGGTCTCTAGGAAAAGAAGGCTGCTAGGTGGAGGCTTCTACCAAAACAGGATTCTATAATCTTTCATGAGCAGCTCTGAAAGCAAGGAGAAAGAGGAAGAAGTAACTGCAAGCTTACTTGTACTGTACAGTCTTTCCCAGCACCGGGAGATTACTTGAAAGGCAAAATAAGAAGCTGCTCTAAGCTAAGAAGTGCTCCTTGGAGGCTATGATCCCATGGAGGGTGGGGCACCCCAACTATATTGCACTCGTAAGACAACCATTACCCTTTAAGCCAAAGCTGCTCTTGGTTTGTTTAAAGCAACTCAACAGCGGCCGAAAACGATCTGAGAAAACAACAGCACATGCTTTCCTATATGAATAGCAGCAGCATACAACCAAAGAAAAGGTTCGCTATAATGGTTGTCGTATCCTTCACTTGGGGGGTCAAAGGTACTTACGTATTATTGAGGATTTGGAGGCGTTCCCCTTTCTTGAATGAAAGATCTGATTCCGTCCGGGACTCATAATCATAGAGGGCCACAAATGTGGTGACTCCACCTGCAAAGAAAACCAATTCAGATCAGTTCAATGGCCACACTATCTTCAATCTGAGGCCACTAGTATATCATAATGGCAAGCACGCACCACGCAAATTAAAGTGTTTAGTCATGTGCAGCCCTATGGTAACCCTTGGATTGTAGCATGTGTTGAGAATCATTGCAAACAAGTTTAGTTTTAAATCTGCTGTTTTTGAAAGGATCGTCTGTAGGTTTCGTTACAGACGAATAAATTTCACATAGATGAAAGACGCCAGGATTTTAACAATCTGCCCAAAGAACTGGAGTCATACTGACCAGCTAGAGCCCCACAGCGCTGAGGAGAGGTGACCATACTGGATGTATTGGAGCCCCCAAAGAGCTTAGTTTCCGGAGTGTTGCTGCCAACTAAACGATTGGGAGTTCGGACAGCATCTGGGACAGTGGTTTTGTTGGGTGTCTGTGATCCAGAACAACCACCATGGATATTCTCTGTGGATTCCAGGCTGCGTCTGCGCTGACTGGGGTCTTTGGGTTTGCTCTTGCTGCTCCCCATGATCCAAGCTGCAGGAGAAGAAAGTCACAAAAAGGTTAAGCTCAAGCTTCCTGCTCGCTAAGAAAGGAACCCACCAGCCAGTTTATAGTTTCTGAAAGAGACAAAATGTCCTCTTACTTTGGCACAAGCTTGAAAGATCAAAACATGCACATGAATACAGATGCAGCTGCCTTTTAACATTGATCTATCAAGGTCAGAATTGTCTACTCTGACTGGCAGATGCTCTCAAGGGTCACAGGTGGAGGTCTTCCACATCACCTGACCCTTTAAACGAGAGGTTCCAGACAGACTGAACCTGGGACATGCTGGAAGCATATCAGTCACTGTACCAACTGAGTCACAACCATTCTCCCAAGTTGAACAAGAAATAAAGTAAGATTAAAAGCAGATGCTGGTAGAATTCAAGGTTAATTCTAAGGCTGACTGTTTCACAGCCACCAAACGTCACCAGGCCAGCTAAGATGCATAGTTGGCCACAGGAAATATTGTTATTGCCTACTTCAGTACCTGCCTTTTTGAACTGCAGTGTTAGCCATTTTATGCCATCTTCAGCTGCTTGGAGGATGAATGGGACAATCTAGCCTAACCAACTAGTGCTGGGAAGCAAGTCCACAAAAGCAGTTGTCAGTAGCCCTGCTCACATGTTACAGTGAATGCATACAGATCCAGCATGTATATGTGTACATCTGTTTGTAAGAAAGAGCAACACATGTGTATTATGCAAATGACCCCAGTGTCCAGTACCTAGATAAATGTGGGCTTTGTATCACACAGTCTGCTGAACATGCATTGAATATACCCAGAGAATTACACAACACATTTTTTTTTAAAACCAAGTATACACTGTACACAGATTGTAGATATGTTCCTTTTACCTTGTAAACAGGCCTTGATTCTAGCCCCGTTCAGGCCACCCGTCCACACATTGACTCATCATGTGGGGAGGGAGAGTAGGCACAAGTGTGCTGGCCCCACTTCCCACCTCCTCTGAGTAGTCTGCATGGTGTGAACATGTGGAGGAAGTGTGTACATACGCCCCCTCCCCATAATCAATGATGCTGCTTTCTGAGCACAGCTGATCACAGGGAGGGTGTATGCCCACGGGCACTTCCTCCACATATTCACACCATGCTGACTTGGCAAATGAATGGAGGTGGGGGCCTGCACATTCGTGCCTGCTGTCCCTCCCTGCACTGTGATTCAGTGGATTATCTACACAGGGCTTCTGTTGCAACCAAATAGCTACATGTCTTGGGCTCTAACAGTTTTATGGTAGTGTATGCTTTCTTGGGCTAGAGTTCCCCTGGTCAGATGCATGAAATGTTATCAGTTGATCAGATGTTCTTATCTCACTTGGTAAACAGTTGACCTCTGCAGAACTATGGAACAGCCCTCTGCCAAGCTTTGTATTTCATGGCCTTTTGGCCCCACTGCTTGCAAACATTTCTTTCTGTGTGTTTACCCACTTGGCTGAGAGTGTAACAGGAAGGCAGCATCTCCTCTTGCGTATGCGCCTGCGATGAAGGTGCCACCTGCTTCGTTCACGAGATGAAGCACATATGAAAACCTAATACAGACAGTGGTTCATCAACCACTCACTGGCATGTGGTAAAGCTCACTTCTCTATGTAGCAAATGGTCCCTGTTCACTTCCCCATTAGCTGACCACCATGTGACAAACGTACACAACTAATTTTAAAAGTTTCCAAGTATCACTTTACATATTCAAAAAGCATGGACATCTGTGAGAAGGTCAAACCCAAATGGGCAATGTTAGCCATAATGAGGGACAATATTATAAGATGACACGCTAAACAATTTACTGAAAGCTAAAACCAAAAATATAATCAATGACTTAAATATCCACTCTGAAACAGCCACCATTTTGGTGCAAGATGGAACTACCACCACACTCTTCACAGCTATTCTCAGGAAGCAGGAGAAAGGAGGAGGAAAGGCAGGTGCCGCAGGTGCTTTGTAGGGAGAAGGTCCTGGCTTCAGCCTCTGGCATTTCCAGTTGAAGAATTTCAGACACCATATAAAGCAGCTTATTACATTCAAGGTGCTTTTTCAGATGTTCTGGGCCAAGGATGCAAACAGCTTTCAAGGTAGCATCAGTATCTTGAATTCAATCGGGAAATCTGTTGGCGCTTTCATAGCACCAACGTTCTACAAAATCTGTGCTATTAAGGCAGAAATAAATCACATGCTGCATTCTAGACCCAAACAGTCTTTAAGGACAGCCCTACTTAGAGAACATTTCAGTATCCCAGATGGGAATCAGCTTCGCACGGAGCTCATTCTGCCGGTTTGGGTCCCAAATCGGCCCCAAATGAAGTGCAGAAATGCTGCCGTGGGCGCAACAAGGTCACTTACGGAAGTGACATTGCCGCACTGGTAGGGAGCACACACACACACAGCATGCTCCTGAGGTACCTGCCAGTGGCAGGCAAGCTCTGGGAGCTTGCGCCATCCCGCTGATTGCCCAGTGATCAGCAGATGAAGGGGCAAATCCCCGGGAGTTTGCCCACCACCGGCGGACACCTGGGAACCCTATGTACCTGGCATACTCTCAACCTGAGCTTTTAGAAGAAGGCCTGATCTCAAGAATGCTCTCATATCTACAGGTCGAAGGCACTTCCTCCACTTTATCAATCTTACATACTGTGGAGCAAATCCATACAGTGAGTTTGAATTTATTCACCCTTAACCAAAGTTACAGATTTCAGACAGGCACTCAGGGATGACACTGCCTTTCCTGGTCCAGGTACAAAGGTGAAATAGCATACTGATGACAATCCACCTCAGAACTCCAGGCAATTTCCCTCAGAGGTCTCATATAAATGTTGAGAAAGTAGGACCTGGGAGCCCTAGGCTGAATCCACACTTACCGGAATAGCGCTAAACAGTCGGAATGATGGCGTCTTCCTGGCGCTTTTTCTGATGTCATCGCACCATGAGAGTGGCATCGTGGCGCGATGATGTCATAAAACATGCCAGGAAGACGCTATCATTCCAACTGTTTAGCACTATGCCAGTTAAGTGTGGATTTGGCCCTAGACTCAAATCCTGCTGTTCCACTGCAGACCAACAGGGCTACTACTTGAAACTAGTTTTAAAACTATAGCTCTTGGAGGACATCACAAGTGAACTATCCAGAGGGGCAATGATATTCCAAAACAATACTAGTATTAAGCATTAATACTGTATAGAATATTTTCTTGAAAATCCCTTACTTCAATAATGGGGGAATCGAACGGGAGGGCATGAAAGAGAAGTGAGATAGTATCAAGAGCACATTGTACTTTTTAAAAAACTGTGATTGATGATTCTGTTTAGCTGAGGAACTCTGAGGTCAGTGAGACAGTTAAAAGAACAATGAACCCAGCTAGACAGAGAGAACTGTTCTGTCTGGAGGATTTCAGACAAGAAGAAACGTGAGGCCCAGATGCTTCACTGCTCACACAATAGTCAGGCCCACAGGGACTGCGCTTCCTGAATGACATGACTACATGTCAGCACAATTGAAATTGTCACAGCAAGCTTCAAGAGGATTAGACAACTTCTGTGAGTGAAGCCAACACCAGCAGTCGGAGGCAACCATTTTCACACTTCAAGGAACTTAGATGATCACTACCTGGTGTTATAGCACCTCACTAACCCTTTACTGTAGAGTTTGAGCAACTGGAGATGATATTCATTTTCTTTCAGACTTCCCTTTTGAGAAAGAGGGTTGGGGGGAGGAAATTTTACCCTGCCTTTTCACATAACACAAGCCTCCAAGGTGTTTTTAGAAGCTTTCCATATAGATGAAACCAGGGCTTTTTTTCCTGGGAAAAGAGGTGGTGGAACTCAGTGGCCTCAGAGAAAATGGTCACATGGCTGGTGGCCCCGCCCCCTGATCTCCAGACAGAGGGGAGTTTAGATTGCCCTCCGTGCCAGTGATGTGGAGGATAATCTAAACTCCTCTCTGTCTGGAGATCTGGGGGCGGGGCCACCAGCCATGTGACCATTTTCAAGAGGTTCCGGAACTCCGTTCCACCGCGTTCCAGCTGAAAAAAAGCCCTGGATGGAACACATGAGAAATGCAAACGCCCTGGAGCACAGCAGCTCTCTCTCAGTACCACATTGTGGGGCTGCCCAGCAAAGTAAGCATGGAAGCATTAGGCTATGGAACTCCCAATTCCTATCCTAGACAAGAGGTCCAAAAAGACATAATTTCTGCATGCCTACTCTATACCCTTCCTATATAGACTCTGTGATGTAAATATACTACAGACTCTGCTGATAGAAACTGAAAAAAGATGATGTAACGTTAGCAAACCTTTACAGCTGCCACTCAGGGTTGGGAAATGCCTGGAGATTTGGGGGGTGGAGCCTGGGTACGGTCAGGTTGGAGGAAAAGAGGGACCTCAACAGGACATAACACCATACAGTTCACCCTCCAAAGCAGCCATTTTCTCCAGAGAAACTGATCTCTGTAATCTGGAGATCTGTTATAATTCTATCTCCACCCCTACCTGGAAGATGGCAACCTACCCTAAAGGCTTGGTACTAGTGCTTAGGAAAGAGATAAGGAGCTGTGTAATTTATTAATGTTGGATCCCCAGTGCGGTAAAATGCCATAGATTCCACCCTCCAAAGCAGCCATTTTCTCCAGGGAAACTGATCTCTCTCACCTGGAGAGCCATTGTAATTCCAGAAGATCCAACTTGGATATTGGCAACCTGAGCAGCCATTCTGCAAAAAGGCCTTTATATTTTATATTTTTGCTAAACCTGAGCTACCTAATTCAGATTTACAGTCTTGCTGGCCTTACTCTGCTCTCAAATTTATTCTATACTGTTATAAAGACACCTACAGTTGTGCCTTGAATTATAAAGCACATTTTAAAACTTTTAAAACTTTGTTCTTCAACTTCTTGATTTTACTTTCAAGTAGCAGCGATAGGTATGAGAAGGGGTTTCAAGGTCAGAGGAAGGAACTTAAATCTTCTTCCATGGGATTTTCAAAACTTGACAAGTATGAACATATGGTCCATTTAGTTCCATAATCACTATGTCTGGGAGACCAGCCGTTTTGGATACATGCCCACGAGGAGTTCAGGATTACGCCTGACTTAGCATCTTGTACTGCTATTCCTTCTCAGAAGGTTATAACCAAGAGTTAGTCAAGTGTACACTTCTCGGACAAACAGGGATGTGGAATCAAACTTCACTAATCAAACTCCAAACGGGATCTGTTCATTATCATGGTTGTTATACCAAACCAAAGCTTAAAAAATTAACAGCATTGGGTAATATTGGATGCAAAACAGAAATGTTCACTAAGTTGGGTTGCCAGATGGGGTCTGGAGGGAAGGAGGAAGCAGCACTAACTTTTTTTCTTACATTCTCACGTGCACACTCCTGTCCTGGCACAATGACTCTAATACCAGAAATGATATCATTGTGCCAACCCCACTTTGGGGTCCCTGGGCTGGCTGGCTGGCCCCTCCCAGGAGGATGGGGGCCCGGGCTGGCCGGCTAATCCCCCGGGCTGGTGGAGGCTCCTTGTAACTCCAGGCCAGGCGGCCAGGCTGGGGAATGGTGCTGCCTCTGGAAGCAGGAGGGGCTGGGAGGGGAGGGGCCAGCTTTCCGGTATTTGGGGAATGTTTCCCCTGGACAGTCCCAAAATATTGGACTGTCCTTGTGAAAACTGGCCACCTGGCAACCCTATCAGTAAGGCATGTTGATAAGAAGAATTGAGTATAATGGAACAGCTCAGAAAGATGCTTATATCAAGGATTGTATCTGTTGCAATGCTTATTGTATGCATCACCTTGCTTTTTTCTGCATTGTCTTCTACCTTTTCAAGACCCTTTCTGCATTATGGTATAGTCAAGTTGTGCCTTAGACAGGTTTATTTTTGTTTGCACTGTTTTCTAATTCTGTAATCCTAGTTCTATTGAATTGTTTATCAGCTGTTTAATGCTGCTTCATATAACGTTTTTTTGCTTTACATTTTGTAATAACTCAGCAACTATGTGACAGGGTCACTTACCAATCAACAGAGTCACACAATAACGTTGCACCATAGTGGATTGTGCTAATAGATTGGTCTTCACCAGTCTCTGGCTTGTAGAGAATACTTTGATTTGATTTTATATAAGCACAGTGGCTCCTGTTTGCTTACCATTCTCTTTTCTCCTATGCACTCATGTTCAGGGCAAACATTTTCCTTATACAATGAGGTCTACAAGCAGGAAGTGCTGCAAGTGGGATGGGGAGACAAATGCCAAGCACACACGCACCCCCCACCCGTGCAATAAGCAGCTATCATACTGTGTGGATGATCACTCCCATTCACGGACAATAGGATGAAACCCAAGGCATCAGTGAGAAGGAAGAATGCACGATCCTTCTGTTTCTTCAATGTCCTTTACAAGCAGCTATACAAACTTCTTTTCATGCATAAAGAAATGAGGGAGGGAGGAACATGGTTTTTTTAAAGACAGAGTGCAGAGACACACCCCTGTCACCTCCCATGCCACACCTGACTGTGCTCTCAGCCATTGCTTGAAGAAATTTTTGTACTGGACCTATGCTGGGCAGGGAGAAAAATGCTCCAAGTTCCACAGTGCAGCAGTGTTAGGCAGGTTTGGTTTCCCTTGCCCCAGCATTCCTTCCGGTTTTCATATATCCTCCATATATACTTTCAATGGGCATGGACATGGGTGAACCACAGAGCATTTCCTTTTCATATATTATTTATGTCCATGACCATCTTTCTTAGACTGAGGCAGACTTCTGGCAGCCCATTATGCCAGTGAGAATTTTAATTGCCTCTAAAATGGGGACCGTTTTTGCTATCTACATGAAATTCGCCAGGAAGGATCCCTTGGGCGGAAGGAAGTACAATCCCTGAGGTGCATCACAATTTGTGTGTGCATGTTTGTGTGTGTGTGAGAGAGAGAGAGAAAGAGAGAGAGAAAGAGAGAATCACAGCTTAAAATGTATTTGGTACTAAAGCCTATGGAAGTGAACAAAGAATAAATAAAACAAAACACAAATAATAGCTGTAATGAAAGAATAACAATTTTGACAACTAAAACCAGCAATAATTTTTTTTGGCATACATCCCTACTGACAAGGCCTAGCTTGGTGTTTTGCTCATATGTTTTCTAGATCTGGGTTCAGAAAAATGTAGAATACAAGAGCAGAAAGGAAGCATTTTAGGCCACCAAAAAGTACAGGCTCATTTCACCACTTCACTTGGTAACAAAACAAATCATGATGCTGAGTCAAAAACAGCCATAGGCCAGCTGAGGTAAATCGCTGGCAATGAAAAATCAAGTAAATGGAGAAATCTAGGACCTTTCTTGAACAACTGCTATTATGAAGATAAATCTGGCCGCAGTTGCATCAGCCTTAGTAACATTTGTATTAACTGACTTTATTACGCAGTACGTGGGGCAGCTTTTCGAAAATATCCAGAAACCACAATCAGTTCAAAATGTCTCAGTGAAAACCCTAATGGGATCTTGTTGTGGTTTTAATACTAAGTGAATATTGACTGTATGGTACTTATGATTGCATTTTATGTTTTATTATCATCTAGGGTCTGTACAACAATTAATTCTTAATCTTTAACCTCTTAAATGAGGGAATTTGTGGAATCCAGTCCTTGCTACGGTTGCTGTCTCATAGCCTAATATAATTTTGCTTGGCTACTGGGAGGGGGCAGTAGATTGTTTTTTCTCAGTAGCCAGTAAAGGTAACGGATTGATCCTGGCACTCCCTTACACTGCACAGATGAAGCTAAGACCAATTTCCAACTGCTTCCCTGTCTACTGCTGGATGAAAGCAACATTCTGTTTTTTTGCAAGTCTCAACTAGACATGGGCACAAACAGCATTACAAACGGAAAAAACCCATGAACAGCCTGTTCGCCTGTTTGCAAACAAGCCGGTTCGTGAGTCTCCATTCTAAACGAGTCAGCCTTTCGTCAAGTCAGACAGTCTGGGGCCTTTCAATCAATTCCCCAGGCAATGGCAGGGACTGAACTCTGTCTGAACTCCTTCTGGCTTTCCTTCTGGCTTTAACCCTTCAAAGTACTTCCAGCAGAGAGTCCCGTTTTTGCCACTGTGAAGAGAAAATGACAACAAAGGGGGAGACCCATGTATCATGCCTTTCTGGGGGTGCAATCTCTCTGAAACTTGGGGGGCCTTTGGAGGACAGTGAGGACTGTGTCCCCTGCAAATTTGGTGGGTATTGGACATTGGGAAGGTCAGATTGTGGGGTGTTTAAAGGTCTCAGCCCCTTGCCCATGGCAGGAAAGGGCCCTTTGAACTGGCAGGCGGCAGGGGGGAATTCCCCCTGCCACCTGCAGGCTGATAGTTTAAAGGGATCTTTAAGGGGCCACGAACAATGAACAACGGACATGTTTGTGAACAGGGTCATGTTTGTTGTTCGTTGTTCGTGGATGGCAACGAACAACGAACAGCTTGTTTGGGGTTTTTTTCCTGTTTATGCCCATGTCTAGTTCCAACTAGTGGTAGCAGGCCAAAGGGCTCCATGAAACTTCTCGTTGAGTGAATGTGAACTGGCTTTCAGTTTCTCTACAGAATTATGAACGCCACCCTTCAGAGATAATCACCACCCTGTTATTGTTTGTATGAATGCTGAATCATTTATATGACCAGTGAATCAAGAGCCCCTATTCTAGTCAGCAATTGCTCACACATTGAAAAAGATTCCAGTCACAAATCAAAGGCTGGTTCCAGACTTGGGTAGAAAATTTGAGGGGTGGGGACAGGCAATATCACTTCTGGCACATTGTTGCAATGCTGATGAACCCCCTTCATTTCCATCCTGCTAGCCTGTGAAGTGGAGACAGGGAATGGAGGGCCAATATTGGGACCTCTTCCCCATTCCAGACAGGTGTGTGAAAACATGCCCTTCGCATGATGGAAGCAGCACAGGAGTGGGTAGGAATGGCATCCATATGCCCATTCCCAGGTTTGCTGCTGCTGCCACCACCTGCTCCTCCTCTTTTCCTCTGTTGCACCTGTGAAAAAGCAGATGCTAATGCAATTTTTGCCAGGACTAGAATAGCTACCCACTTCCCCAAATCCCGGTGTAAAGATGTCTCCTCTGTAGAGATGGGAACGAACCAAAATACAAACCAAAATTAAGCACAAACCAGGCCCGTTCGTGGTTCGCGAACCAGCAGTTCATCAGATCCCATTTCTGACGAACTGCCACGAACTTTAGGCTGGTTCATTTTTTGGTTTGTCACTGCAGACAGCCTGGTGCCAATCAATCAGTTTCCTAGGAAACGGGATGGACTTCCTGCAGACCTTCTGCTGACCCAGAAGTGAACTTCCGCTGGCCCAGAAGTTACCTTCTTCTGGCGCGGAAGTGATTATTTTCTGACCTGAGTGTGACGTTTTCACAAACAAAATGAACTGGTTTGCAAACCAGAGGCAGGTTCATGAAAGTTTGTGGTTCGTGAAATTTGACGAACCACGAACCACATGGTTCGGGTTTTTTCCGGTTCATGCCCATCTCTACTCCTCTGTATAACAGCATTCCACACATGGAATCCACTTGCTGTAGGGATGTTCTTAATTGTGCAAGCAGTCTTCTCTCCACAACCATATAAACAACTGGCCTTGAACTATACAGTGCTTGGCCTTCACACTTCCTGCTCCTTCTTCCCCATCTCTTGTGTTTCGTACTTTCTGTTCTCTATACATTGCAAGCTATGATATGTTATAAAACCAAACCATATTAGATTGACCGGAACAGTTTGCAAAATCCACCTTCAGTTTGTTTAAACATGCTTGCAATTGATTTCACACCTGGTTTCTCTGTGAGGAGGATCAACATGAATATTTGACAGGATAGGATTTTCTCCTCAGAGCAACCCCTCCCCACCTGCACACACACACCTCTGTGCCAAGGTGAAAGAGAGCGCAGTCAAAAGCCACCAGCGTTTTCAACGGTTCTCTTCCGACTTATTAGACAGAGCATAAGAACGCAAGCCTTTCCTCAACTGGATTAGAAACGCAGGCAAGTCCAAACTGGCTGAGGCTTGAGTAAAGGGGCTTGCAGAGAGACAAGATTGTTCTGAGGCAATTTGTAAAAACAGGGTTTCTCACCTGTAACTGTTGATCGTCGAGTCTCTTCTGTGCAGACACACTTTGCGACTGCGCAGGCCAGCCGCGGAAAAGATTTTTCTAGCTTTTAGAAATGTGAAGGGGATGTTCGGATCCACCGCGCATGTGCGCCGGTGTTCCCGCCAATTTTGATTGCATATATATCCGAACGTCCCCGGCATTCCCTCAGTTCACCTGAGCCGCCGGAGAAAAACTCAGTTAACCAAGCACTCACAGCGGGGTAGGTGGGAGGGAATGTGTGTCTGCACAGAAGAGACTCGACGATCAACAGTTACAGGTGAGAAACCCTGTTTATCGTCTTCGTCCTTCTGTGCAGCCCCACATTGGGAGAATAACTAGCATCTCACCAATGGGGGCGGGTGTGAGTGTCTACTTGAACAAAGAATGCAGGACAGCCGTGCCAACAGCTGAGTCACGCCGTGCATTCACGTCCACAGAATAATGTTTGATGAAAGTGTCTGCAGTGGACCAGGTCGCAGCTTGGCAGACGTCCCGGAGCGGCACTCCTCACAGGAAGGCAGCAGAAGCAGCTTGCGCTCTAGTGGAATGAGCAGTAACCAACAAAGGGCATTGGACTCCAGCTTGCAGATAACAGAGTTTAATGGTAGACACAATCCAGCGAGAGATGGACTGGGCAGAAGCAGGTGAGCCCTTACGAGGCCCAGAGTAACACAAAAATAGGGCAGGAGACTTCCTGAAACATTTGGTGCGATGTAAATAAAACAATAAAGCACGTTTTACATCCAACGTGTGCAGTGCCCGTTCCCCTGGGGATGAGGGTGTTGGAAAAAAGGAAGGGAGAAACACCTTTTGCTGCAGGTGAAACTTTGAGACCACCTTGGGTAGAAACTCCATGCTAGTGTGAAGCATGACTGTACCAGGGAAAAACTGCAGGAAGGGAGGGTCACACCGCAGGGCAGACAACTCCCCAACACGCCTAGAGGACGTGACCGCCACCAGAAAGGCCACCTTTTGTGTGAGCAGAGGCAGGGGACAAGTGGACAAAGGCTCAAAGGGCCTGAGCATTAGTTGGGAGAGAACCAGGGACAGGCTCCACTGAGGGATGGGAGGGGCCCTAGGAGGGAAGGTCTTGAAGAGGCCCTTCAGGAACTGCTTGGAAAGCCAGTGGGTAAAAACGGTCTTTCCATCAATCTGCTCATGAAAAGCAGAGATTGTAGCCATGTGGACTTTAATGCTCGAGAAGGCTAGACCCTGCGAGCATAAATACAGGAGGTAGTCGAGAATCATAGGCAAAGGGCAATCAAAGGGAGAGACCCCTTTTGGGGCCAACCAGCGGGAAAACCGTGACCACTTCCTCTGGTAGGACAGCCTGGTAGACGGCTTCCGAGCATTCAGAATGACCTTAAGGACCTCCGAGGAGAGGCCTACTCCGGGGCGCACAGGAGCCAGGCAGCCAGACTCAGAACTACCACGTTGTGGTGCCTGACCCCCGTCCCTGACTAACAGGTCCGGGGCCGACGGCAGCGCCAGGCAGCGCCCCCGTGAAAGGGAGAGCAAGAGTGGGAACCAATCCTGGCGAGGCCACTGTGGGGCAATTAGGATACAGTTGGTGCTGAAGGCCCTGACCCTGGAGAGGACCTTGTGCATGAGCGGGAAGGGCGGGAAGGCATAAAAGAGCCCTGGGGACCAGGGTATCTGGAAGGCATCCCCTAGGGAGTGACGGCCAATTCCGGCCCGGGAGCAGAACAGCGAAGCCTGCTTGTTGTGGGCCGTGGCGAAGAGGTCGATCACCGGTGTACCCCATCTGCGGAAAACCTGGTTGAGGTAAGCCCTGTTGAGGGACCACTCGTGCTGAGGCAGAAACACCCTGCTCAACGTGTCTGCTGCGGTGTTGAGCTCCCCAGCAATGTGCACGGCCTTGGGAAGGACGTTGTTGACCATGGCCCATTTCCAAAGAGTCGTCGCTTCCCTGCAGAGCTTGAGCGAGACCGTTCCTCCCTGCTTGTTGAGGTAATAGCAGGCCGTGGTATTGTCCGACAGGACCTGAACCCTCCTGTTCCGAATGACATCTGCAAAAGAAGCAAGGGAGTAACGGATCGCTCTAAGCTCTAAGAGGTTGATGTGCATGGCTGCCTCAGTAGGGGACCAGATACCTTGGGCTGAGAGCCGCCCACAGCGCCCTCCCCATCCCAAGTTGGAGGCGTCAGTAAAGACAGTGACCTCTGCCAGAAAGGGGCCAAAAGGGCATCCCTTGGACAGGTTTTCAGGGACAGTCCACCAGGTCAGAGAGCGCTGCACCACCCTGGAGATGGAGAATCTCTGGTGCTGTCCCATAGTGAGGGGGTTATACCTCCGGACAAACCAGTTTTGCAGAGGCCTCATATGCAGGCGTGCAAAGAAAACCACCCCTGTGGAGGAGGCCATAAGGCCAAGCAAGGTTTGGATCAAAAGGGCAGTTTGATACCGGTTGTGCAGAAAGTGACGGGCCAAAGAGGAAAGCCTGGACAAGCGATCCGGGGGCAGGTAGGCTCTGCCCTGCAGTGAATCGAAGTGAAACCCAATAAACCTAATGGCCGTGCCCGGAGTCAGGACAGACTTATCCCCGTTAACCACTAAGCCCAACCTTGCCAGCACAGACAAAGTGAGGGCAATATGGGCCTGGAGAGAGTCAGCAGAGGGTCCCACCAGGAGCCAGTCATCCAGGTATGGGTAGATAAAGCATCCCCTGGACCGTAGATATGCCACCACGGTGGCCATGCACTTCGTGAAGACCCTGGGTGCAGAGGCCAGCCCAAAGGGCAACACCGTATACTCATACACAGAACCCCCATAGACAAACCGTAGGTATTTTCTGTGGCTTTCGAAAATGGAGATGTGGAAGTAGGTGTCTTTCAAGTCTAGAATAGCTAACCAGACGCCCACCTCTAGGAGCTCTATGACCCGTGCCAGGGTCAGCATCCGAAATTTCTCAACCTTTAAATAGCTGTTGAGGCCACTAAGGTCCAAAATGGGCCGGGAACCTCCATCCTTCTTATCCACAAGGAAGTACCTCGAGTAAAATCCCCAAGGGGAAGTAGCGACATTGACCACCCGGACAGCACCTTTGTTCACCAACTCTATAACATTATTGTGTAACACAACATCACAACATGGAGAACAACGGGGGGGGGGGGGAGAGAAAGGGGACGTGCATCAGCAAATAACAATTTGTAACCATGGGCCACAATAGACAGGACCCAAGTGTCAGAGGTAACAAGTTGCCAACAGGGCAAAAAAGGCCGAAGCCTGTCCAGGAACCGGGCAGTAGAGGGAGTGTCCCCAGAGGCCAACAGGGGAGCGTCCAGGCTCAGTCAGAAGACGGAAGGCTTCTGCACGGAGGTCGATGGCTTAGGTGAGGAGGGTTGCTGCCTGCCCTTGGATCGGCCGGAGCGCCTGGAAGAGTGACGCTGTTGGGCCGAGTAGGATCGGTGGCCGTAGGACTGGCCCGAGAAGAAACGCCCCTGACGCTGCTGATAAGGCTGATAGGGGGTCTGATAGGATCGGAACCGACCGTAACGATACCTCGGACCCGACGGCTGAGCAGAAGGGGCGACTCCCAGGGACTTGGCTGTTTGCTGGTTTTTCTTCATCAGGGAGAGGGATTCATCCGTCTTCTCCGAGAAGAGCTGGGGACCTTCGAACGGGAAATCCTCCACCTTCGCCTTCTTCTCAGGCGGCAGAGCCGTGGACCGGAGCCAGGTGTGTCGACACAGGACCACCAAAGTCACCATCGCTCGCGCCGCAGAGTCGGCGGCGTCCTTGCTAGCTGTCATCTGCTGCTTCGACAGCTTCATGGCCTCGGCTTGAAGGGCCTTAACCAGGTGGCGGCGATCCTCCGGGAGGTCGGAGAGGTAAGAGGACAGCCTCTTCCACAAGAACAAATTATAGGATCCCATTATAGCTTGGAAATTTGCTATACGGAATCCCAAGGACGCGGACGAATAGAGCTTCCTGCCCATGCCATCCAGCTTCCTGCCTTCCCGGTCTGCCGGAGCCGAAGAGGAACCGTATCGGAACCGAGCCTGACCTTCCTCCGCTACGATGGAAGAGGGCTTAGGGTGAGAGAAGAGGTACGGGCAGTCATCCTGCTTCAGGCGGTAGTACCTCTCGACCTTCTTTGCCGTCGGTGGCAGGGACGCTGGCGTCTGCCAGAGTGCAAGAGCATTGTCGACAAAGTCCTCCACCGGAGGGAACGCCACCGATGCGGGGGACCCGGAATACAACGCCTCCAGCAGCTTGCTCTTGGGCTTGGAGGTCGTGGAGGCAACGTCTATCTCCTGTCCAGCGGCCATCCTCACCATCTGTTCGGCGAACATTCTGTAGTCGTCATTTGGGGACGATGAACGGAGCTCACCCACGGTGTCATCTGGGGAAGGGTCAGAAGCCACATCTGAAGAATATTCCGACGGGGAAGCCAGGCCCTCTTCATCCTCGGAATCGGAAAACTCTGCCGGGGTTTGCGTTGGAACCGAAGTCTGGCGATCGACCGGGGCCGATGGACAAGGCGCAGGAACCGAGGGATGGAGTAGCACTCCAGCTGCAGGAGGAGCAGGCGCAGGGTGCACGATCAGCTGAGCCGGAACGGAAGGCTGTGGAGCCGAAGGGTGTTGCAGGAAGGGCACGGACTGCTGGAACCAGGCCACGAAATCCTGCCAAGAGGTCATGTTCCCTATCCCTGGGACAGGCTGCCAAGGAGGGAGAGGAGCAGGCACCGGGGAAGGCCAGCGAAACGGCGCCGGAACCGACGAGGTAGGCTGCAGCGGAAGGGAGGCCTCCGAAGGCGCCGGGGCGGACGGCAGGGAACGTTTGAACGACTGAAACGGTTCCGGGAAAGGCGGGGGAACGGCATGAAGTCCCCCGAAACCGATGGAGGAGGCGTGCAAGGCGGTGACGGGGTGTGGAGACTCACCACATCGTCAGCAATCAGGCCCGGACTGGGCGGAGTACCGGGTTGCACAGTCGGAGCCGGGGACGGTGCATGGCCCTTAGCTTTTGACTTGGCCTTGGCCTTTTTAGGCGGGGGCTCCGAAGAAGCCTCTGTGGCCGAAGTTTTGGATGAGGGCTTCGATGACGGCTTCGACGAGGAGCACTTCTTAGCCTTCCGGCTCGAGGGACGATCCACAGAACCGGAGTCAGGTCGGGTCTCTGGAACGGGTTGCCCCGTCGGTTCCGATGGGAGCGGCTCTGGTGACTTACGAGACGGCGCCGGTGAAGGAGTGGCGGAGCGGGGCCTATCTCCCGATGAACCCGATGGCTTGGGGGGGAGAAGATTGGCATCCCACAGGAAGGCACGGAGCCTGGCCTTCCGATCGCTCCTCGCTTTCAGGGTGAATGACATGCATACCGCACAACGCTCCACGACGTGTCCCGCGCCCAGGCAGATGAGACAGAGCTCATGGCCATCCGAGTGTGTCATTTTCGTGCCACATTTCAGACACTTTTTAAATAAGGCTGTCTGAGACATTTCGAACGGTATTCCCCGACAGATGGACACAAGAAAATACCGAACAGCACAGGAAAACGACCGAGAAACTCCGAAGAGACGCTGAGAGACAAATAACGCTAGAGAAGAAGAACCTTTTTGACGGCGGCGAAAAAGGAACTGAGGGAATGCCGGGGACGTTCGGATATATATGCATTCAAAATTGGCGGGAACACCGGCGCGCATGCGCGGTGGATCCGAACGTCCCCTTCACATTTCTAAAAGCTAGAAAAATCTTTTCCGCAGCTGGCCTGCGCCTGCGCAGTCCCAATGTGGGGCTGCACAGAAGGACGAAGACGATCTTTTCTGCTCTCTTCCTCAAGAAGCGCAGAACAGGAACCACTGCAGGCCCATGGCCAGCCTTCCTAGGTTGGGCTGACACTAGGAGGGGCTTCAAATGGGAAGGAGAAAAACCAATCATTTCAGCATAACCAATTAACAAAAAATTCTGTAATCCCATTACCAGGTCAAAGGATCTGTGTATTTTAGTTGCCTTGGAGGTGTTAGCGACTGAAACATATCAGCTGAATAAAACAGTTGTCCCCCCCCCGAAACTTTTACCTATTTATAAAAAATACCCTTCTTAAACAACAAATATGTTCCTTACATTGTGACTCATACCTTTAAGCACATTAAATACTATGACTAAGCAAAGCAAAGTCAAGTCAGTCCTTCCCAGCCTTTTTAAAAAGAACAGTAGCCATCATGGGTACTTCCCGTTCTGATCAGGACTGGGGGAGGAAGAATTTAACTTTTCTTCTCTCATGCAGATTCACTGGTTGAATACTCCTTCCCCGCCCTCATAAAACAGAGACTGGAAAGAAAAGGTGCCTTTTTGTCTTTCAGGGCTAACCGCAGCAATTGGCAAAACCACATTAGGGAGATGGAGGGTTTAAACCCGTCTTTCACTGCTGCATGAGCCCCAATCCAAACAAAGCTCTGATCCCTTTCAAGGACACCAGCAAGATCCAGTTCCAGTTCCTCCAGCATCCCATCTGTTTTGGCTCTTTATTATAATTACTGATCTAATATTTTTATAGTGCCAAGCAACTTAACATTTTTCTCTTATTCTCACAAGAAAGTCTGTCAAATAGAGAAAGATTGTTCTCATTTTGTATGTACAGAGCTAAGGCTAGGAGGGTGTGGCTTGCCCAAGGATTTTAAACTGGAAGATTTGGTCTTGTGTATACAAGCCAAACCCTCTGCATGGATTTAAAACTGCACTGATTTAAAAGAGGAATGCAAGGCAATCCCCTTTGAAGTTGTATATTGTGATATATCAGACTCTTATACCTCTTCCATCATTTGAAATCAGGCAGCTCTGTAGTGTCCCTTCCTTCTTAAAGGTCCAAATATCAGTGGAGAAAGACTTCAGCTTTTTTGGTAAAGTGCTGAATTTTTTTGCAACCGATTAACTAAAGAGTTCACATAAGACCACCTTTTTGGTTTTGCATTTCTTACTTTTTTCCCCCCTGGTTGCACTCTTCAGGTGGCTGCTAAGTTCCAGCTCAAGCGTAGTGGATCTAGAGTAACTTGCTAAAAGGAAGCTGATAAAGCAAAAACACTCACTCTATGGGGGCTTCTGTCACCCAGAAGCTACAAAAAGGAGATGTGTGAGGGTTTTAATATCCTCTTTTTGCTGCACCTGCGTAATTTCTGAAGCAGGGCAAACCTCAGGCTTGAACAAGGTTCTCAATCCATAACCCTCAGATGGTTTCCAATTCTTTTTAAGCAACAGGAGTGTGATTCATAAGTGACAGGTTTAGCATGCATGCAGACTAGCACATGCTACAAACCCAAACCACGAACACCAAGACCTGGGAGTTTCAACAATACCACAAACTTTGCAATGTGCTAAGAGGCTTCCGAATTGCTGTTTAAAAGCCATCGTTATCACATTGATAGGAAAGGCTCCTAATTTTTGAGAGTTTTGAACCAGATTACTGAATTCAAATAAGAAAACGTTACTCACTTGGTTCTGTCAGAAGACAGCCTTTCTATGGTGGGCAGAATAGCAGAAGTTCAAGTCAGTGCAGTTCTTTGAATATCTAAGAAAGAAAACCAAAAAAATTAAATTTGGAAGCATTACAAGGCAGTTAAGAGGTTTAACACAAGCAGCATGATTCTAAGAACACAAATGGTTAAAGAATTCTCCGTATTTTGATTTGTTTGTCTTTGAGGTACCACAAGGTTTTTGTTAGTTTGGTTGCAGCAGACTAACACAGCAATCTTCTTTGGAATTTGTACTTGTGGTCAAGGAGACAATCTTATTGTGGAAGGGAATCACTATCCCAAGGGTCTGTTTCTCCTGTTCTTAGAAAGCTGAACAGTAGTAAGTGCCAGCTGAACACAAAACAAAGGAAACATGCATTGTGGCACATAATGAGGACAGCGTGCCCAGCCTTCACAAAAAGGGCTTTAAAAAAACAAATAAAAGATTATGAAACGGCATGGCTACTTTCAAGAATTAAATTTGGATCGTGCTCATCGTCTAAGGAGCTCAGAGGATCACACACGAGGTTCCACTCATTTCCTCACAACAACCTGGTGAGAAAAAATATGTGACAGACTCAAGGCTAGCCAATGAGCTTTGTGGCTTGGGAAGGGTTTGATCCCGAATCAGTATGTCTGATCCAAGTCCCAACACTGTATCCAAAAACACCACATGGGCATTTTCAGTCACGGCACCAAAACGATGTAGCACCCTCTTCTTGGAGATCCGCCTCTCTCCTCTTCTATCACCTAACAGGTGAAGACTTTTCTGTTTTGTTTGGCACTCCCTTACTGACCCTCCTTCTCGTTTATGCATCTATGTGTTTGCATGTTTTGTTTTAAGGATTTTAAGTTGAATATTTTTGATTCTTCACACTACCTTGGGGACCCTGAGTTGGATGGAAAGGCAGCTTTAAAATGTTTGAAATAAAATAATTTGGGCAGGTGAGCTCCTTGATGCTGTTCCCTAGTTGTTTAAGGAGCTAGATGAGCACTCTAGCAACTAAGTAATACTACTAGGGAGTATTTAGCTCTGTATTTCCCAATCTTTTTTCCATGGAGGATGGCCTAGATTAATTTTTCAAATCCCAAGGAACCCCTGCCTATGAAAATGTTTACAAGACAGAAAATGTTAATGGCAGGGAGTTGAATTTAAGTACTGTGAAATTGTTTAAAAAAGGTACTTAGAGCTGTACACATAATACACAAATATGTCAACTTACACTGTAAGGAAAAAGTGAAGCATTCTCCTGTCTTTTTTTGTATTATCTAATTTTTTTTTTCAAATAAATCAAATCAACATTTACTTAAACATCAAAATAAAATTCACATCCAAAGTCAATATAAAGGTTTACTTTCAGTGTCATATTTGGGCTCATTTGTTTTTGGACAAATTTAGAATTTTTGGCAGAATTTTTGACAAAAAACCTCAACAGACAGCAGACTATTTCTAGTTTTGATTTTAATGTTTGTCAGACATAAGGAAGCTTGTTCACAGAGCCTCTCTCCAATGTAGCTTATACTGGAGTTATTCCATGTAGGACTATACTGCAAGACCTCGTGCTGTAGTAGGGTTGCCAGCCTCCAGGTAGTGGCTGGAGATCTCCCGGAATTACAACTGGTCTCCAGGCCACAGAGATCAGTTCACCTGGAGAAAATGGCTACTTTGGGGGGTGGACTCTATGGAATTATGCCATGCCAAGGTCCTTTTCCTCACAAACCCCACTTTCTCCAGGTTTCACTCCCCAGATCTCCAGGAATTTCCCAACTTGGAGCTGACAACCCTGTCCTGTAGCATTTGTGATGCATCCCAGAAGGGCAACTCAGGATAGTCACAAATGTGCCACACTGCAGCAGGGTGTGTGTATATATGTATGAGAAAAGTTGTCTTTTCCACTTGGAAAAATGTAATGTCCTCACAAAAAGGCAGCAGACAACCTTTGTGATTCTTCATGTGTGAAGGAACAATTCTCTGCTCTACTTCACCAAGTCAACAAGGCAGAGAAAGGAGGCCGTGGTGGTTACTGAAAGCCCAAGGCTACCTACCAAGCTTGTTTTCCTAAGCATTTGATGACGTATGAGCTGTATCTATCTAGTCTACACAACCGTCTCCAGACTGGACATTCTCCCCACCCCTC
This sequence comes from Eublepharis macularius, assembly GCF_028583425.1. NCBI lineage: Eukaryota > Metazoa > Chordata > Lepidosauria > Squamata > Eublepharidae > Eublepharis > Eublepharis macularius. The sequence goes on along the minus strand of NC_072794.1, from coordinate 142,789,732 downwards.
CCCCAACACCCCCACCCCATCCATTTCTGTAAGACTTCAGAAATTTGCAAAAACAACAACATTCAATTTATATACCTCCCTTCAGGACAACTTAACACCCACTCTGAGCGGTTTACAAAGTGTGTTACTATTATCCTCATGACAATCACTCTGTGGGGCTCCAAAGAGCTGTGACTGACCCAAGGTCCCCCAGCTGGCTTCAAGCAGAGGAGTGGGGAATCAGACCCGGTTCTCCAGATTAGAATCCTGCCTCTCTTAACCACTATCCCAAACTCCCATATTTTTTCCTTTAACCAACTATCATATTCTGCAGTGCATCCAGTCCTCAGCTGAACATTTTGGATCCCCATCCCTTAAAAAATGTTTTGGTTAATTTACGAAGTCATCTTTGTCAATATTGCCTGAAAAGTCCCTCCCCCCTATGTAGATACCTGTAGATACCTTGATTTTGCTGCTTTTGTTATCATAAGAGAGCCAGCCACTTTGTTAGAAGGATCAATTTTAATAGTTTCACTCCTTGGAATTATTTGCTACACTGAATTGCTGACAAAACTACAGTTTTAATTAATGCAGAAACACTAAAGCAACTTTGCACAGTCATAAATGTAGAACAGGAATGGTATATTCAAAGACTTTCAGTCCTGCTGTGTTGGAAAGTTCTGATTGTAATGAATACTCATCTGACGTCTAGAAAAGTTAGCACTGATTATCACCTTTCAGTGGTAGCAGCTGTAGTCATTTTCACATCTTCAGTCAAAATGGCACCCCCTGTTTTACACTGGAGCCTCCCCCCCCCCCAAACAGAGATAAGAGACTGGGTTCAGGAAAATGGCACTCCGTCTGGAATCGGTTTTTAAAACAGAACACTTTGTGCTCTGTATTAGCAAAGCCAACTTCTTCAGAAGATGTGACTGGTGCTGGCTATAGCATGATCCCCCATGGGGCTGGCAGTGAAGGGGCTCACAGCAAACTGGGTAGAGGTCTAACTTCCATGGAGCGTTAAAAGAGCTCATAGTTAGCAGTTGTTATTCAGCTAGAATTTAATGGCATTTTCGATATAGGCTGAATCCACACTTACCAGCATAGCGCTAAACAGTCGGGATGATAGCGTCTTCCTGGTGCGTTTTATGACGTCATTGCGCCATGAGAGCGGCATCGTGGCGCGATGACGTCATAAAATGCGCCAGGAAGATGCTATCATTCCGACTGTTTAGCGCTATGCTGGTAAGTGTGGATTCAGCCGTAGAAAGAGTGGGAGCGTTAACGCCACTCTCTGCATTCCTGTGCTCCTCCTTGCTCCACGCCCTCTTTAGCCAACCGCCATCACCCTCTCTGAACAACTGCCTGTAAGGCTCAGCCTAACCATTTGCCCCTCCTGTCACCACACCCTGGGCTTCCTGCTTGCTGCACCCTGTGAGCCCACCAGTCAATCTCCCTGTGGGTGACCCCTGGTAATTCCAGTTCCATCCCAACCCAGATGCCCCTGCCTTCCCTGCCAGGCATGCCTGGCTGTCTTCCTACCTCCTGGCCAGGGGGGAGCCTGCAGGTGTGTGGTCTGGTCCCAGAGGAAAGCTTAACAAACCTGGCCACATACATGTTTCTATCCACAATCTTCCATCCCCAAAAACCTCTTTCCTATGCTGCTGTTTTCTCAGAAGCAGCTGGGGCTCAAAAAGGCTGGCCCTCACACTGTACAGATCAAAGGAAGGAAACCTGAAAGCGTATGAGAGGATGGCCCTTCGTTGTTTAACAATCACACAATAAAGCATGGCATAGCAGCTATTCCATATGCAGATGCTCCCAAGCTCAATCTTTGCCCCTCTAGTTAAAGGGTTTGGGGCAGCAAGTATTGGGGGTGGGGGAGGAAGTTCTCAGACTTAGAGGGTCACTGCCAATCTGAAGAGGTTCCAATGGTCTGACGCACTGAAAGGCAGCTTTATATGTTCCATGTCAAATTTCATTCCCTTCTTGGATGTTAAGATAGGCTATGTATTGGGACAGAGTCACTGGCACCCTTCTCCTTGTGAGCAAATAGTTTTTATCACTATCTAGTAATCACATCAAGGAACATGGCAAAAGAAGTAAGTACCTTATTAAGTGTTTACTTTTGTGGGGGGAGGCGGCAAAAACTCCAACCCCGGAACCCCAAGTGAGGGGTACTAATAGGATGAGATGGTTCTGCACCAATTGTTCCCAGAACACATCACATGAAAACAACTGATATGAATACACTGTTCTTATTAAGTGTATGCATGTATGCAGGGGGTAATATTCTCAGCCATTTTTTAAAAAAATGCAGCCTACACTGCAGTAAAGCGAAGCAGTCGCTTTCTCTTGCCATGCCAATCTTTCTTAATGATCTCTCCTCCCCTAATTTTAGTGTACTTGATTAGCAAAATCATCACCATTTGATTGATAGCACTCCAAAAGCAAATGGATTATAATTTGTACTTGACTAATACTTCCCTATATATAATTGTACAGCATGAAGCCAGGCGTTGGAATTAAGTGTCTTAACTAAAGGTCACAGTACATACAAAGGAGCCCTTCCTTGCTCCAACATCCATGACATTGCATTTGACCCTTGCCCAAAAGACCACTTGACTGGACATCTATTGAAGGGGGCGATCGTGGTTAAAATGGCATCTAAGTTTGTGATTTCATCTATCTCTCTGCAATTGAAAAAATAGAAAAATGAAACACTTCCTTTATAAAAAAAAGCAAAGATGTAGTGTAAGATACTGGAGTTTAAACATTTTGAACACATTCTCCACCTCTACTCCTGTAACTGTGGAAGTGAACATTTCTTTAAAACTAAATGGCCTCTTTTATTTACCCTGAATTTGTTGGCAGTCAATTTCATCAGATGGTCCACCTGAGTTCTTTTATTATGGCGTGAGTAGAATGATTTCCTGTGTTCAATCAGGTTGTTTCTATTTGGGAATTATTCTTCTGTTGAGCTCTTACTGCTGATGTGAATGCAGAGGTATTCACAGGGGCAAAGGAGGCACCAGGTTTTGGCAGTGGAGGGAGATTTTTCTGTGCCATCCTTTCATGTCCACCCCCAACATGGCACTTTTGCTGTTTTTTAAAATAATTGGTAGTGCCTTGTTATGACACTATAGTGCCATCTTGTTACGACGCCAATCAAAGAAGAAAGCCAGGAGGAGATGAAAACAATGGAAGCCACTTTCAGTCCTCACTGGGTGTCTAACAAATAAACAAAAAGCCCATTGGTGATCGGGAGTGGGGAGAATGGCACCACCTGTGGCGCTGGATGTGTGTTGGGGGGAAGAGATAGAACAGACTTCCTTGTTTACGTGGATCCCTAATCTTTCTGGAAAGAACTGCTGAAGCAGCTTTGGGAAAACATGCAATGGAGAAGGGGAACACCTATGGCAAACAAGTGCAGAATCCCCCTCCCCAAAAACCCATTGCAATTGGGCAGAGAATCTGGAAGAAACCTCTGCATCAACTCCAGTCTATCCTGGGTTCCTCCCTCACTGGATGTATGGAGGAGATTCTTTGCTTGAGAGGAAAGGAAGAAGCACTAGAAACTCTCCTTTCTCCCCATCCCCACTCACTGAGCCCCACTCTCCCCACTCTCCTTTCTCCCCATCCCCACTCACTGAGCCCCACTCTCCCCACTCTCCTTTCTCCCCATCCCCACTCACTGAGCCCCACTCTCCCCACTCTCCTTTCTCCCCATCCCCACTCACTGAGCCCCACTCTCCCCACTCTCCTTTCTCCCCATCCCCACTCACTGAGCCCCACTCTCCTTTCTCCCCATCCCCACTCACTCTACAACTTGAAACAGAGATTTGGCAACATTTGTCTACTTAATTCAATTCAGTCAAAATGGTGAAGAGACAGACATCTTATGTGGACAATGTGAAATATGTCTATAGTCAATGCTATGTGAGGAGTTAAGATCACCCCTACTGGCCCTGTTCACAGCCTCTGTGGGTTGACAGTTTCCGGAACAGAGGGGCTGGGGCTGCTGCCACCAGCCATTCAGGCAGAGGTGGCAGGCAGATCATCTCTCTCCCCTCTGCTTGTCCCAGAAAGCTGGGTGCATCCAAAAGAGTCTCTGAGATGCCAGGGAAGCAGCAGAGAGATTTGCTGTTCACCAGTCCAGGCTAGCCCTGCATGGTTGGAACAAACCCGTGGCTGCAACAACAGGAAAGAGCAGTCTGGGGAGAGGAAGAGAGAGGGAGGGAGGGAGGGAGGGAAAACTAAAAAACTAAGAATGTGAATAGGGTAACAAAATAATATTTTTAAAAAAGGAATCCAAAATAATTTGTTTTTGTGCACCTATAATTCCCTATATTCTTTCAAGCATGTCTTGATAACCCTAGAGGCTAAAGGCTTGCTTTTTGAAAACACTCAGCAAACTCTAAGCTGAGATCACCAGAAAATTGAATTCTTTAACCAAGCACATCTTGTCTTGATTGTGCTCCCGCAGAAGCACACGTAACAGTCCATTGTATATCCTTCACTCCATCACCCTGCCTTTTCCAGTTCCAACTCAGTATACATGCATATGAAGCAGATTCAGATTCGGTCTATGACCAGCACGAAACAAAAGATCAGAAACATGTACATTACAGCAAATAAAAATTACACAGCAGTCAACATTTACTACAATTTACAACCCCAACGGATTTTGCAAGCCGCTGAATTTTTTTTTGCACAGCTAATAGTAATCTGCAAATTAACACAAATTAGACGCTTCTTTGAAATTTTAACAGAACAGCCTGAAAAGCTTTTAAGCAATGGGGCAATTGTATTTGAAGAAATACCTTGATAAAAAATGGCAATAGAATGGGGCATACTCCACTTTTGACCTCTTCAGTGCCACAGGGACAGATTCTCTCCTTCAGGGGGATCTTTTTATATCTCCCCTCCAAAACGGCAGAGGGGAGAGCTCTCTGTCTTGCCAGTGTAAAAGATCTGTTGTCTGTCTGTGTCTGTCTGTCTGTCTGTCTGTCACCGCTCATTCAGCTATGCAGAAACTAAAATAGGAAAAACCTTACTTAGTATTATTTTTCTGATATTTAATTATTGCCCGTATGTATTTTGCCACGGAAAGGGTAATGGAATCATTTGTTTCTGGTAATAACCATGTCACCTGGACTCTCGTATTAGGTAGTTCCGTATCTTTAAATAAAGGGGTAGCCTTTAACTCATTAAATATGGGACACTTTATAATCATGTGTTCAATGGTTTCAACTTCATCATATCGGCATCTGCATGTTCTGTTAAGTATATGGTACTTTCTTGTATCTACCCCCCCAAAACCGCCGAAGGAAGAGCATTCATTCTTGCCAGAGGAAAAGCTCTTCTAAGCTTTGGTACTGTCAAATAATAAAAATACTTTGGCAGTTTCATGGGGGGGGGGGGGATACAGTTGACACTGTCTACTCAGACAGGCAGCAGCTCTCCAGGGTCTCAGGCCGAGGTCCTTCATATCACCTATAACCTCATCCCTTTAGCTGAAGATGCTGGGGATTGAATCTGGGACCACCTGTGTGGCGAACAGATGCTCGTCCACTGAGCCACGGCCCTGCCCCAAGCTGTGCTAGCTTACTAAATACTGGATCAGCAGCTCCTCAATCTGCCAAACATGGCCAGCAGTTGGTCTTGATCCAAAGCAAGCCCCTGAAGCACTTGAAAAATTTTCTTCCTCCAGCTGATGGCTAGGTGTAAAGAAAGCCAATTAAAGGAATGTAGACCTAGTTTGTTGTTTAAAAGGTATCATCTAGTTTGAGCCAGAATGCCACACTTTGGGGGAGTGGTCCTCCTTTTTACAGACAGCACAACAGAATGCTAAATAGCCAAGGGCTATTTGCATGGAATCTGGGGTAGGGGTAACACCATCTTCTAGGAAAAGTGTATTTTGCAGATTCACTAATCAA